>NC_085140.1:290514233-290871267 GCF_024139115.2 Armigeres subalbatus | reverse complement strand
GAAGCAAGTTACGTATTGCTATTCATTATTTTCACAAGCTACAACTATTCCACATCACGATGTATGCTTGAGTCAATGATCCTTTAATTAGCGATTCATAGGACATAGACCTTTTGTAGCTCGATCATGTGATCTATCCAACTAACTTATGAATTACATTGCATTGTGCGTTTATACCTATTGAACAGGATTGGGGTATACGACGATGAGGACATTGCAAAAGCCTTGATTAATCCGGTAGATACCTTTAGTGAACTCCAGAACGTTTAGGAGTACCATGAGCTTCGTATTCTAGAAAATAGGCTTTGCATGATGCTTTATGATTATTAAACCCTATTGGGTGTATACTGACGATGAACACATTGCAAAGTTGATTGATCTTATAGATACCGTAGGCTGAACTCCAGAACCTTTTGGAGAACCTTGAACATCTGGTATTCAAGAAAATAGGCTTTGCATGATGCGTATATGGGGCAGCAGGGACTATGTCCAAGGGCTTGACGATCCCTCCCAGGCCATCTGCGAGTTGTGGCGCTCGCCTAGGATGTGGTGGGGTGAAGTGGCCCTGTTAAACCTCTATAAAAGCTGCAGGTATCCGCAAGTAGGCTCCGCCAGCGACGTGTGCGCCCAAAGCGACAAGCCCAAGTCCTGGTGTTAGGTGGGACGCAACAGCCTGACACGACGGCCCTCCGACGAGACAGGAGGTTTGCGCAGGCCCAATAAGCCGCCTTAAAACAAACCATTACGAACGACATAGAAGATAATACGACTCGATACAATCGGCAACGACCTAGGCGACGAATGAAGGATCACGATTTGAAGTTGGAACATGGAACCAGGGTTGGTTGCTCTGAGGAGAAATCAAAGTGTACGTGTAAAAACTTCTTCTCAATCTCTTCCAAGGAATTGTGCAGGAATACACTTTCTCTTTTATATAGAGCGTGTCATATCCACTCTACATCACACAAACGCACAAGTGTAAAGAATACAGAAAATGTCAATTTTAAAAGTCAATAAGGCATACATTTAGGCTGAGTCCGAAATCTTCAATGAAATTAACGTTTAAAGCGCCTGAACATAGACCTTTTATATACAACAGCAAAACACACGCGACTGAAAAAGTTCTCACTCTTTATCGATCATGTTTCTCCCGGCTTGATATACACGCGAAGCGCTCGCAAGTGTTAATCGATACACTTTCCAGGTAAGAGCTCCACAATTCAAGGCAAAGAGTGAAAAATGACCAACACCGCATGGAACTGCAAGTCGCAGGCTTGCAGGTTGCGACAGGATAATCTACGATGAATTACATCCCCGCAACTCGATGGATGCCCACTGCGGGACGTCAACGTCATCGGTGACATGAACGCACAGGAGGAAGGAGGAATAGAAACCGGTCATCGGACCGGATAGTCTGCATACCGTATCGAACGACAACGGCCAACGATGCATAAACTTTGCAGCCTCCCGGAATGGTAGTCCGAAGCACTTTCTTCCCCGCAAGAATATCCACAAGGCCACATGGAAATCACCTAATCAAGTAACGGAAAATCAAATCGACCACGTTCTAATCGACGGTAAATTCTTCCGACATCACGAACGTACGCACTTACCGCAGTGCGAATATTGAATCCGACCATCACTCGTTGAGATGTTCTTTCAAACCTCTGACGGTGATCAACACGCGTCGAGTCGTCCGCCGCGCTAAACATTGGGCGGCTGCAAGACGATAGACAGCCAAGACTACGCGTAGCAGCTGGAAGTGGCACTCCCAACGGAAGAGCAGCGGCGCAACATTCTTGAAGATGGCTGGAGAGAACGATCCGCACAGGTAGCACCGCAACCGCTGCACTAGGCACGGTGGCTCCGGATCAGAGAAACGACTGGTTTGACGGCGAATGTGAAGTTGGTTGAGGAGAAGAATGCAGCATGGGCGAGATTGCTGCAACACCGCACGAGGCGAACGAGGCACGATACAAACGGGCGCGGAACAGACAAAACTGATTTTCCGGAGGAAAAAGCGTCAGCAGGAAGATCGAGACGTGAAGAGACGGAGCAACTGTACCGCGCAATAACCACGAAAGTTCTATGAGAAGTTGAACCGTTCACGTAAGGGCCACGTGCCACAGCCCGATATGTGCAAGGACATAAACGGAACCTTCTTTCAAACGAGCGTGAGGTGATCCAAAGGTGGCGGCAGCACTACGAAGAGCACCTGAATGGCGATATGAGACAACGGTGGCGGTATGGTAATGAATGCGACTTCCGGCTCCGAATCTCCAAAATCCAGGAGGAGATGGCCGGCTGAAAAACAAAAAGCCCCCTGGAGTGACCAACACCAGAGAGCTGTTTAAACACGTGGTGAAGCACTGCAGAGGCACTGGTCATACAAATATGCCGCCGAATAACAATTGCAAGAGAGTTCGTACCAGGTACCAGGCGGGATTTATGGGTGAACGCTCTACCACAGACCAGGTGTTCGCCATACGTCAGGTATTGCAGAAATGCCGCGAATACAACCAACGTGCCCACACATCATCTATTTATCGACTTCCTAAGCCGCATATGATACAATCGATCGGGACCAGCTATGGCAGCTAACAATGCACGAAAACGGATTTTGGATAAACTGATACGGTTGATCAAGGCGACGATGGATCGGCAGATGTGTGCGTAGTTCGAGTTTCAGGGGCATTCTCGAGTCCCCTTCGAAACCCGCAGAGGGTTACGGCAGGTGATGGTCTTTCGTATTTTGCTATTCAACATCGCTTTTAAGGGGTAATACGGAAGAGCAGGGGACTAACACGAGTGGTACACCTTTCAAAAAGATCCGTCCAGATATTTGGCTTCGCCGACGACATAGATATTATGGCACGTAACTTTGAGAAGATGGAGGAACTCTGAGCACACCTCAGTTTTTATATCTGCACCTCGGCAAAAATCCGCACAGCCGTCTGCCCAGCATAATAAAAACTGATATCCCGGCAAAATGATGTTTGTTAAGCTGATTTTCGGCAAATTATTTGCTGATTTTCAGCAATTTTGCCATAAATCTCGGCAAAAAACATGTTTGCTGGGGCACGGCTGTGCGAAACTCGGTAAAAGTTTAACATTTTGCTGAGATCCCGGTAAAAAAAATTAAGTGTGTGTAAATCAGACTGAAGAGGGAAGCTAAGCGGGATCGGACTAGTCATCAATGTCGAAGACAAGAAGTTACATGATAGGAAGAGGTTCAGAAGAAGACAATGTGGAGCCACCCACCGCGAGTTTGCATCGGTGGTGACGAAATCGAGGTGAGTAGAAGAATTCTTTTGTACTTGGGCTCACTGGTGACTGCCGAAAATGACACCAGCAGAGAAATTCCGGAGACGCATAGTGGCTGGAAATCGTACGTACTTTGGACTCCGCAAGACGACCTCCCGATCGAATAGAGCCCGCCGCCGTACCAAATTAAACTGACAATCTACAAAGCGCTCATTAGGACCGGTAGTCCCTCTGGCGACTACTGAGACCTGGACGATGCTCGTGCGAGTGACCAACGCGCACTTGGAGTTTTCAGAAAGGAACGTGCTGCGTACCATCTGTGGTGGGGAGTACGTAGAGGGAGGCGAATAGAACCCACGAGTTGCATGAGCTGCTGCCTGAGTAGCACAACTCAAACTGATTTGATTGCAGCTTAACTCAAATGTGACCTAAATTTGGCTAACATACAAGCTACTGCAACTTCTCCTAAAACATGTGTGCTGCTTGAGTGGGAGAACCATCCATCGTTCACAACGCGAAAGAAATCGGACATGATCAGGCGGGCCGGGCACGTAGCCAGACTGCTCGGCGGACGGTAACCCAGTGAAAATGGTTCTCGACAACGGTCCGATCGGGCACAAGAAGGCGAGGTGCGCAGCGGGCAAGATGGGAAGATGACTTGCGGACCCTCCGTAGACTGGGTGGTGCGTGGTTGGCGACGCATGTGTAAGCCATGGGACCAAGCCGAATGAAGAAGACTCTTATATACCGCACAGGCCACTTTCAAGCGCTTAGAATCTCTGAATAAATAATAAATAATAATAATACAGCTCACGGCATGCACACATACAGACATCCACCTTCAAATTCTTGTCGAGCTGAATCAGATTGCTATATAGAACACTATGGGTTTCCGGGCCTTTTATCGAAAGTTCAGGTTTGGAGTGAACTTCCAACCTTTTATTGAACAACAATCTTATGGGTAAGGCATTGGCGATTATTCCACCAAATCGTTAGAATTTGAATGAATATGGAGGGATTTTGCTCACTTTTTCCAATGGAGCTTCCAATAATGAATAACTAATTATAAATTGTAATGGTGATATTCGTTCTCTTAAATGTCATACAACAGATTATATGGAGTGGATTTTATGTGTGAGGCCATTTTCACACCCCAGGGGTGCATTATGCAACTTTATTCTCACCTACATATATAAGAAAATAATCATCTCTTCACCGTTGCCAGATTTATTTATTGAAAAATTATTGCGTATTGCTTCGGATTGAACAAATAAAGCCCGGAAAACAATATTTAAACATGTTAAGTAGAAGCTTCTGTTACATACAAAGTGGTGTATAAAATAATTTAAAAAAGTATAAGCCCCTCATATATTTGATAGATCGTGAACATGGCTATTATGATATAAACTAAACATTTCTGTCAAGTCTGGCAACATTATGTATCAGCAGGCATACTTTTAACACAATTCATTCCCACCCACCACCACAGTGTTAAAAAGTTGTCGAATTCCACGGGTATTGCCACCAGGATTGTGTCTTTGGGTGAGAAAATCAATCTCTCAAATTTCCAAGCCTCAATCAAGCTTTGTTGCATAAGCTTTATTAGGAGCTGAATTGTGTATTGACGTGCAGGACTTACGTCTTTTTTTTTAGATTTATTAATCGAATCATATCAGCCGAAAACTATATAAAAGTACATTTAATCATCATACAATGTTCTGTAGCATACCAGCTGCCGTGTTTGCAATTCTGAACTTAATCGAGCAATCAGAACCAATTTTAAGATCGAATGAGTGACGGAGGAGCATTTTCCTATATATTTTGGATGAAATCCCCAGACAAACTTCAAATCAAATGCGCCAGCTTATGCAACAAGCAATTGAGCTGAAATTTTTGATAGATTGATTTTCTCACCCAAAGACACAATCCTGGGGGGTGCCCGTGAAATTCGACAACATTGTTTTCTCCTCATACTAAACTGGGCCAGTCTTCTAGTCATACTTCCAATTTGTACACGCTTGGTCTATTCCACTTCACTTTTTTTTATTATTAAACAACTAGACAACTTAGAAGGCGGATTATTGGTTTGGTTCTTCCGGCGTACGGTGAGAAATCAGAATGCAGCTACCAAAAACAAGTGATTCGCCACGAAACACCAAAGAGAAAACAATTTGTATAGTATTTAATGCCCAGAAGGAAATCGCTTTTTTAAGCATGTGTAGGATTAGGTAAATAATTTTGAATTATGTTATATTCAAGTATTCACTTGTTTTTCATTTTTTTTACTGGCGTAATGCAAGTCATCCATTATTAGTCGTCACACATTAAAGTCAGCTAATCCAAAAACAGATTTCAATCTGATAACAATGTATAAACAACTTGGCTCCTCGGTATTCTGACCGTAGGGTAAATGATCTATTTTGGACATCTGTATATTTTTTTGCCTTTCTCGCATACTACGTATACGTAAAGGCTACCATAAAACTGTAGATCACTTTGACGTAGTGTGTTACGGTCTATAGATCTACCCAACAGAGCCCTAGCATAATCCATTTTTCTAGCTAGGGAGCCAATAGAGATTTGTGGTGGTAATTAATGATTCGTCGTATTTAGTCCCCGCTACCAACAGCAGTCTCAGTGAAATAAAAACATAATTAATCGTGTTACCTTTGCAGACAGTTGAAAGCACTCGAATTCCCTCTTGATTGAGGCTAAACTGTATGCAGCAGGAAGCTAATTTCTTCAAGCAATTAGTTAAAAAACCTCTGGTACCCGGTCACTAGGCTGAACTGACTGCTGGAAAACCGAGAGTTAGGGTTTAAATCACGTACTAACTTCTTTCTTGAACTGGTGAACAATGGTAGTGGAGAGGAACGCACGGAAGTTCTTATTACTGAAATTCCAAATTCCCTCTCTTGCTTAAAATGGTCTTATGTAGACAGAGCTAAAGAAACCGGGTTTGTGAAGCTTTACTGGTAATATTCTAGAAGCAAGACAAGGCGCGATGTGGCTAGGGTCTCGATGCATGACCTCAACCCTCAAGTTTGTTTTTCTTCAAGAAACGTCATAAAACGTCAACAAAACCAAATCGTTGGATGTAAACACGGTGACTCTTCCAGTTTCACAGTAGCCGGGCAACCAGTGGAGAATGTTGAAAGCTTCCTAATATCTTTGGTAGCCAAAACTGGCGTCAATCAACGGCGGTACCAAGATCTAACATAGGCGCACGGATCAAGAAAGCAAGGGCTGCCTTTGCGAGTTTAAGAAATATCTGGAAAAACAGGCAGAAAAGTGAACGCACGCAAAATACGAATTTTCAACTCTAACGTGAAATCTGTGCTGCTATATACGCTTAAGCGAAACATAAGGTGTTGTATCAGTGGAGTAACACTCAACGGATGCAGGTGTTCATTAACCTTTCCCGTCCCAACGTCTGTTTTTAAGGGCTTTCAAAAATCTAAACTGCTGTAAAAATCGCATTACTTGACTGGATTCTTTCCGCAACAAGTTTGCATTTCATCCGGATGGATCCCAATTTTTGATTTATACTTGTTTCGAGGCTTATTCACGAGTATGGTTCCAGAATTCATTCCAGATTTCCGTTGGGGTCAGTTGTCTCGGAATAAGTCGGCCATTTACAATTTTAAGGCAAAAACAGGTCGCGACACCTCAAACTTCATGATTTCACAAAGCAATGATGCAAATGATATTTTTGGGGTTCCTGGCCCTACTCGGACTCAATCTGGTCACAATCCGGGAACCTATGGAATGGCCATTTTCTAAATTGATTCAAAATAGGTTGTGCGACACCTCAATCTTCATGATTTTACAAAGCAATAATGGGAATGATATTTTAGGGTTTCTGGCCCACTCGGATCCAGCTAATCCGGCCACATCGGTCCCAATCCGGGGACCAACGGAATGGCCATTTTCTAAATTGATTCAAAAATAGGTCGTGCGACACCTCAAACTTCATGATTTTACAAGCAATGATGGAAATGATATTTTAGGATTCCTGACCCACTCGGATTCAATCAGGCCACATCGGTTACAATCCGGCGACCTACGGAATGGCCATTTTCAAATTATTGATTCAAAATAGGTCGTGCGACACCTCAAACTTCATGATTTCACAGCAATGATGGGATTGATATTTTAGGGTTCCTGGCCATTCACTCGGATTCAATCTGGCCACATCGGGCACATTCCGGGACCTACGGAATGGCTATTTTCAAATCAAGTCAAAATATGTCTTGTGACACCCCAAACTACATGATTTTACAAAGCAATGATGGGAATGATACAAGAGCGTAGCCAGAGTGGTCAGGTTGGGGCAAAACAACTCGATAAGTTTCGGGCTCAAGAATTCTCCTTGAAATCCTTCTAGAAGCCCCTGGGAACTTCTAAATTCCTCCGGAAAGTAATCCACAAATTCCTCTGAAAATCGTTCGAAAATCTTTCTCATGTAATTGTAATTTCTCCTTATCTAGAAACCCCTCATTAAATTTGTTTTTTTTAGGAAATTCATGAGGAAATTCCTTGAAGATTTCTTTTCTTCTCAAATTTTTCCTTCTAGACATTTCTTTGGCTATTTTTCCAGAAAAAACTCCTTGCATTTCCTTCATGAATACATTCGAGAGTTCCTTCAAATTCGCTAGAAATTTCTTCAGAAATTTATGACGGAAATCCTCCGATTTCTGCTCCACAATTTCACTTGTAAATCTATAAGAAATTCCTTCGGAAATTCTTCTAGGAACTTCTCCGGCAGGAACTCCTCCCTTTAATTCCTCCAGGATAACTTTCACGAGTTTTTCCGGTAATACCTCCATAAATTTAATAGCAAAATCCTCTAGGATTTCATTCTGGAATTCTTTCCGCTATTACTTCAGAATATCTTTCAAGAATTCATCTAAAAATTTCTTTAGAAATTTATCCAGGAATTCGTCCATATATTTCCTCGGAAATTCTTCCAGGTATTTTCCCGGGAATTGCTCAGGTAAATTTTTCCATGCAATTGTCCTGGAATGCTTTCCGGACTTCACAATTCACTCCAGAATTTCATTCGGATATTAATTTGAAAGTTCCTCCAAGATATCTTTCAAGAGTTCTTCCAAGTATTTCTTCAAAACTATCTCCGGGAATTCGTCCGGTTATTTCTTCAGCATTTCATCTGGAAATTTCTGTTATAATTTCTCCTGATTTTTTCCCGGGAATTCCTTCAGATATTCATCCAGAAATTCCTTCATGAACTTCTCCAAAAATTAGTTCAGGACTTCCTTGTGAGAATTCTTCCGGAAGTGCTTGTGGGACCTCCTCCAGGAGTTTTTCCAAGAGTACCTCTGGGAATCCCTCCAAGAACTTCACAGGGAAATCCAGGAGGATGTATGGCAGGAATTTCACGGGAAATGGGATTGAAAGATCCTCTAGAAATTCAACTCCGGGTATTCCAATGACCAATGTCTCCCCAGAGGAATTCTCGTAGTAACTGCCGAAAGAGCTCCCATGTAAGAGCTCCCGGAGGAATTTCAGGAGGAACTCTAGCAGAATGCCTAGAGGACTCCCAGAGAAACTATTGGAAGAACTTTGAGAGGAATTCCCAGCTAAATTTCTGAAGAAGAACTAAATGATTTCCTGAAAAATGCCTGCATGATTTTCTGGAAGAGCAACTATTTCTGAAAAAACTCCCGGGAGAATTTTCAAATGAACCCCCGAAGGAACTGCCAGTGAAACTACCAGAAGAATGCTCGAAAAAATTCTTGGATAATTCATCTTATACACAAATCTCGTCTAGCTAAAACCTTTCTAGGGGTATGTAGCTGAGCTGGATCATCATCATCATCAGAGGACCTCCCGGAGATTACCTTCAGGAGCTCCCAGAGAAATTCTCGGTGGAGTTTCTGGAGGATTTTCTATATAAATTCCTGAAGAAGCCTAAATGAATTCCATAAAGAAAGCTTGAATGAATTCCGGGAGGAAATTCTGGATAAATTCCCGGAAGAGGAACCCCCGTAGGATCTACCGATAGAACTACCAGAATAATTCTCGGAGAAAATCCTGCAGGAACTCTTTGAGGAACTGTCGGTGGAATTCCCGGAGGAACTCCAAGAGGAATTTTCAGAAAAACTCCTGGAGGATGTCCCAGTAGAAATCTTGAAGTTTCCACCGGAATTCTATCAGGATTCCTTCGGAATTAATCTAGGAATTCCTCCGAAAATTCCATTGTTGATTTCATTTACGGTATAATTTCTGTATAAATTTTCGGTGGAATTCCTGGGTCCCTGTATTGTGACCGATGGGGTCGAATTGAATCCGAATGGGCCAGGAACCCTAAAAAATTCATTCTCATCATTGCTTTGTGAAATCATGGAATTTGTGGTGTCGCACGACCTATTTTGAATCAATTTAGAAAATGGCCATTCCGTAGGTCCTCCAGATGGTGGCCGGAATGGATCCGAGTGGGCCATGAACCCTAAAAATATCATTCTCATCATTGCTTTGTAAAATCATGAAGTTTGAGGTGTCGCAATGACCTATTTTGAATCAATTCTAGAAAATGGCTATTCTGTTGGTCCCCGGATTGGGACCGATGTACGGATTGAATCCGAGTGGGCCAGGAACCTAAAAATATCATTTGCATCTTTGCTTTGTGAAATCATGAAGTTTGAGGTGTCGCACGACCTGTTTTGCCTTAAAATTGTAAATGGCCACTTATTCCGGAGACAACTGACCCCAACGGAATCTGGAATAATTCTGGAACCATTCTGTGGATAGCCTCGAAACTAGTATAAATAGAAAATTGGGATCCATCCGGATGGAATGCAACTTGTTGCAAAAGAATCGGTCAAGAAATGCGGTTTTTACAGTAGTTTAGATTTTTCAAAGCCCTTAAAAACAGACGTTGGGGACGGAAAGGTTAACAGATGCCTGCGGTATATAATTCGGGCCTGGTGGCCTCACAACTGGATCTCAAACAACGAGCTCCATCGTCGTTGTCACCAGAGGCCGATAGCAACAGAAATTCGATATCGCAGGAACGGATACGACATCTGCCTGTGAACAAGCATTAGACTGGAACCCAGCGGGATATCGCAGCAAAGGCAGACCCAGAGGCTCATGACGGCGCAGCCTCAATAAAGAAATAAAAGAAGTCCACCGAAATCTAACCTGACAACAGGTTAAAGCGATAGCCGGGCAACGCTCAGGATGGAGATCTTTCAAGTCGGCCCTTTGCACCACCGGAGGTGTACAGGATCCATGAGTGAGTTTCTCAAGAAAGGATTGATTTCCTGTCGCCTTCATTGGGATTGCTCTCTGGCTATAAATCAAGACCATGCTGAGGGTGCCTGGGTTCGATTCACGGTGCCGGTATGGGCAATAAAAATTTGGAAATTGTCTCGACTTCCCTGGGCATAAAAATATCATCGTATTAGCCTCATGATGTACTAATGTAAAAACCGAGTTACCGGTTCAGAAACCTCGCGGTTAATAACTGTGGAAGTGCTAAATGAACACTAAGCACCAAGGCAATGTTCCAGTTGGGGACAACAGTCTTCAACCAGAGGTCGCACACATTGAATACTTAACACCTAATATTAGACAATACAGGACAAGTGGAGAGTTTGCCGCATTACGAAAAGTGCTCTCCTTACTAGGGTGCGAAAAGAACCCACACTCCACGGCACGCAAATGCGCTTAGATGGCTGATGCTCTTAACCGCACGGGCCTACATTTCCAAACATATTTATTTATGGCAATTATATTCAGATTTCCAAAATACCATCGTTACCCTATTTATTATAAACAACTTTTAGTATGCACCCCGTCGATTTGCGCATCAATCAAATTAAACGTTATTTGCTACCAATCACGTGGAATGGAGATAAGACAAATAGAACATCTGGAAACAGAACGCTAAGTGTAACCACATTTGTTGTAGATTATAGGAAAATTTGCATGCAATTAATGCATGGTTGTAGCAGAATTTTCCATTCTCTGGTTGTGTGTTATGGCCTCCCAATTTACTTCTGAATTGCCACAGACCTCCACTATTAGCACGGTGACCTTTTAGTACAGAATGTCGTAAGCTAAAATAGTCACCAATTCACTAGTGTCACAACGTAGGGGTAGCGGGGGTAAAGTGAACAGGCGGGGTAAAGTGGGTAACGGCTTGTTTATCCCCTATTTATGGATTTATCGTATAATTTTCCATGCTACACCATAACTTAAGAATTTCATGCTCTCCGAGCTATTTTATTAAATTATGAAATATTTATTTAACAGCTAGATTTTAGCAAAATTCTGCGCGCTTTCGCAAAATGCTTGTTTGATGTAATTTCGGCACTGTTGCATTTAAGCCATGAAAACTCGGAGTTATTAGTTCTTCACCAAAATATCGTTCACATCGTTCATTTTACTTGTTAAACGGAACTGGTTGATGTAGAATAGTTTTTTAACTTTTTGCTTAGTTTAGGTGTTATTTGAAAAACATGTAGCTATGGGGGTAAATTGGTCATGTCGCCTGGGGGTAAAGTGAGCAATGTTCTGACAGATAAATGGAGATAAACCAGCTCAAATTTCGATCTTAATCGATTCGGTTGATAGTGGGATAATCAATCCGGGAGTGAAGAAAAGGGGGATCTGGTCATTTACGCTCCACACACACATTTTCTACATTCCTGAGCGAATATTTCCATACATCGCACCTCGTTCATGGAAACTGTCATATCTCAGATGATTGTCATCCGATCTGTGATATCCATATATCAATCAACTCAGTATAAGCTCTAGTTTCTGTAAAAATGTATAACAAGGGCCAACATTTCATCCATTTTAATATTATATGTGCAGCTCAAAACCGAATTTTTGAACTCACGACAATCAATTTTTCTCCTATTAGTTACAAGTTTCATTACTGCGCATCTGGTGCGCTGTATAGCGCATCTGGTTGCGAACAATGTACACTGGTCGCGCAATGATGCGCTATAAGTTGAAGGCGATTAAAATCGGTTTTCGCGACTTCGAAATTCGATTTTCAACTGGAATCATAATAATATAGGCACACAAAATCTAGCATTTTTGACATACCCTCAAATAATCCGGAATTTCTCCTGCGGCCAGAATATGATTTTAACCCATTTTTCAAAACTAGATGAATTTCCTGCCGAACCATGCCAAAACCAAAGGAACATGGGTAATATTTTTACTGAACAATGGTTAATTGAATATTTAAAAAAAAAATCCGCCCTATCATTTTGACCAAGCCCGGTACGTCTGCTTGTCTGTGATAAAATGAAGGGTTTATACCTGTCAGGTAACATTTTGAATATTCTTGAGAATATGTATTTGGTTTAAAATATGTTGATCGACTTATTTGCTTTATTTTCAATATTGTTCACTTTACCCCACCGCCTGACCATTTTACCCCGCCCAAAACAAAATTGAACTATTTTGGATAAATTTTAAATGATCAAAATAACATATTTAAATATTTTTTCAAATTTTTTTCACAACAGGCTTTGTTAACCAATAAGATAAGCTTCGACACACCTGCATTGAACAATGCAATTTCTTGATAGCCACTTGATAATCAGCAGCAGTTCTTAGGGTGTCCAATTTACCCCCACCACCCCTACGTATAGAACGAAACCAAACGAAAGAAGTAACACATACGAGTAGCTAATTTGGTGGAATATTCAAAGTTTATCCGAGATTTGCTACGATTAAAAGGTATTATTATAGCTCACTCATTTGAATTTTCACTCTCAAATAGCACAATCCTACGAAAATTCAGTGAATTGCTTTTATTGCCTTAGGTCTTAACATCGGGATTGCTAATTTCTTCTTCATTGGTACATCCCTCACAAGGACATTGCAGCCTCAAAGTGTGCATTAAGTCCTTCCTCAGTTCTTCACTGTGAGGTTGTTAAGCCAAGTTACCATTTTTGCATTCATATAAATATTTAACATGAGGCCTACACAATGAGAATTCGAAAAAATCAAACACAAGACCGCGAATTGAAGTCAGCCACCTCTAGCATAGTTTTGCTTTGCTGCCGGCGAATCTTCCGCCAGGCCAAAGGAAGGCCCCGAGCTTGCTAATTAAGATTTCGTAATTCACGTCATCACGATCGCCTATGTGTTTTTTTTTTAAATCAATGTCGAAAATCGAACAATATCTACAGTACCCATGATCGCATACTTGTAGTTTTTGTTGATTCAATTCTTCAAAGTTAGTTTTTTCAGCTGACAAGATAATTTCTGATTTTATAAATTGGTTGTTATATATGATTGAAAAAAAATCTAGTTGTACTGTAACATTGAGCGAATAACCTCAAATAAGTAACATTGTTATTCTTTCACCTTCCTTGTCCGTTCAATAAATAAACGAAATCAATTTTTCAACCAAAGACATTTTTGCCCAGTTTTTAAAAAATCATTTGGATTTCCATACTAATGCATGCCACAAACCTTATCGTTCTATTCCTCCCATGTCTACTTTTGTCGATTGCAACTAATACGAGATCATACTAGGCCACGATGCTCCCCTGACCGTTATTAACAAAAAAAAAATTCTCCATCAAAACTAATACCTAATAGCTGAATTCTGGGACTCTACTGCATCTCCGGGTGGAATTTGAAAAAAATCATAAAAATCGTTTTGGAGTTACGCCCTTTTTAAGCCGTAACTGTTATATATCGAAGAAATGCACAGGATTCTGTTTCAGCATGATTTACATTTTCTCAGTTTTGTCCCCATCTAAAATGTTTATCGTATATGAATAACCATCTGATTTTTCTCTGGGTTATCTAGGAGTTTTAGAACATATTATCAGCATACTACTTTTATTGCTGACAACTCTTTGGAAGTTGCGGAAAATGTATTTGACGAGATATTGTATTAATTTTCTTCGATATCATGCAGTTACGTCTTGAAAAAGGCGTAACTCCAAAACGGGCCCTACGATTTTTTTTCAAATTACGTCCAGAGATGCAGTATAGCCCCAGAATTCAGCTCCAGATATTAGTTTTGATGGAGATTTTTTTTTGTTAATAACGGTCAGAGGAGCACCGTGTAGGCAGTATAGTTGTACGCCATACATGTCAGATCCGCGTCAAATGCTGAGGAGAGAATTATCATGTATGAAGCTTGAAAATGATGCCATGATAGTAACGTTTCATCTAATTCCACTACCTAATCACCAGAGAGGAAATCTCCAGTACTCAAATAACCATAATGATATTGGGGATTCATCACCGCCACTCGTCTTTGTCACGATAACGTAGCGAGTGCTGAGCAAGAGGAGGGTTATGGTCACAAATCTCGGGCAAGATTCGAAAGAATTTCCCAAAGAAATTTAAAAAAATCCCAAGGAAATTCGAAAAAAAAATCCCAAGGAAATTCGGAGGAAGTTCGAAAGAATTTCCCAAGAAAATTTGAAGGAATTTTCCAAGGAAATTCGAAAGCGATTCGAAAGAATTTCCCAAGGAAATTGAAAAAAATCCTAGAAAATGCGAAACAGTTTCCCAAGGGAAATTCGAAAAAATTCCATGGAAATTCGAAAGAATTCCCAAAGAAAATTGGAAAGATTTCCCAAAAAAAATTGAAAAGAATTTCCAAAGGAAATTCGAAGAAAATTCTCAAGGAAATTCGAAACAATTTCCCAAGGAAATTAAAAAGAATTTGCCTAGAAAATTCAAAAGAATTTCCAAAGGAAATTTGAAAAAAATTCCCAAGGAAATTGGAAAAAAAATCCCAAGAAAATTCGAAAAAAAATCCCAAGGAAATTCAAAAGAATTTTCCAGGGAAATTCGAAAGAATTTTTCAAGGAAATTCGAAACAATTTTCCAGGGAAATTCGAAAGAATTTTCCAAGGAAATTTGAAACAATTTCCTAAGGAAATTCGAAACAATTTCCCAAAGAAATTCGAAACAATTTTCCAAGGAAATTCGAAACAATTACCCGAGGAAATTCGAAAAAAAATTTCCAAGCAAATTCGAAAGAATTTCCCAAGGAAATTCGAAAGAATTTCCCAAGGAAATTCGAAAGAATTTCCCAAGGAAATTCGAAAGAATTTCCCAAGGAAATTCGAAACAATTTCCCAAGGAAATTCGAAACAATTTCCCAAGGAAATTCGAAACAATTTCCCAAGGAAATTCGAAACAATTTCCCAAGGAAATTCGAAAGAATTTCCCAAGGAAATTCGAAAGAATTTCCCAAGGAAATTCGAAAGAATTTCCCAAGGAAATTCGAAAGAATTTCCCAAGGAAATTCGAAAGAATTTCCCAAGGAAATTCGAAAGAATTTCCCAAGGCAATTCGAAAAAATTCGAAAGAATTTCCCAAGGAAATTCGAAAGAATTTCCCAAGGGAAATCCAAAGGAATTTCCCAAGGAAATTCGAAAGAATTTCCGAAGGAAATTCGAAGGAACTTCAAAAGGAAATTCGAAAGAATTTCCCAAGGAAATTCTAAGGAATTTTCCAAAAAAATTCGAAGGAATTTCCCAAAGAAATTAGAAGGAATTTCCCAAGGAAATTCGAAGGAATTTCCCAAGGAAATTCGAAAGAATTTCCCATGAAATCGAAAGAATTTCCCAAGGAAATCGAAAGAATTTCCCAAGGAAATTCGAAAGAATTTCCCAAGGAAATTGAAAGAATTTCCCAAGGAATTCGAAAGAATTTCATAAGGAAATTCGAAAGATTTTCCCAAGAAAATTCGAGAGAATTTCCCAAGAAAATTCGAATGAATTTCCCTGGGAATTTCGAAAATTTTTCCAACGAAATTCGGAAAAAATTCCCAAGGATATTCGAAAGAATTTCCCAAGGAAATTCGAAAGAATTTCCCAAGGAAATTTGAAAGAATTTCCCAAGGAAATTCGAAAGTAGACGAAAGAATTTCCCAAGGAAATTCGAAAGAATTTCCCAAGGAAATTCGAAAGAATTTCCCAAGGAAATTCGAAAGAATTTCCCAAGGAAATTCGAAAGAATTTCCCAAGGAAATTCGAAAGAATTTCTCAAGGAATTTCGAAAGAATTTTCCAAAGAAATTCGAAAGAATTTTCCAAGGAAATTCGAAAGAATTTTCCAAGGAAATTCGAAAGAATTTTCCAAGGAAATTCGAAAGAATTTCCCAAGGAAATTTGAAAGAATTTCCCAAGGAAATTCGAAAGAATTTCCCAAGGAAATTTGAAAGAATTTCCCAAGGAAATTCGAAAGAATTTCCCAAAAAAATGTATCGTAGAGATACCAAGAAAAAAAAATCAAAGGAATTCCCTTGGAAATTCAATAGAATTTCCTGTGGAAATTGTCAGGAACTTCCCGTGAAAATTCGACGGAATTTCTAAGCATTTTCGCCGCACAATAACCTTGGTATTTACTATCAGATGCTGATTGGAGCAGTGAATAGCATACCTGCCACTGAGGAATTGATTATCTTCAGAAAGTACACTTTGCTTGGCCACTATGTTTACCAAACACTCGATGCAATTGGTGCCACAGACTTGCTTATGGATGGATTTGTCATTGATTGTATTGTGTGTATTGTGTGTGTTCCTCCTAAGCCTTTTTTTATGCGAATGTGTTATTGCCTGTCGAGTCTATGACGGGAATTATAGCGCAGACAAAAGACCTGTCGTAGCCCCAATACCCAAATGAATTGAGAAATTTTGAATCTTCTGTTATACGCATACATTTGAATTTGTTCAAGGCAAGCATACTGGCGTACAAATTTCAAAATTATCACCTGCTAATATGCCTAATTGTTACACAACACTTTTATTTGGAATATAATGACGAGCTCAATTCCTTTGAATCATTCATTTCCGTATTTGACGTTACTGCCGTAAGTGAGACTCCCCATAAAAATGTTTGTCTCAATCGATTTTTAATTTAATTTAAGGTCAACTTTCCCAAAGAACCCATATTTTTGACGCCTCTAAGTATTTTTAAAATCGAAAAAGTGCTGCTTTCCAAGATTGGACTAACATTCGCTGGACATTGAATGAACATCAGGTGAGCTTTTCAGGCCGGTTCACACGAGCAGAACTTATTTCAGGCTTAGTTTTCGATTTTTCAAATAGTTAGAGCACAGATAACAGATATGTAGGCTTGAACAAATTTTATTGAAAATCCTGTGTAAACTTTTGAATTGATATACGTTGGCCCACTACTGCCATCTAATCAACAGATTGTGGAAATACATACGGATGCAGCTGATTAGCAACCGTCGAATGCAGCCAATGCGGATGATAAACAGAAAAAATAAAATACCTAAAAAAAGTTTAAAGAACTCAACTTTGAGTACGAAGTTAAAATTCTTAACTCAATATTAGGTAGTTTTCTCACTCCCTCTCATGAATGATATTAGCTAGAGAGAGCTGCATCGACCCAAAGTGTGTTGTTCCGTGGAAGAAGCCAAATTTGAGTTGTTTTTACCATAGTCTCGGGTGAGTGGGGGGAGTGAAAATAACATAAATTTGAGTTGGTGAAACTTCATAGTGGGTGAAAATTCAACACGGGAGTAAAGGCAAATTATTCATCGGATTTTTTCGCATTTTACTTATTTTTGGCTTCTTCCACGCAAGGGCGGATTTGAGTGAAAGGAACCATAAAGTGAGTTGTTTCGCGGTTCCGTGCAGCCGCATTCGGACTTCGTTTTCCATAACAATGATCTTTGCACCACCTCTAAACGATTGCCAAACCCTTCCCCAATTAAAAACACATTTGAATTTACGGTTGCGGATGTTAACACACGTATCGGATGCCAGCCTAAATATTTGTTATCTGTGGTTAGAGGCTCCAAAAAATATGGATTCTTCGGGAAAGTTTACCTTAAATAAGCCTAAGAATTGACTGAGACAATAAAACGAGATACAATTTTTGACGGGAAAGGTCAATTCAATAATTGCTTCGATAAACCAAATAAGCCCGGTATAAATATTTAAAAACAATTTTTTGCTCCCCTTCAAAACATTTTTTAACAAATCTGAAGAGTTTATTTTTTCTTTTTTTTTCCTTTTTTATTATTTCTTTTTTATTATAAACAAACACCCCCCCCCCTCCTCCTCCTGGACCTTCCGAAGACCAGTTGACCATATTTTCAATTAAATATTTGTAACGGCCTACCTACCTACGGTATAATTATAAAAAGTACGTTTCCCCATGCACTACAACGGTGCCACGAGCTTACCCAACTGTACGGCGAACCCAGTATCCTAAAAGTAGCATCATTTTGTATTTACTTGCCATAAGACGAGTTTGTACTATTCCATTTAATTCCGCTACTTTATTGTACCTTTGACAGATACGTATTTCGACCTCAACAGTAAGGCCGTCTTTTCCACTTCTCGACTTCTTTTCGTATCATTTTGTATGTTGTGGAAAAATAGTTAACTTTTCTAATTATAAACATCCACATGTAGCTCAAAATTATTATGTTATCAATTAGGGTAAGTTTGACACCTGCCTTCGAATCACAAAATACCTCTGTTTTACTAGACTCATAATTCGCATAATGTAATTCAATTATTGGGGAAACGAGGTAATAAGAGCCGGGGAACATAACCAAGTCAGAGATTGATTATGTTGTGTATGATCATCATTGGGCGTGACAGGTCTTGAGGGTAATATTAAGTCATCAAGGATAATCTGCAGGTCCAATAACAAAAGCGCTAAAAAATATCCGTATTTTTTAAGTTTTTTACTCAATCCGTTCTCTAGTGTTGTACTTTCGTGATCCATTTTTACCCCTTTTAACATGAAGCTGTAAACTGGTCACTTTCATTTCTTATCATTACTGCACGGCTTCATACATATTTATTTTTAAATCGTTGTTATAAACAACTTAAAAAAATACAAATTGAAATATAGATCGGTTTGTCCCCTCACATTGTGTCGATCTTACCCGCACCTCAGCCGGTTCAACTTGGAAATGGACTGTTCGCGTTTTCATCAGGAATCAAATTGTATCAAGAAATATTGTCGTGGGACCTCATGGACTAATCCATAAAGGGTCAAATTAGGCTTGCATGAAATTTCTAGACCGGAAAATTGCTTCAAAGATTGGCGAGCTGTGAAGAAGCTTAAGGTGTCGGTTTCACCCACTTTTCCCTATTTACACGGTATTTACAATTGACACGAAAGGTGATCTTTAGTGTAAACTTTTTTTAAATTATAAGAGGTACTAAAGAAAAGAATTATAAATTAAAATTAGCGTGTCTGTCAGAACTATTTATTTAGGCATTTTGAACAAATCAACCAGTAGTGGAATAGTATGAACTGATATTCTACACCATTATTCTTGTTTACGGACGACCGATACTGTCAAACGAATTCGATTCGTTCGAATCATTTCTCCATTTGATTTTGCTGGCATGAATGACAATGCGCACCAACTTTCGTTCGAAAGAGCATTCGAATGTTAACGAGAATAAGGATGGTTTTAGGAACACTACTCTTATCACACTTCGTACAAATTTTATCATCATTACTAACTTGTTTTGGTTCAGCCTTTCCCGTTAGATTAACTGAATTAACTGATAAGAACAAGCGAATATTTTAATCTTTTTTATCATACCTAAAATGCAATCGTAAACGCTTTCCAAAAATACCGCAGCCCCCAACTCTTATCGCAATCTATCAATCCACCCAGCAAAGGTCAGCCAACAAGTTCACTGGTGTCGTTTTCGTTCGCCAGCGAGCCCACACAAACACTCCACGCCGAATCAGCCCGGTTAGGTCTCCCTATAGATCCGCACTCGAGCGCGCACTTTCACGGACTGAACCCGACCCACATTCGACTTGCTCTGTATTCTAATTGATACGGCGGGTCCCGTTTAGTAGTACACCAAAACCGAACAGAAATCCGCGCATTCACAGCGACGCATGGATTGAATCGCGTGTGCACCAGACTGATCCAGATTTTTATGAACACCCATTCGATTAACATAAAGACGTTAAAAGAGTTATCTGATCATTTTAACTCTATCGATTGTCTTAGAAATAGGCATGTTGGATTTTAGTTTTGCGTTTACAACTAATAATGAAATATTTTGAATTGTCGAAATACATAGATATAGATTTGCGTTTGGAATGATGTGCTTCAAATCCATAATATCCAGACTTGGAACAAACAAACTCTAGGCAGCAAAGTAAATACTTTAAAATATTTTACAGAGTAGTTGGCCCGGCTAATCTCGGCAGATTGCAGCTGAGATTCGTTCAATCAAAATTAATTTGCCGAAGAACCTGAAAGACTCAAGAGAGATCGGAGATACTGAACGCATGTACAAAGCATGCAATAATATTCGAAAAGTTGATTGACAACATCTAAAGAACAGCATGAAAAAAAAAATTGTAAAAAAATCATTCGAAGCTAAAGCTTGTTTTGTTAATCCCATGCGTAGGGTTGCAGCAGGAATTATCGTCTGCGTTCCAAATCTCATCACAGTTGGGGAACCCAATTTAATCGACTTTTTTTATAACTCATCCCACAATCTGATACAGTTTAGGGAGACGAGCCAGCCTCGTGCTGAAACAATAAAAAAATCTGATACAGTGGAGTTATAAAAAATGGACGCTGCTTTCCTTCGTTTTTGTACCTACGACAGGAGTTAGACCATGGACAGAAATACCTGCCGAGTAAATCTTGTGTCGCTAGTAGAGAGATAATCCTCTTTAGCTATCGGTGATAGTTTGAATTAATTAGGGTAAATACGCCTTGATTTAACTTAACATTGATTTGACTTATCCATATAATACTTTTTCTCTACAGGAAGGTATAAGTGCTTTGTAGTTTTGAGACCACGGTTTAAATGCGCCAACATAAGTTAAGGAAGATCACCAAATGTTGGACAGCCAAAATTTTTGTCTAATGTTGAACACCCATAACAAATGCACGCAAATTCAACAATAGGCGAAAAATTTAGGCGATCAACATTTGGCGAATTACCCTACAGGAAAGTAATTGAAGAGCTCACAAGAGAAGCAAGGTTGATCGTATAAAAAAACAGATTAATCATCCTATTGGTGATAATGCCTTTCTTGATTCAATCGTTTGTTTTGCTTTAGTGTGATACATATCAAAAATAATTCCCTACCTTACGGCTTTTGTAAACGCTTCATAGCTGGTTGGTTGGATACACCATTTTCTTCATAAATTCCGAACGCAATGACCGATCGTGATTATTTTCAATAGCGATCAACTAAGATTTTTGTCCTTCGTCGAATGCAACTTGTAGCGAGAAAATCGGTTAAGGTTTACTATGAGAAAAGTTGGCTAATGTTTTTAGATTTTCGTGTACACATACATACACACGGACAAACAGACATTTGTTCAGTTCGACGAACTAAGTCGATCGGTATACAACATCATGGGTCTCCAAGCCTTCTATAAAAAGTTCGATTTTGAAGTGAAATTATAGTCTTTCATCGTTTTCATTATTTAATGGCTCAATACAAAATTTGAGTTGATATTTTTTTTTGTTGTGTCAATGCAATAGCTTCATCATCGTGTGGCTTGAGGATTTATTTACAGTACGAATAAAAATTAATAAGCTTATGGATTTAAAACAGGACACTGCAGAAAAAGCTCTCAAGGAAGCAAGTAGCACTAGAGGCCTCTAAGTAGCACTATATTTAAAATAAATAATAAAGGAGTGTCTCCAGTTGTAGGCCTAGTTGAGTGTTTCGCTCATAAGTCATAACTTTTTTCAAGTCAACAATATGCAGTAATATGAACATCATTGGAAAGCTACAGGCCTTAGTTAACATTTCTCCGAAGTAACCATATTGTTTTACACAAACGGATAAAAATTGCAGCTGCTTATATGTGGTGTTGTTTTTTAGCCAAACTATTATACCATTTTTAAATGCCGCTCTTCACCAAACCAATCGTTCCGTCGACTTCGTCCCACATGTCCGACGTTGTTCTCCGCTGCCCGCTGCGTCGTTAATGGCTGCTTTGACTGTATTCCAGCAGTCCTCTAGAGGGCCCTCAACGCTGCCCCGAGATGCTGCGCGTATGCAGTGGCGACATCAGGTTGCTTCAGTTGCTCCAGGTCGTACCGTGGCGGTCGTCGGTACCGAACATTGTTGATGACGGATAGTGTTGGGCGCAGTTTAACCATCACCAGATAGAGGTCAGAGTTGATGTTAGCGCCACGATATGTCCTGACGTCGATAATGCCGGAGAAGTGCCGTCCATCAATCAGAACGTGGTCGATTTGTGATTCCGTCTGCAGTGGTGATCTCCAGGTGTACCGATACGGAAGGCTGTGTTGGAAGTAGGTGTTGCGAATGGCCATATTCTTGGAGGCAGCGAAATAAATTAGTCGTAGGCCATTTTAGATCGTTAGCCGGTTGGCGCTGAACTTCTCAATAGTCGGTCTTAACTCCTCCTCTTGGCCAACATGAGCATTCAAATCTCCTATGATGATTTTGACGTCATGGATTGGACAGCTGTCGTACTCACGTTCCAGCTGCGCGTAGAATGCGTACTTATTATCATCAGTGCTTCCGGAATGTGTGCTTCATACTTTGACTATGCTGAAGTTGAAGAACCGGCATTTGATCCTCAACCTGCACATTCTGTCATTGATAGGACACCAGCCGATCACGCACCTTTGCATATCGCCTATCACTATGAAAGCTGTTCCCAGCTCGTGCGTGTTGCCGCAGCTTGTTCTATATAAAGGGGCCTAAACAGCGGAACCTTGAAAAACATTTTTTTTGTTTCGAAATGGACGAATTGATATGAAATTTTCGAAAAATAATCCACGTTACTTATCCCTCCTTCTTATGCGCTAGGAATGAATGGTTGGCGTTACTTAGGTGACGATATTATTGAACGAAAATTTCCCGCACAAGTTGTTTTTCGGACATTCGACAAAGTTTGCCATGGTAAACAATGCATCAGCTGATCGCATTGAGATATTTCAATGTCACAGAAGGATCACACCTACTTCCAAACTCGGCGTTGAAAATTCTGTCGCGTATTCTGTGAACAGACTGAGATAGCTTTAGGTAATGTGACCAGACATCCAGACTTTAGGTAATGTGACCAGACATGCGTTTCGCGGGACGCTGCATTCTTCAACTTCGTTTTACAAATTTATTACATTTCATACAGCCTTACAAATATTTTTCCAGTTTTATTTTGGGTCAAAATCTATGCAAAATGCACTTTTGGAGGATCCATTTTTAAGCCAGTGACGCAATCCAGATAGGCGTCCCGCGTTTCGCAGGACACTTGCTGGTCACATTAGCTTTAGGAGTCCTTCAGCGGCGAATGCCAGGCAGTGAGGGCCGACAAGTGGCGGATCAGATATCGTATTGTTCTTCATTGAAACTACCAGTACCAGCGACGGGAGTGGGTGGGACAAGTAGGACATGTCCTAAATGCTAAAACAAAAGTGTAGAGAATATGATGTTCGATAATTGATATGTAAATGTTTTATGGTAGATAATCTTAAAAACATGCTAAGTTAACAATCATGATTTTAGTTTAAAAAAATCAAAGCATGCTGTGAATTACTGAAAAACACTAAATGTTTGGAACAACGATCATTCTTCAGACTAATTTTTTGACAGATACCTTAGTCGTGTTTACTTCGTTTTTAAGATATATCTAATTCACCACATTGGCGCAAAGGACGACGCTCCAAAGTAAGTTTTTTTTTAAAGAGCAACTGGAAAGAATTGAATTGGTTTTGAAGAAGTTCAGTTCAAGTTAGATGCCAATATCATCCTGATCACTAACATCTTAGATGCTTGAAACATCTAGTGTGAAAAGTATCAGGTTTGAATCGGACAAGTAAGACTAGATGAACAAAATTTGAACGATTTGGAATAAAGAGAGCTACAATTGATGATTCAATTAAAACCGAATATATTAAAAGAAATATCCAGAGCGATAGGACTCTGTGGAACAAAAAAAGCAATAAAGGAGCGATAGGTCTCCGACATAAAAAATAAGAGCGAGAGGTCTCTGTGGAGTAAAATTCGGAGCGAAAGGTCTCCAGTACCAAAGAAAGAATGTTCTACGGAATGATACTTATATAATGTACAAAACATACAATCTGTTTTGATTTGAGTTCTAACAAAATTTAATATTCACAGAATTGAATAATCAGGGCTCAAATTAGGTATTTATGTAATTTTTGATACATATTATCTATTGTAGGACAGATGCTTGCCACATCTGCACATGAGTGAAAGTATCAGGAATTAAACAATATGAAATCAAATTTGAATCTTAGATGCAGCTCTGGATAATAATTCGTTGGTTTGATTTTAATCTAGATTGTTTTGTACTTATATTGAATATGGAGTTGATATGGATTGGAAATACATATACGAAATAAAATGTAGTTCATTTAGATTGGAGTATAATATGGTTTAAAAGGATTGAGAAAAAAAAAACAATCTTTTTATAATTTCGTAGAAAGCAAGGAATCTAAATAAGGATAACTGATGTAATTCTTGATATGTTCTCAATTTCATTACAGATGCTTGACACATCTGTTTTTGAGTTACAAATATTAGGAATTATGTATTATAAAATTAGGATTTGATTTATGTTTACGAAATTGAAGACTAAACGAAATTTAATAATTCAAATGTTGCCAGGACAAAATTGTTATATTAGATTTGAAACCGATTTGCTTTGAAAATGTATTGAATGTGAAACGGATTTAGTATTAGATTGAATTTGAAACCGATTTACTTTGAAAATGTTTTGAATGTGAAACGGAGTTAGTATTACATTAGAATTTGAGATCGAATAAGGATTAATGTTTGTATGAAGATTGGATTTATATTTATTTATTTATTTATTTATATATTTGGAACAATCATCGAACATCGTGGTCTACATGATTCATTAAAACTAATAACTAAAACTAATAAGCTCAACATAATTTTTCTTAACTATAATAACAATCAGTGTTGCTGAACATTTTGAAGTCGATTTAAAAATATCAATGGAACACGCAAAATCAAACATATAGTACACATTATTAAATACATCACACATAGAACGAATTGGTTCATTGAGTCCGTAAAGTGTACGGCGTGCAGGAAGTCGTAAAAAAATCCTAGTTCTAAGTGGTCTTTCTATGGCGTTTAGACAAATCATTGATAGAATATTCGGTGCATCAATTTTTGATATCAGCAATTTAGCTACAAAGATTGCTTTCGAATCCATTCGTCTTTTAAACAGTGGTTCCATGTTCAGAAGTTGACAGCGATCAGCATAAGGAGGCAATTCAAATCTGTTTGACCATGGAAGAAATCGCAAAGCGTATCGTATAAACTTAGATTGGATAGATTCAATTCTTGTAATCCAGTTATCAGTATGTGGGCACCATATAATAGAATTGGATTCTAGTACGGATCGCACTAGTGCGTAATACAAGGCTTTTAAACAGTATGGATCACGAAATTCCCTAGCAATGCGCATAATAAATCCGAGATTTTTACTTGCTCTAGCTATCATGCTGACATAATGACTATGAAACGTCAGTTTCTTATCGAGTATTACTCCTAGATCCTTAACTTCTGACACCCTTGTCAACTTAAAGTTATCAATGCTGTATGGGTACACAATGTCATTCTTTTTACGACTAAAACTTATAACATAACATTTTGATACACTAACAATCAAAAGATTTCTAGAGCACCACGATATAAACAAATCAATCAATCTCTGCAATTGTAGACAATCTTCTATAGATCTAATTAAGAGGTACAATTTCAAATCGTCAGCATATACTAATTTGCACCCTTTTGGAAGAAAACAACACACATCGTTAAAAAAAACACAGAAAATAGTAAAGGCCAAAATTACTGCCTTGTGGTACTCCTGATGAGTTGCAGAACATATAGGATTCTCCACTGCCAATCTTTACAGACAACATCCGATTGCACAAATAGGGTTGAAACCATAACACAATGTCTTGAGACTCGCCAAGGCGGTCAAGCTTGGCTAATAAAATCCGATGATCGATGCTATCAAACGCGGCCTTGAGGTCGGTGTATACTGTGTCAATCTGCTCACCTCGGTCCATCCCAGTTATGCAGAATGACGTGAATTCTATTAGGTTGGTGGATGTGGACCGTCCGGGAAAAAATCCATGTTGCTCATCAGCGATATGCGGTTTCAGTTTACGTAACAATATTTCTCCAACCAGAATCTGATAACCGGCACAAAGGGAAGTTATACCACGATAGTTGCCGATGTCACGTTTGTCACCTTTTTTGAATACTGGGAACATGAACGAGCGTTTCCAGCATTCTGGAAACGTTTTGCACCGTAACGAGATGTTGAATACAATGCTGAGGGGTTGACACAGTACGTTTGCACACTTTTTCAGTATCAGTGACGGGATGCCATCTGGTCCAGGGACAGATGAAGGCTTCATTTCGCAAATTGCACTGTGGACATCGCTTGAAGAAAATTCTACGACACCCATTGAAATAATATTTTCAGGGACGTCTCGTAGGGCCGCTTCAATTATTTGGTCTGACGCGGAGTTAATATTGAACACACTCGAAAATGATCAGCAAAGAGGTTGCATTTCGTTTCAGTTGAGCCAGTGCTACTTTCACCAAAAAACATGCGGGATGGGAGTCCATGCTCGTTACGTTTTTCATTGACGAACTTCCAGAATGATTTGGGGTTTTTCTTTATATCAGTCTGTTTCTTTTCAATGTATCTCGAATAGAGAAAGCGGTTATATCGACGGTAGTTGGTGCTAGCAGACACAAACATGTGTTTGGTGAATGGATTGCGTGTTCTAGTGTACACCTTCAAAGCAGACGCTCTTGCACGTTTCAAGCGACGTAAGTGTGCATTAGACCAGATAGGCTTGCGTCGCTGTCGGAATGCAGGAACATGATGCACAAACAAAGAAGTAACAGCTTGGTTGAAAAATTCAATGGCCGAATCGGCATCATCCATATTTTCCATTGGTGTCCAATCAGTATTCTCAAGCGCCAAGTTGAGAGAAGCGAAGTCAGCTTTTTCAAAGTTATACTGATTGCTATCAAAAGCTTCCTCGAAAGTTAAGGGCAGTGAGATGTTCAAAGTGGCCAAAAGCGCTGGATGGTAGGGGTCAATTTGAACGATCGGACTGCACTCTTGGGAAACGGTGCATTCGGACGCAGTGTCCTCACTACTGAACAATAAATCGAGCGTTCGACCTTGGAAATTTGAAACCGTGTTGAGCTGCACCATATTATTGATGAACATTCCATCGACGAGTTTCGAGCTTGCGCTGCTGAACGTACTATTTTCAGCGTCCAAATGTACTTCACCAGATGGTACAACCGTCCAATAGAGATGGGGCTGATTGTAATCTCCAACCAAAACATGAACATCATCATAGTGCATAGCCGAGGTTATACTGTTAACAGCAGATAAGTGTCTCTCAATGGTTGTGGCGTCGTTGGAGATGTATGGAGCAAGATAAACAGCGCCAATCCAAATTCTCTTGTTAGAGCACTCCACAGTTATCCATAGATGCTCTAGTTGGTCATCGATTACTATAGGTGCAAGAGAAGAACTTAGCCGGTTTGAGACCGCGATTAAAATTCCACCTCCTCGTGATTTTCCGGTTTCGACAGGACAGCGGTCCTTCCGATAAACACAGTAATGGTTGCTGAACAACTGAGCTGAACTAATGCTATCATTCAGCCAGGTTTCGGTCAGCACGATGACATCGTATTCGTCGTCATACGATGCGGAGAAAAAGTCATCTATTTTGTTACGCAGACTTCTAACATTTTGGTAATAGATGCGAAAAACGTTCTTCCCAAATTTTGCTGATCCACCATGGGGGCGATTTCCTGAATGCTCGTATGTTGGACCGATATTGTTGAGTGTTGGACGAGGCGTCTGGAATGCACTCAGATTTGAGTGAGGTGCAGTAACTTGCCTAGCTTCGGCAGGCCATATACTATTCTCAAAATTACCTGGCAGAGCAGGGATAACAACTGCTCGAATGTTTCCTGCACATATATCTGTGTGGAAAACCTCGTCATCCAAGCCGGATTTTGTTGGGAAAGGTTTTTGAGTCTGCAAATCGCATATTCTTAAAACGGGTGCAATATCTTGC
Organism: Armigeres subalbatus; assembly: GCF_024139115.2. Classification (NCBI taxonomy): domain Eukaryota; kingdom Metazoa; phylum Arthropoda; class Insecta; order Diptera; family Culicidae; genus Armigeres; species Armigeres subalbatus. Next base: position 290,842,895 of record NC_085140.1, on the reverse strand, counting down.
CTAGCTTCGGAAGAGCATATACTATTATCATTACCTGACAAAGCAGGAGTATCGACTGCTTGAGTATATCCACGGTCGCCGCAAGGCAGCTCGCCAACAGTTTCCTGGGTTGATAATTTGGGCTCATTACAAAAGGGTGTAGTATTCAGCAATGCTTCGGGTAGACATATACCACTCTTAATTTTACCTGATACACCAGGGGTCACTACTTGTACGGAGATTTCCGCACAATCCACAAATTCAGATTCTGATGATTGCTACGAGGTGTAATCAATTTTTTTCTTGAAGTTTGATATGCGTTTCCGGTAAATTGTACAATCTGAACTCCAAGCTGAGTGGGAAATATCGAGTTGATCTTCAGGGGTTGCCTTTTTCGCCTTATTGGCTAAGTAGCAGTTGATGCACTTTTCGTAATCTGAGAGGCACTCAGTTACTTCATGACCTTCGGCACATTTTGGGCAACAGGGAGGTTTACTGCAATTCGAAGCTGTGTGGCCATATTCAGAGCAGTGGAAGCATCTTAAAACGTTGACGGATTCAGAAACAAAGCAGCGCTCCCATCCTAGAAATATACGCTTAAGGCCCAGCAGCATGGCGAATGTTTTTGAGTCTGTCTCGATGATTGCTGAGTTTGACTTTTTGGTCTGCTTTTCACCGTTTACCAATCGAATAAGTTTTATTTCAGCAGTGGCAGGGATATTATTCTGCTTACGTAGTTTTTCAAGAAATACGTTCGATTCCATCGTAGTCGAAATTCCCGTAATTTTCAGTCTAGGTCTCAATGGCTTGAGAATCTCGATGTCGTATTTTTCGGAAAGTGATGCTTTTGCAGCATGCACAAGGTTAAAAGACTATTATTCTTCCATTTACTTCTTTAGTCTTCCTTAATAGTCTTTTAACCTTGTAGCATTTCCCCTAAGACGCTCTAAAATAATTAATCAGCATGCACAAGTTTAACTGCGAGCGAGGATGAACAGCAACGAATGCGAGCGGTACCACTTGCAAGAAAGAAAACATTCTTCACACAAAATTGAACCGGGTCGAGCTGGTCTTGAATGTCCTTTTTGGTCACATCAGATTCCTGGAAAACTTTTGGTTTGATCTGCACAGTTTCGTCAAGTTCTGCAACTGTTTTCGAGCTTGATAGCGAAGAAAAATCGGATGTTGAAATCGGACGATCTTTTTTCTGAGCATTAACCACCGCGGCTGAGGTCTTGTTGTTATTGGCTATAGTGCTTTTCGATCCTAATCGTCGCCTTTTTCCAGAGCGGAGTAAACCACCTTCTGAAGCCATGGAAGGAAAATCTAGTGCAACAGTATCGGCAGTATCAACAGCAACGACAGCAGAGTCCACATCTTCTGTATTTCTCGAGGCAGCAACATCAGCAAACGATCGTTTCAAAGTAGCTGCTCTCACCGATATGTTATTACCGCCAACTGACAATTTGTTATGCAGCCAAGCTTTAATATTTTCCGACACTCGTTCAGTGATGGCAGACTCAAGTGAATGAATATGCTGTAGTATACTGTCTTGTAGTGATGAGGCAAGATCTGATTGCGTATTTTTGAACTCAGAAACATTAGCAAGAATCTCAGCGCAGTTCTTCTTCACATCGTTAATGCATAATTGCTTCTTGCGACAGCTGTGACACATATACTTCAATGAGACACATTCTCTCAGTGCAGTCACTCCAGACAGATTTAGATCTGAACATTTTACATGCAGAATCTGATCGCACCCACCGAAGCAATAAATACGATCGTTCTCGGAAGTTATTTTTAATGCACAGGCTCCACACACTACTGTTGTCATTGTTCTGATGTCTACCGTGTTTTGCTTTGCCCCACAATGGGCAACGGCAATGAACGACACACCAAATGCGCGATTTCAGATAGCACTTCACCTGGGATTTATTCTGTCTGTGTTCACTTGCCAAGTACACAAAACCGATCATTGACGAGACCAAGTTGTGATACGCACGTCGATATATAACAATGCAATTATAAAAACATATAACACATTAAAACACGCGATAAATGTTCGAGTAGTTTATGCGCAATCTGCTTGTCCTGGTGTCAGCAGGAATATTACCCGTAACGCTGGGTAGACACCTTTACGTGGTGTGTTACGGGGTAAGTTCTACCATGGTCACATTGCCAGCTACAGGCACATCCTGACCCAATAAATACCTTCCCAATATCCAACTCTCTCCCTAGTAACGGTACAGATAAGCGTGGCCAGGAATAGTTATTCTAATGATTTTGTCATTTTTGTCATAGATTGAAATTGAGGACTACACCCACCTTGATTTCTGATAGCAATCTAGACAGAGATTTCAAAGGAAACATGAGTATCACTAGTTTCCAGTCCACGAAATGATTTATAGTACATTTATTTTCCATATTTCATTATAACTAATTTTTCATATTTCATTATATTTATTTTTCATATTTTTACATTTTAATTTTTTAAGTTTCCATATTTTTATAATTTTATATTTTTACATTTTTATTATTTTTTTTAGTTACGTATTTTACACTTCCCTAATCTTACACTTTCATGTTTTATTATTTTTGTGTCTTAAAATTTTAATTTTATTTTGTTTTCATATTTTCATATTTTTATATTTCTTTAAATTTTACATTACACTTTCTTATTTGATATTTTATGTTTTAATATTTTTTAAACTATTATATTTAATATTTTTGTATTTTCAGATTTATATAAATTCATGTTATTTATTATGTTATTTCATATTATTATATTTTTATATTATCGTATTTTCCATATTCTTATATTTTTCCTATTTTTATACTTTTAAATGCACACATTATGATGCATTTATATTTTTATATTCTCATACTTTCACATTTGTTATACTTGTATATGTTCATATTTTTATACTTTTGTATTTTTAAATTTAAAATTCCATATTTTAATCTTTTGTACATCCATATGAAACAATATGAAAATACGATAGCTTGAAAATAGAAAATACACATATATATGTGTATTTTCTATTTTCAAGTTGTCATATTTTCAAGTTGTCATATTTTCATATTGTTATAATTTCTAATATTTAATTTACATTTTTTGTCTTTCTTATATCATTATATTTTAATGTTGTTATCATTTAATTTGCATATTCACATATTTCTATATTTTCATGTTTCCGGTATTTTTATATTTTTATAATTTAATTTTTTATACTTTCATATTTTTATGTTATATATTTTTGTGTTTTAATATTTTTATATTATCTTATTTTCAGATCTTCATATTGTCATATTTTCAAAATTTTATTCTTTAATATCATTTTTGATATTTTCAACTTTTCAATATTTTCATGTTTTTATGCTTTTTGTACTAATATTTTTGTATCTTCATTTTAATTTCATGTTTTCATATTTTTTATTTTTATATAGCAATTTTATTCTTTTATATTATAAAATTTTCATATTTTCATGCATTTATATATTTATATCATTGTATTATGTACCTTCATATTTTCATGATTTAACATTTCCATAGCCCACTATCAAACCTCACCAGAAAGGAAAGCTTCACAACCTGCCATATAACCTTTATGCAGACGACGTCCTGGCACATGCCCTGGTATCTGATACTCATAACATTTTAAATAATATATAAATTATTTACATAATTTCAAGGTTCCTCAAGAGATGTACATCCTGACTTAACTTTGGCTCCTAGTTGATGTTACTTTTTACAAATATATATGAAATTTAATATAAGTTCTTATTATAATGTTATTCATTTCACTACATATTTATATACATACAACTACAAAAATAAGAAGTTAAAAGAACGCGGCGTGTATGGTACAGCATGTCCACGCATCCATCAACCTTTGTAGATATGTATCCATGTTGAAGTAACTGCTTGAGCACGATACATCTCGAAGAATCATCTCTGCGGCAAACACAATGCAGTGGGCCTGGCCGCTTTGAAGTTTATGTCATACCGCTGGTTTGCTGTGAGCCTCAATATTGACCAGGATGCTTTCTTTGTACTGGCTGCGTTTGTGTTCGATTAGATTAGATTAGATTAGTATGAAAACAGATTGGATTTATATATTAAATAATTAAATTCAAATTGTAGGTGAACCATTAGCAATGTTGTTCGTTTTTCGGCCTTATAGGGCTATAGCCAGTTTTTGTGTGTTCCTAATTATTATACAATTTCATTTTTTTTTTGTGGGAAATGAGTCAGCTTAGATCACGGTTGAAAGAATAAAAACTGGTATATAATTGAATTCTGATGAAAAAAGCCTAAAATTGAACTTGAATTGTGTTTCTATTGCATTTGGTGTGGAAATGAACTTGAGATGGAGTGTGCATGGATTAGATTTTGATTAAATTAGGCTGGGATTTGGATTAAATTTTAATTTGAAAGTATCAAGTTTTCTTTGTTTTTGGATTGATTTTGATTTTATTTAGTTAAATTCCTATTGGCTTTGTATTAGATCAAGTTTAATTTATTTTGCATTTGTTAAGAATATGAATTGGGTTACAACACATGCAACTCGAATCGATTTGAAATAAATATGAGCAATTCTCTGTGAAATCGAAGGTCGATTTATTACCCTGAAATTTTGAATATGCATCCTTTATGGCCAAAAAATATTATCTGCATCATTGGTTTGCCGTTTTAACTCTGGTGTAACTGGGTCTGGCGGGAGAGGGTCAAAAAAGTGATGTAGTCTTTGCCAGACATCTTGTCTATAAGGCAGAAACTGTAATCACTAGACTGCCGAGCTCGTCTCCAAAAATTAAGAAACTATACAAGGATATGAGAAAACATTTTTAGAAATATGCAAAAATGAAGTAGTTTATGATGATTGTAGCACATCCGGATGGGAGGCAGCAAGCCTATGAGAAAAAGAACTCTGAAAGCTTCTTAGAGTTTATTGAAATTTGTAGGAATCACAAATATACCTACGTTTGCATGAAATTTTATAACTTATGAAGAATGAAGTCCCCCTTAGCCGTGCGGTAAGACGAACGGCTACAAAGCAAGACCATGCTGAGGGTGGCTGGGTTCGATTCCCGGTGCCGGTCTTGGCAATTTTCGGAATGGACATTGTCTCGACTTCCCTGGGCATAAAAGTATCATCGGCTAGCCTCATGATATACGAATGCAAAAATGGTAACCTGGCTTAGAAACCTCGCAGTTAATAACTGTGGAAGTGCTTAATGAACACTAAGCTGCGAGGCGGCTCTGTCCCAGTGTAAGGATGTAATGCCAATAAGAAGAAGAAGAAAGAATGAAGTCTAAAATTCGGAGTAACATTATCCTTGACATTTCTGAAGACCTATAAATACTACTGTTCTGTACTGTACTAATACTAGTACTGAACATCTTGAAAGATTCTTGGACGATCATAAGCTTTACTGGTGAATCGTAGCGATTTTTCTAAAGATTTCTAAAGGTTCGAAGTTTGTGATAATTGCTTGAAACCATTAAATATTCTATGAAATTTACAGAAAACCATTATAAATTCTGGAAATTCGTAAGGATGTTTGAAGACATACTCCTTGGAAATGTTCTTTAAACTCTAGAAATGTAATGATTGTCTGAATAGCCACAGGGAGTTTTAAAAATTATCTGAGGATGTACGAAAAAATTTCTTGAAATCCGTCTCGGCACGTGGCCGCGTTTCTGGAAACTACAATACACCAAAGCGTAACAGCTACTTAACAGGCTGAACAACAATGCTTCCAAAGAGTATTTGCAGTTCTGGCATTTAAAACATGCTGATCGATCTTTGTTTATGCGTGTCTTACTTATGGGATTTCTTGGATAATCCACACAGATAGAAAAATCCACTGAAATTTACGCTAAAAATCATGCACATAAATGGAACGTCATTGTTAGCGTAATCCCACACGGGATATAGCCTGAATGTATATAATATTTGAAGTAAATCGTCTATATTGCATGCAAGTTGTAAGCAATCTTGTTAGGAATATGACCATTTCAGCGAAGAATAGCGTAAATTTTTGCATAGCAAGTTTTACGCGCTGTTTACTTTTCATTATTTTTTTCTGTGAGGACATATATAGATAGACTATGAACATATTCTAATCAAAGTACCATAAAGAGCATGTACAAAAAGCGATTTCTTTCTTCTAGATGAGATGAATTTTTACCGTGAGATGAGAAGGAAATGGAAACAGTTAAAATTAAAAATTAACGGTCCAAATCAGGTGAAAAATTGTGCCATTAATTACATATGCATCACTCTGATGAATTCTTGAAGAACCTTACAGAGCTGCTTCGCTCTATTTCCGTTACGGGGCAGTCTAACGTACACTAGTGATTGATCGTGCCCAACCACCCTTTACTATCACAATTATACAGCGGCGTACGTTAAACTGCGTGATAATTTTGATTACAATCAGAGAGTGTAAGTACTACTGAGTGCTCTGCACTGCAGTTCAACGTCTGCTGCATTCTAATGTAAGGCATTGCGTTCCTTTCAGCTTCATTGAACAACATCTCAACTATTGCTATCTTTTCATTAATTAATTTCTTTTGCTTTTTTTCTTATTTTTTTATTTTTTTGTTAAACTAATTTTATTAGCTAATCTAAGACATGCATACATCTCTTACACCAGGTGTTCCGTGTTTTCTTAACACTATCATCGTTATTTGTTATGGAACATTTTTAGTAATCTTCTATATAATAAAAATGAAATGGTCTGTGTTCGTATAAGCATAACTCGAAAACGGCAGGATGGATTTTCTTCATTCCTTCAGCAAGTATCGTGGTTATCGTTTCCGACTGGTTTATATGATATTTCCTCATGCGAAAACCACGGGAAAAGTTGAGTAAATAGTGAAAAACTAATATTATGATTTGTGTGGAAATTTTGCATGGGCAGTTCACAACGCGCTTTATCGCCTACTATGCAGGACAACGTCTGCCGGGTCAACTAGTCTGTATAATAAAAATGAAATGTCTGTGTTCGTATCCGCATAACCCGAAAACGGCTGGATGGATTTGATTCATTCCTTCAGCAGTTACATTCGTTATAGTTTCCGACGGGTTTATATGATATTTCTCCATGCGAAAATCAAGAGAAAGGTTGAGTAAATCGTGAAAAACTAAAATTAAGATTCTTTAAAGATTTCGCATGGGCAGTTTCCAATTCGCATTTTCGCCTACCTTGCAGGACAACGTCTGCCGGGTCGACTAGTTATTAATACAATTCAATTGCCTCTGGCAGTTAGCATTTTTCCTCTGCTTGAATTGAACCATGTAGGAATTACAATGTCTTTAACTTAAGCTAAACTTAACCTAATTTATACTAAGGGTACAAGGAGCTAAACGATTTTTGCCTAAAATTGGAATTTATTTTATTGGACATTTGTTACAATTTCTCAATATTAGAAATTCTATGAAGTTCATTGGTACTATACCTCGGAAGCAACTTCAGAATCATTTACAAAATATTATTTTGAATCCTGTGCCTTTTCTTCTGGTATTGCAGCAACTAGTTCATACAACATGGCTGGTCTAAAAATTTGTTTGTAAATCAAAAATTTTTTCTTAAGACAAAGTCTTGATTTTCTGTTTATAAGCGGATATAGACACTTAATATATTTGTTACATTTTTCTTGAATGCCTTCAATGTGATTTTTAGAAGTTCATTTTTGGTCTAGCCGAAGTCCTAAATATTTGACTTCGCTAGACCAATTAATTGGAACCCCATTCATAGTGACAACATGTCTGCTAGAAGGTTTCAAATAAGAAGCTCCCGGCTTATGTGGGAAAATTATAAGCTGAGTTTTGAAAACATTCGGGGAAATTTTCTATTTTTGCAAGTAAGTGGAGAAAATATCCAAACTTTTTTGCATTCTTCTACAAATGACACGAAGGCTTTGCCCTTTGGCTGACGTGTCACCTGCAAACAAAGATTTTTGACACCCTGGTGGTAAATCAGGTAAGTCAGAAGTAAAAATGTTATACAATATGGGCCCCAGTATGCTGCCTTGGGGAACACCAGCTCTTACAGGTAATCTATCAGATTTTGAATTCTGATAGTTTGCCTGCAGTAAGCTACAGTAGCGCTCAAAAGTCATTTGACAATCGATTTTTTGAAAAAATAAAAATGGCAACACGGTCAATCTTTACTATTTTGTACCTGACAAATAATTTTGGATCAGTTTATTAAAGTGCAGAGAAACATTAAAATTCATCAATTTTACAATCAAACCTTCATGCCAAACACTGTCAAATGCTTTCTCTACATCAAGAAGAGCAACTCCAGTCGAATATCCTTCATATTTGTTGAGCCGAATTAAATTCGTAACTCTTAATAACTGATGAGTGGTTGAATGCCCATGGCGAAAACCAAATTGCTCATCAGAAAAAATAGAATTGTCGTTAATATGAACTAGCATTCTATTTAAAATAATCTTTTTAAACAGTTTGCTTATTGATGAAAGCAAACTGATTGGGCGATAGCTCGAAGCCTCATCTTAACCAACAAAGTTAAAAAGCGCTTTGGAAGTTTTTAGTTTGTAGAAGTTTGAAGAAAACACCATCGTCACCCAGAGCTTTCATATTTTTAATAGATCTTACTTCATCCAAATTAGTTCCCAACGAAGGGTCATAAACATTCTCTTCGGAGCTCCGTGTAACCTGATCCTCAATTACACTAGTGAGACCTCGACTAAAATTATGGGCACTCTAAATTGCTGAGCAAGTTTTTGAGCCATTTCGCCATTTGTTAATTTTATTTCCCTCTTTAAGCGCTGGAATTGGCTTTTGACATTTTTTAAAGAATTTTATTTAATTTCCAAAAGTGCTTCAAACTAATCCAACTTTGGTATTTCCCCGAATAGCGAAACGATTTTTAATTTCATTTTGCAAACCTCGCCAAATAACTTTCAACGCGGGATCGAGAGTTCTTTGGTATTGCCTTCGCCTCACATTTTTTAGACGGATCAGTAGCTGAAGATCGTCGTCAATAATAATGGAGTTCATTTAATTTCACATTTAGGAATTGCAATGTTTCTGGCTTCGACAATTAAATTTGTCAAAGATACGAGAGCTTTATCAATACACCCAGGTTTTTTTACACGGTTGGAATTCATCAATTTCTCGGTAAACCCGAACTTTCACAACTTTAAAAATACCCCTGAATTTTCTTTTGATTTTTTGTGAATTTTTTGGTGGGGTCAACTCATTGTTTCATTGACGCTGAGGGTCTTAAACGACTAAAACCAAACCACAGACAAACAGACGTAACAGCTTGAACATTTTGCTCAAAAATCCATCGCTCAACTCCTCTACCACCACCTTGCGAGCGTGTTACACGAAACAATGTTTCGTATGACATTGTCACCAGAAGGCGCTAGAGTGAAATGTCAAACTCGAAGGATTACGACGCTAGCGCCTCTAGTTGTGAAAAGCGTAATCAATCAAATTCAAATTGATCGTTGAAGTCATGGTCGATGATAATTTCTCTAGTGTTACGTCTGTTTGTCTGTGACCAAACCGTGTAAAAAAAAACCTGGGTGTATCACTTTTGGTATAGAGAGGAATATCAACATCAACATTCCTATCGATATACGTTTTATATAAATCCCAATCAGCTCTATAATAATTTAAAGTAGAGCTGATTGGATTGTTAATGGCTTCTTGTGAGATTTCAAACATCACAGGAAGGTGATCAGAGTCAAAGCCAGCATGAGTTACCAATTGGCCACACAGCTGACTTGAATCCGTTTAAAACTAAATCAATTGTAGAAGGATTTCGAGTGGATGTTGAATAGAATATTGAATAGAATAATATCCCGCAGAACAATCTCCAAATAAAATTTTAGCATTGGAATTGCTTTGAGCATTCCAATAAACGGTGTTTGGCATTGAAGTCATCAATTATGAAAAATTTGGATTTGTTGCGAGTTAGAATTTGAAGATCAGCTCTCAAACAAATTCTTTTGCTGCCCATTGCACTGTAAAGGAAAGTAGGCAGCAATAAAAGAGAATTGTCCAAAATTTGTTTCAACAGAAACTCCCAAGGTTTCTAAAACTTTGGTTTCAAACGAAGAATATAATTCATGTTTGATACGTCTAATATAACAATGGTGATCCAACACATGCGCTGTCAAGACGATCACTTCGGTAAATAATATAATTTGGATCTCTTTTGAGACCAAAAGACCAGGTTTTAAAATTGTTTCAGTTATAATGGCAATGTGCACATTATGAACTGATAGGAAGTTACAAAAAAAGTATCTTCCTTACCCTTTAAAGAGCGGACATTCCAATTTAAAAAAAAATCAAAAAAATATTTGGATCCACCCTTATGTGAGTGACGATTTTTCCCACCGTAAACGGGTGACGGGGTACCCGGGTACCCAACCGCCTTACAATGGGCATTTATTAGTCTGTGGGTGTTTGTATGTGTGTATGTTGGTGTGTATCGCTGTGTCTATGTATGCGCTTGTGTGTGAGTGTGGTTCCAGAGAACTGTGTGAATTCAGAGGCCACCGGGTGGTCCCCTGGAAGATCCGGAACATCCGTAAAAATGGCCAATTCGTAAATTCCATCGTAGAGCGACGGGATTTTTTTTAGAATTATTTTTTGCCCAACCCTGAGTATGGAATTGATGCTTCGACCTGCATACGGACCATTGTGTCCACTGGGTGGTCCTCTGGAAGATCCGGAACATCCGTAAAAATGGTCAATTCGTAAATTCCATCGTACAGTGACGGGATTTTTTTTAGAATTATTTTTTGCTGAACCCTGAGTATGGAATTGATACTTCGACCTACATACGGACCATTGTGTCCACTGAGTGGTCCCCTGGAAGATCCGGAACATCCGTAAAAATGGTCAATTCGTAAATTCCATCGTACAGCGACGAGATTTTTTTAGAACCATTTTTTGTTGAACCCTGAGTAGGGAATCGATGCTTTGATCCACTTCCGGCCTTTGTGTCCACTGGGTGGTCCTCTGGAAAATCCGGAACATCCGTAAAAATGGTCAATTCGTAAATTCCATCGTAGAGCAACGGGATTTTTTAAAATTATTTTTTGACCAACACTGAGTATGGAATTGATGCTTTGACCTTCATACGGACCATTGTGTCCACTGGGTGGTCCCCTGGAAGATCCGGAACATCCGTAAAAATGGTCAATTCGTTAATTCCATCGTACAGCGACGGGATTTTTTAGAACCATTTTCTGACGAACCCTGAGCATGGAATCGATGCTTTGACCCACATACGGACCATTGTGTCCACTGGGTGGTCCCCAGGAAGATCCGGAACATCTGTAAAACTGGTCAATTCGTAAATTCCATCGTAGAGCGACGGGATTTTTTTAAATTATTTTTTGCCCAACCCTGAGTATGGAATTGATGCTTCGACCTGCATACGGACCATTGTGTCCACTGGGTGGTCCCCTGGAAGATCCGGAACATCCGTAAAAATGGTCAATTCGTTAATTCCATCGTACAGCGACGGGATTTTTTTAGAATTATTTTTTGCCCAACCCTGAGTATGGAATTGATGCTTCGACCTACATACGGACCATTGTGTCTACTGGATGGTCCCCTGGAAGATCCGAAGCACCCGTAAAAATGATCAATTCGTAAATTCCATCGCGACGGGATTTTTCTAGAACCATTTTCTGACGAACCCTGAGCATGGAACCGATGCTTTGACCCACATACGGACCATTCTGTCCACTGGATGGTCTTCTGGAAGATCCGGAACATCCGTAAAAATAGTCAATTCGAATATTCCAGCGTTAGGTGACGGGATTTTTTTTAAAACCATTTTCTGCCGAGCCCTGAGCATGGAAACGATGCTATGACCCACATACGGACCACTGTGTCCACTGGATGATCACCTGGAAGATCCGAAGCATCCGTGAAAATTGTAAATTTGAATATTCCGTCGTTAGGTGACGGGATTTTTTTAGAATCGTTTTCTGCCGAACCCAGAGCATGGAATCTATGTTTTGACCCACATACGGACCACTGTGTCCACTGGTTGGTCACCTGGAAGATCCGGAACATCCGTGAAAATGGTAAATTAGAATATTCCGTCGTTAGGTGACGGGATTTTTTTAGAATCGTTTTCTGCCGAACTCAGAGCATGGAATCGATGCTTTGACCCTCATACGGACCATTGTGTTCACTGGGTGGTCCCGTGGGAGATCCGGAACATCCGTAAAAATGGTCAATTTGAATATTCCATCGTTAGGCGACGGGTTTTTTTAGAACCATTTTCGGCCAAACCCTGAGCATGGAATCGATGCTTTGACCCACATACGGACCATTGTGTCCAAGATGAATACACAGCTAGGTGTTTCAATCTGCTCAATTTATGGACGAGAAGAAGGCGGGGTGAAAAAATCATTTTCGGTGCAAAACATAAACAAATCGGCTGGCTCTCCCATACTAAAATCCAAGATGGCTGAATCGTGAATTTGGCAGATTGGAACACCTAGTGGTGTATTCATCTTGATTGTGACCACTGAGTACTCCCCTGGGAGACCCGGAACATCCGTTAAAATGATCAATTCGAATTTTCCGTAATCCTAATCGACGGGATTTTTAAAGAACCATTTTCTACCGAACCCTGAGCATGGAAACGATGCTATGACCTACATACGGACCATTGTGTCCACTGGGTGGTCCATTGGATGATCCGGAACATTCGTAAAAATGACCATTTCTAATATTCCATTTCTGAAGAACCCGAAGTATGAAATTGATGCTTTGACCCACATGGTTTTGCAAAAATTTGTTTGATAAAAATGACGTCGCTTCAGTTTGCGAATTGGCCATTTTTACGGGAATTCCGGATTATTGAGGGGACCTCCCAAATGGCACAACGGTCCGTTTTTGGGTCACAGAATTAATTTCATGCTCAGGGTTTGGCAACAAATGGTTTAAAATAAAAACCTGACGCATCACGATGAAATTTACTAATTAACCATTTTTTACGGATGTTCCGGATCTTCCAGGAGACCACCCAGTGGACACAAAGGCCGGAATAGGGTCAAAACATCAATTCTCTACACAAGGTTCAGCAAAAAATGGTTCTAAAAAAATCCCGTCGCTGTGCGATGGAATTTACGAATTGACCATTTTTACGGATGTTTCGGATCTTCCAGGGGACCACCCAGTGGACACAATGGTCCGTAAGCAGGTCGAAGCATCAATTCCATACTCAGGGTTGGGAAAAAAATAATTCTAAAAAAAATCCCGTCGCTCTACGATGGAATTTACGAATTGACCATTTTTACGAATGTTCCGGATATTCCAGGGGACCACCCAGTGGACACAATGGTACATACTCAGGGTTCTGCAAAAAAAATAATTCTAAGAAAGTCCCGTCGCTGTACGATGGAATTTACGGATTGACCATTTTTACGGATGTTACGGATCTTTCAGGGGACCACCCAGTGGACACAATGGTTCGTATGTAGGTCGAAGCATCAATTCCAAGCTCATAGTTTAGCAAAAATAATTCTTAAAAAATCCCGTCACTCTACGATGGAATTTATGAATTGACAATTTTTACGAATGTTACGGATCTTTCAGGGGACCACTCAGTAGACACAATGGTCCGTATGCAGTTCTAAGCATCAATTCCATACTCAGGGCTGGAGAAAAAATAATTCTAAAAAAATCCCGTCGCTGTACGATGGAATTTACGAATTGAGCATTTTTACGGATGTTCCGGATCTTCCAGGGGACCATCCAGTGGACACAATGGTCCATACTCAGGGTTCTGCAAAAAAATACTTCTAAAAAAATCCCGTCGCTGTACGATGGAATTTACGGATTGACCATTTTTACGGATGTTACGGATCTTTCAGGAGACCACCCAGTGGACACAATGGTTCGTATGTAGGTCGAAGCATCAATTCCAAGCTCATAGTTTAGCAAAAAATAATTCTAAAAAAAATCCTGTCGCTCTACGATGGAATTTACGGATTGACCATTTTTACGGATGTTCTGGATCTTCCAGGGGACCACCCAATGGACACAATGGTCCGTAAGCAGGTCGAAGCATCAATTCCATACTCAGGATTGGGAAAAAATAATTCTAAAAAATCCGGTCGCTGTACGATGGAATTTACGAATTGACCATTTTTATGAATGTTCCGGATATTCCAGGGGACCACCCAGTGGACACAATGGTACATACTCAGGATTCTGCAAAAAAATAATTCTAAGAAAGTCCCGTCGCTGTACGATGGAATTTACGGATTGACCATTTTTACGGATGTTACGGATCTTTCAGGGGACCACCCAGTGGACACAATGGTTCGTATGTAGGTCGAAGCATCAATTCCAAGCTCATAGTTTAGCAAAAAATAATTCTAAAAAAAATCCCGTCGCTGTACGATGGAATTTACGAATTGACCATTTTTACGGATGTTTCGGATCTTCCAGGGGACCACTCAGTAGACACAATGGTCCGTATGCAGGTCTTAGTTTCAATTCCATACTCAGGGTTGCGGAAAAAATAATTCTAAGAAAAATCCCGTCGCTGTACGATGGAATTCACGAATTGAACATTTTTACGGATGTTCCGGATCTTCCAGGGGACCACCCAGTGGACACAATAGTCCATACTCAGGGTTCTGCAAAAAAATACTTCTAAAAAATTCCCGTCGCTGTACGATGGAATTTACGGATTGACCATTTTTACGGATGTTCCGGGTCTTCCAGGGGACCACTCAGTGGCAGCGATGTTAGAAAATCGCTTCTAGCGACCAACGAACATGTACACAGCTTATGTGAGATCTATTAGCATCATCGTCAGTAAGCGATGCTTTTGCGCTCTCCACCCTTATTCGTGCGGAGCATTTCGGGTAGTGAGTTACCATGATCTCAAGAGAGCAAGATACACGTAAATCGGTGTCGTCTACACTCAGAGCTTGTAACTCACGCGATTCAACGTTTATTGCGAGAGCACGCAAAAAGCCGTTACTCTCAATGTGTACAGTTGTAGACATCAAGTTAATCGGAACATGTACAACTTACGATCAAATTGAATCGAATCACGATCATTGCTGCAATGATCGTGATTCTTCCTTTCAAATCGGACATGTGCTTTCGCTAGGGGCTGCCCGTTCACAGGCGGAACGGCATGTTATTATGTTTTTAACGGTGCAAATAGAAGGAAACACGTAGGCGCGGGTCGCGGGCACAAATACTCGCCGGTGGAATTCAGGGTGCGCGTCCGCGTGACTCCTGCGTATAGTCTTAAACAGCTTAAACGGACATTTAGAAAATTCTTCTATTAGTTGCATTAACTAAATGACGGTTATAAAGTTGTTAAAATAGTGAAACATAGAGAGTCCATTTCCCGATACTTTTCTTATGCCCGGGAAAAGATTAAAAACATAGTTTTCAATTTCCTCCAAGTCTGCGAAGCCAAATACTTCCCAAATAAGCCTAAATTCAGATTAAAAATACTGCTTGTTCCGGGAAATCACGGGATTTTTTTCGTTGCTGAAAACAATTTGGAATGTTCGTGAGTTTGGTGCAATTTTGTTTTCGTGATGTATTACTTAACAATATTTTACATTGTGCTTTAAACGAATAACACTATATGTCACAAATCGCAACCCCAGCATACAGCAATGTCAAATAATTCAATTCCCAGTTTTCATTCAAAAGTTATTACGAGGCCTTCCCCTTTAAAAACTTGAATTTGTTGCAATTGTTTAATCGATTCAACAAGTCTTATGAGGGATATATTTGTTCAAGGATATTAACATCCATTTTTGGTAGGTTAATTTTGCTTTATATTTTCATAGCCGTTCTTTAGAAATAAGTTTCTTCTCTAGGTTTCAAATCGCTTTCATAGCACACTTCAAGTTTTTACCAATTTCGTTACCAGGATTGAAGCAGAGGCGACATTTCAATTGATAATGTATCCATCTTTTTTTCAAAATCGAAAAATCGAGATTGCACCACATTTTTTTCCTGAAATTAGAAAATTGATGTTCTTCCATAAATTAGACATGTGCGCCGCCACCGCCGCCTCTATGTGCAAAAAGATGATTATTTTCAGCACAAGTATTAATTTTATTGAGATTTTGGACTACGGATCACCCAGAAATTTCAACAGCAAAATTGTCATTACCGAGAGTTCGGCATAAACGAAAAAGTCAAATAAATATGAACATAACTGAGTTAGTCAGTAAATGAGGATTTGTTTTTTGGAAACCTATTTTACTGACTTTCAATCAATGTTCATTTGCATGAAATAAAAGTATAGAGTAATACCCAAGAAACAATTCAGAGGCATAAATCAACAAGCTTGTTGAACAATTGTTGTACAGAAGCGATGGTAGTTGAACAATAAAGCATGTTTAAGAAGTTGTTTAATAAATGTTATACTGATTGAAATCACTGCATTAGTTCCCTGTTTTGTTGTTATTTGGATAAGGCATCGAATAAAAGTTTAACAAATGTTGCCCCAAAATTTCCCTGGCAGGGTGAAGTACAGTTGTATTATTCACTGTAAATATACTTTATTCCACCAAAATAAATCCTATTTTGTGTAATCAAGTTGATATTGAATAACATGTTTATGTGATCCTTAATAACATTTGATAGAATTTGTTATTCAACAGCGCTGCCGCAGTTGTACAATTAAATGAAGTAATGTGTCTTATATTAGATTGTAAGCCTATGAACCAAACATGTTGATTAATTGTGAAATAAGTTTACTGTATGATAACTTTTAAAATAATTTACTTATTTATTTATAGTGATGTTCTTTCAAATGTTGTTCAACACAACATAATTTTTGTGAAAATGGATAAATCTTTCAAAAAGTTCAAAAAGAGTGGTACATATCACCGAAAATTAAAGAGAGTTAGTGAAAAACACCGGTTGTTGTGTAGGACGCTACAAATACAACATAAAACAGTGGAAAATGCAGCGACATTCGCAGAACTCAAAGCTGTACCAGACTACGAATGGTATAAAGCTAGTTTTTGCTTAATACTATAAAACTATACTAAAAAGCATAATTTCAGACCGAAACCAGTGTTGGTAAAATCACTCATAAATCTCAATCAACGAGCGCTCCCGTGCGAACGAATTCGTCTGCGATTTTAAAGGAATGCATCACGCTTGAATTTTTCATGCCTAAACGCATCATTTCACTCATTTGCCAAAAAATCATTTTGGTTTTAAAACGCATTTGAAATCAATTTGGGGGCAATTTATTGTTTATACATAAAAGAGTGTCTAATATTTTATGCGACAAACGTCAATTCACTGTTTTTAACGAAGGAGAACACAAGAAAACGCACGATGATTCAAATGGATGATTCAACTCATCCATGAGTTTTTAGGTGCTGAGTTGGGTGCGTTGCAACTCACGCTTGATTTGAATCATCCATGAGTTTTGAGATTTTGAGTTTTTACCAACACTGACCGAAACACGCGAGACAACACATCGATAACTTATCAATACGAAGAACAAAATTGTAAACCTTGTAAATTGTAAACCAAGGGACTCCAGTGGCCTTGCGAGCAAAGGCTTAGGATTGTCAATCTGGAGATCGCGAGTTCGATTCTCGGTCCGGTCAAGGATGTTTTCGGGTTGGAAACATTCGCAACTCACTGGGCACAATGTATCCATTGTACTTGCATTGTAGCTGCGTTAATTGGTATATTATGGCCGGTCTTCTGGACATCATAAAGTCAGATTTTTCATTACACATTGTTGTACGAGAAAAGTAAAAACTAACTTTTATAGAAGACTCGGAATCAATTCTTAATTGCAACACAATATATATACTCATGCAATGGCGGGCATAGAAAAGCTTTCAATTAATAACTGAGGAAATGCTAATAGAATACTAAGTTGAAAAGCAGGTCATGTTCCAGTTGGAATGTGGAGCCATTGAAGAAGAAGAAGGCTCTGTGCAATCCAATTTTGCAATTACCTCAAAAAGACTGCCGGACTCGATTGTCTCCACAACAAGAAATAAATCTACAAAAAAAGACCTTTTGATTCTTTTGCTCATTTTTTCTGCGAACATTCACTGCACTGTTTGTTGTTGCTGTTTTGACAGTGATGGGCAACGGATGCGCGCACGGATTGACTATTGGAAGCAGGTTGTTTCAGAATTCAGTATTCATCGATTCTTAAACTGCAATCGGGGCAACTACATCCGATGCTTATCTGAATTTGTATAAACGTTGCTTTGCAAACGTTTTCAACAATATTATTGTCATATACATTCTATTTAATAAACATGTTCAAATGTTGTTTATGCAATGTTTGTGCAATAAATTGTTCAATTTGGTATTAAATAATTTATAAATACATTTAACATGGTCGATTTATATGACCTTGCATGGAGCAGCGGAAGAGCAGACGGATGTCAATCGAAGGGTCCTGGGTTCGAGACTCACATCGTTCGAGATTGTGATAACTTTAGAAATGGCTAGTTGATGTAAAAAAACAAGTCACAGTTCTATAAATTAATTAGTTGAAAAATCAATAGTTCAAGAAAGCCATAAAATAATATCAAGATAAAAATTATCCGTAAAAATTAGTCCTCTTTTAACATTTTTATAAAAAAATGCTTGTTGTGGAAACTTGTAATAAGCTTTATTTGAGATATTCTTTACAACAATTGAGATGTAGTATAGCCACCAAAAAAACGTTATTTCTCAAACTAATGTTGAATAATAGTTTCCTCCAATCTTCTATGTCACACAAACAACAGTATATCAAACAACCTTATTTGTAAAACATTGAACAAACGCTTTATTAGTTCGGGTAATAGGCTTTGTAGTAACAAGCGTTGAATTAATGTTGTTGTAGCTCTTTTATTGTTTTGCAGTTGAACAATCGAGGCAAGGTGATTGCTTAAACATTTATTTCAACATGCTTATAGAACTACTGTTGTTGAATAGATTCTCCATTTTTGGGCGAACAAGGTTGGTATAGCAGTATCAAATACAATAAATCAATCATAATTAAACATACAGCTGAATAGCGTAGCTGTAAGAGACATTTCTTCAAACAACAATTGTTTCTTGGGAAAGACTTTGGCAGTTTTTGATTGATAGAGATTGAATGAAAAGAAAATCTCTCACTTATTATCATCATCACTTACGATATGTAGCATAATATGAAAGATGTTTAGTACGATAACTCAGGAAGCTTTGGCTATACTCCATGATAATTTCTTTTGAAAATTTGCAAAAGCAGAGGGCATCGATGCATTTCAACTTGTTTTACACAGCTATGCGATCTGTGACTGAGTTTTGCAAAACACAAAAAAGTTCACTTTTGGAAACGCAGGTCTAACCAGCACGACGAAAACAATTTACAAAATAATTTTTAGCTCAACGGGTAACACATAAGCAACAAAAAAGAGCGAGAAGCTCTACAACCGCGTTTAGTATTTTCAAAAGGCTGGTCGGCAAATTTTATTTTTTGCCGGTGACGCTGTATAAATTTCTACCGACTTTTTGTGCCATATTTAATGATTCATTAAGCAAAAATAAATAAAAGTCAAAATAATCAACAGAATTTGTTACCGTTACTTGGGAATTTGTTACTGACAAACGTTGTTGGTCTACTAACAAACTGGAATTTCAATAAAAAAAGAAATTTTCCAATTGAAACTCGGCATACAAAATACCGAACATTGAAATGCTGGTACAATGTATATACATTATTCAAATCAAAATCTTCCACATAATGTACATTTTCACATCTGAGTTTCAAAGCATTGTAAATTAAGAACACGAAGTGCCCATTCCGCTCATTACGCTATAAAACTCTCTTACCCTCTTAATCTTAATAACCCATTTTTAACAATAATAGGTCGAAACCCGCCAAAACCATTATATTTCCTTCAAAAATTTGTAAAAATATTTGAAAAAACACGAGAAAAAAAATCTGCTAGAACATACCTATCAGAAAACAATTCTCTGATAATTCGAGTAAAGAATCGAAAGAGAGGGACAAAAGTTAAAAATAATTTTTGCATCGTCCTAAATAAATCAACGAGCTTGTTGCTTTAAGTGAATGAATTAAATTATATTTTTTACATTGTTTTAGAAATTAAGGTCACAGATTTTACATTCTTAACGTGTTTACTGATTTTGAAGGTTAATAACCCTCCTTAATTAAGCGTACAAAATTGTGTCCAGAATTCTGTTCATCAGATTGAGACCGCTTGAAAAGTCCATCGTCGGCGAATACTAGACAGGGTTTCATGAGAGCCGAACAACGACGGCTTACTGGTAATACTTACTGGCCAGTGGAGATATATCAGCTTCTACACTGATATTCTGCCCTCCCCCTTCATACGGGAGTTTGGCAGAACGAAGGTCGTGCGATATGTGCCATCACAAATATTGCCGAATCCTATCGGAACTAGGGGGAATGACGGCTTTGGCAGGTTTTGTTCTATTATTGGCAGGGGTTTTTTTTATGACTGACTAGGCTCAAATTTGGCCTAAACATTCTTTGCATATCAAAGAATATTGTGGCCAAATTTCATAAAATTTGGTCGACAAAAACCCCCCTGCCAATAATAGAACAAAACCTGCCAAAGCCGTCTTTCCCCCTATAAATTTTATACTTTCGCCTCTAATTCTATCATGAACATGTACGTCTAAGTTTGGAAGATGATATTAGCATTTCCATATCATTGAAAATCGTTTAACTTCACGTAGAAGTAAAATCATTAATTAGTGGTATTACTTGCTGGAAACAGAAGTATATTACGGACTTGTAGGATATTTTTTCCAATAACATGCTCGTATATTAATAATGGCATTCGAAAATGAGCAATTTCGGCATCATTTGTGTCCTTTTTGCTTTTTCATGCTGTTAGCTAAAAAAAATCCCAAATCCCAATTAGCATCGCACCTTGTTCGCACTTAAATTGAAAAGTATCTAACTATCGAAGTTTTCGAAACTACATGAAATTTCACTGCAATAAGAAATAAAATAGGAACAAAGTACACATAATGTTGAATAACTAGTTGAGGGGCTTCAATCCACAGTGCACATAATTAAGCAAGCGCGCTCAACGCCCCGCGTGTAGTCATGCAAATAAAACAGAAAGACACTCACGCTCTAGGGGCAAATAGTTGTCACGATTCGTTCGTAGGTAGAACGGCTAGAGTAACTCATTTCTCAGAGCAAGACTCAATCTTGCAATATTTTGTTATGTGCGAGTGTCCAAGGTAATAACACTCAATCGTGAAAGATGGGAACTCAATGTTGTTCGTAAATTGTACAGATCGCGATCTGTACAGTTTAGGATAAACGTCGAATCGGATCATGTTCGTCCGATTTCCATCGCTGCTCAGTGGACACAATGGTCCGTATGTAGGTCGAAGTATCAATTCCATACTCGGGGTTCGGCGAGAAGTCATTCTAAAAAACAGCCCGTCGCTGTACGATGGAATTTACGAATGTTCCGGATCTTCCAGGGGACCACCCAGTGGACACAATGGTCCATACTCAGGGTTGGGCAAAAAGTAATTCTAAAAAAATCCTGTCGCTGTACGATGGAATTTATGAATTGACCATTTTTACGGATGTTCCGGATCTTCCAGGGGACCACCCAGTGGTCACAAAGGCCGGAAGTGGGTCAAAGCATCAATTCCCTACTCAGGGTTCGGTAGAAAATGGTTCTAAAAAAATCCCGTCGCTGTACGATGGAATTTACGAATTGGCCATTTTTACGGATGTTCCGGATATTCCAGGTGGCCACCCGGTGGCCTCTAAAACGCACACACCTCCAAAAATATGTACATGCACTTGAGCAGCCTTTGTCCCAGTGACATACGTAAAGATTCATATAATCAAACACTCATATAAATATACAGGCCCTCTGTTATATGATTGGGTACCCGGGTACCCCGTCACCCGTTTAAGGGGTATAAATAGTTTTCGACCCCTAATAAGCGCTGTAATCGCAACCTGGACCTCAAACTTTGCCCATCGCTTCGTCTCAACATTCTACGAGATGTCAGAAAGTTTCATAGTATTTGAACTTATCTACAACAAGTTATTTAACTTTCAATATCAGAATGGGTACCCGGGTACCCCGTCACTCACATAAGGGTTAAAACGAAGTCCAATAACAAAGGAATATCGCAAATATCCTTCAATACTAAACTACCTTCTTACAAAATTGCCCTTCATTGCACATTCCGAACTGTAATCACCTTTGATTTAAATCGAACTTTTTTTAGTTTTTTTTTTTTTGAGCTGGGAAAAACCCCTGGGAGTAGAATTCATACTGAAGCACTTCTCCCAAAGGCATAAAACCTCCTCTTCTTTTTGTTTTTTGTGCAATTTTGGTGCACTTCCAGTGAGAAATATTCTCTTTTAAGGAAGTACAATAGTTCATTTACAATTCACATATTAATTACTAAGAGCATATAAATTATACTACTAACAAATTTAGAAAACTAGAATAACTCACTAAAGCTATGTCCATTTAGAATCCGGAATAATAAAATCATCTGTATCTCGGTAACGGATTGACGTACAAATAAGGTTAATACATCGAAACAAGGGTAATTCACTGTACTTTAAGAAAAAAAAATATTGAAACAAATCATTTCTTCTTGTTTCTAGTGAAAATTCGCACCTTCTTCTTTATTTCTCTCATCAAAAGTTGCACACCTCCGGAGTCAACTTCTTTGGCACATTTGTTCCACATTTTGGTTATCTGAGTAGCGTTCCGAGCTGTTTTTCCACTTTTCTTAAGCTTCCGCTTCATTACTGCCCAAAATGTCTCGATGGGCCGGAGCTGTGGAAAGTTGCGTTGATTTATGTTTTTATCGATGAAATCTTCGTTATTATCGCGGTACCACTGGATGACTTCCCGGCTGTAGTGGCAACTCGCCAAATCTGGCCAAAACTTGACGGGACCTTTATGGGTTTTATGGAAGGTAGACCGCGGTTTTTGAGACATTCCTCCTTGTACAGCTTCGAGTCCATCGTCTTATTCGTCACAAACACTTAGGTCTTTGCTCCACAGCTGCATATCCCTTGCCGAAATCATCTATTTTTGGGTCTGTTCAAATATTACGTAACGCAATAGGGGGTGGGGGGTTGTTTGATTTTTGTTACGCTTTGTTCCGCAAAATATAGGGGTTGGGGGCCCTTCGAAATATTGTTACGCGTAACAAATTATTTCCAATGGGAAAAATATTTTTAAAAATTCTAAAAATATTCATTATCTTTGAAAAAGCATGAAATATACAGAAGATAATAATTTATTGCACCGTCCTTCAAATTCTACTAAAATTAAGATCTATTTCAAAACATCGCTTTTGTCACGTGTCACCCATAGGGGTGGGGGGGGGTGTGGTGGTTCTGAAAATTGTTACGGATTGCTACGAGGGGGTGGGGGGTTCTTAAAAACAACATTTTTCGCGTTACGTAATATTTGAACAGGCCCTTTTTGCAAGTTTGTCCAAAAAGCAAACTTAAACTTCGCAGGAACTACTCCTCGTGCCGTCGCCATGTATAATTTTTGGCTAGGAAGCTGACCGAAATGCTCTTTGACGTAGGTTCCATCGTCAATGAGCAGGATTATCAACGTGGGTTTACAAATTTTTTTCTCTCCTTTCGGCTTCCATCTGGAATAATTTTTGACTAGCTGCACGAAACATCGTAAAATTTATACCACAGCAAGTAGGCGCCTAGGTAGACAAACCGCTGTAAAATAATTCTTGCAGCGGTCACTTTCCGTGCCGCTGCAGTACAATAAATGATTCCGGATTCTAAATGGACATAGCTTTAAGGCTCCCCCAAACCTAAGAGATTTCATCGCCGCGACGGCGACAACTAGTCGCCGCGATTCTATAGTTGGGTCGCTGCAGGAAATTCTCTATTTACGCTTCCACACCAACGGCGACAGAATCGCTGTCGCCAAGCGATAGAATCGCGTCGCGTGTGTTTGGGGGAACTTTTATACATATAAACATATTCAATGAAACATTAACAACTGATGATGAGATGGCGATATTTTGGCAATAGGCAAATGGACTAATGAAACTGAGCTATTACAGATGGAGCTGAATAGATCACAGAAGCCATGACGGAAGAGGCTACCAAAACCATGTTGTGTTGGGAGAGAAACTGGCGTTTCTTGTTGACCGAGCTTCTACAGAATGTAGCTGGAAAGACCACAGGAGCCATGAGGGGATAGGCTGCCAAAACATGTTGTGCTAGGAACTTATTTTTTGTGTTCATACTTATGACATAGGTCTTGAATGCCTGCCATACGTGACACAATTGCAGTCTTCCTCATAATCGGTTTTGCTACTTCTTGTGTTTGTACCAACTCTCTGGTTGGCGCACCCTAATTTAGCTGCTGATTAAACTTGTCTGTCGAAAACCTGCAATCAGTTGTGGTTTTGTTGGTTTTGGTTTCGTGTTTGTGTAGCTATTTTATGTCGAAAAATAACACCTCTATGACTCCGAAGTTTGGTTATCACAAATTGAAAGATATATTTTATATTAAAAACAAAAATATCGGACGCAACATTGGCCATCCTAAATTGAGCCTGTCTTTGTTCCAAAACAGCAAAATTGCATTTGCTTCATACAAAATTTGATTTAATCAGGTATTTTTGTTTATATAAGAAAAAGTCGGTCTACGGTACACTTAGTTGTATGGAACATGGGAAACACCCCGCCTTCGATCTATTATAGTCATGCCGAATGTGCAGTTTCACAGACGAACAGTTTGACCAAGATTAGAACAAATCGAGACATCCGTTATCAATTCATTGATAATACCTTTTTACGCATTCATCGCAAACGTTATCTGAAATATTTGAGTCATACCGAAGGGCCACTTCAGAGACAGAAGTCGCACTAACCAGTAAACATTAGATTGTTAGTAAAGTAACACCATATTAGTTTAAATGTTTGAAAAATGTCGGTTACGTGGATTTGGCAAGTAAGTGTATCTTAAAATTGTGTGCATTTTTAAGTACTTAATATAGTCATTGGAACCTTCCCCAGGGTTCATCTGTTCTGGAAGATATACCTGCCTACGTTATGTCTGTTGATTATCTACAACGAATACCTCATCCACATATTTCACACTCTTCAATGGTCGCAGATTCAATGCCAAACAGGTAATCAAGCGTTCGTGATTAAATAAATGTCAGCTGATCAAGACTTTTTTCTAACGTTTCAGACAGATGCCTCAAAATTTTACTAGTGGCGGATCCTCAAATATTGGGTAATACCTTCGATAAAAAAATTTACTGGCCCCTGGCTAATTTCGATTCAGACTGGTGAGTAAGCGATAGTGAAAGTGTAGCGCGTTTTCACCATTCAAATGATAAAGAATATGTGCGTAATACCCAGGCTGCGTGTTACATTAGCATCGACAGAACGCCGCCGTTCGATTCCTATACCATAGTTCATTCGGTTCATTCCATCAAGTGTTGTTCGTTTCACTTATACATGTATGTATTTTATGTTTATTATATACATCTGTAAAGTTAGTATTAAAATTAATAAAATAATTCAATGTATTTACTATGCTTAATGCTTTAGTCATAGTTCTTTACTAAATTGAATAAAATCCCAATAATCATCCGAAAAATTGTTTTGTCAGGCATCTCTCGAAAACATATAGAAAGGCTGTACAGCATACAACACCCGACGTGATCTGTTTTCTGGGAGACCTAATGGACGAAGGTAGCGTTGCTACAGCAGTTCAGTACGATGAATACTACGCTAGATTTGCAAATATTTTCACACAACCGAGAGCGGACACGCTGATGGTAAGCTTCTCAACTATCCTGTCTAGAGTCGTACTACAATCCGTGTGGAACATTTTCTTTTAGCCTATAACGTAACGTGAAAGATTTACATTCCAGGCGATAATGATATCGGCGGCGAGGGGCAGTTAGTTACACAGGAGAATGTTCAACGATTTCGGCAGTATTTCAGCGAGAAACCAAACTGGGAGCTCATAGATACGGCCACATTTATCAACGTAAATCGTTTCACGGGTTTCATGCCGTCAACAGAGAAAACCAATCACGATCAACATTCATTTACAGTATTACTAAGCCACATGAGCTTGCTGAAGAATATCGGAACCTTCTCGGAAAGAGTAAATATACTGTGGACCAGAACTCAAATAAAAAAATAATACAAACTATTAACATATTTCAGGCAATACAAACATTTCATCCGCATGTCATATTCTCTGCACACGACCACCTATCTAAATATGCACTGGTCCACAGGAACAACCTTTTCCAGGAAGTTAACCACATTGATCTCAACACGGACCGCCATAAACGACAGGAAATCTCATCTTTTAATCTCGTGGATCTACGATACCGGCAAGAGCTGCTGGAGATCATGGTACCCACCTGCTCCTACCGGATGGGGGTCATGAAGATTGGTTACGGCTATGCAGTACTGGACGGTGACGAACTGAAATACACCGTACTTTGGTCTTCGCAGCGATTTTATCAATTGGCGGTTTATTCGCTGATGATCATCCCTCTGAAATTGTTATGCGGGCAAGTTTGGTGTACAATCTTCAAACGCTACTGGTGCTGTTGCCGGCCCAGAAATCGTAGCTATCTTCCGTTGCACAATAGTTAGGAATAAAATAGTTACCTGTATATTGTTACATGTCAACGCTGTCAAGATTGATCTTGTTCCGCCTTTCTTTCTCGTTTAAAATCACATTCCAAACGAGAAGAAAATCTTTTGAGCGCGTTAAATGACGGTGCTCTTTTTGCACGATCTAAATTCGGTTTCATCATACAAAATAATTCTATGAACTTTTTCGAATAAGCAATAAGCGAAGGTGCTTTGTAGCTTAGTTGGTTAAAAGCACCAGTCTAGCGTACTGACGGTCGTTGGTTCGAGTTCCATCGAAGGAAAGTAGTTACCTCCAACTCCAAAACATTTTATAAATCAAAATCTTTCACTACATATTCACATATGAGTTTTCAGAACATTGTAAATTAATGTCCAACCCGGAAAACAGGCAATTAACTTTGATTGAACTGGACTTGAGTTGCGTGCTCTTGCCTACGCATTGCGGTTGGGTATGAGCTTGACGACCGGGACCGACTGGCAAATAGCACACGCAAAACCTCTACTTGATCAGTACAATTCTCGGGTACTTCTTTAGAAGCGGGAATCTTCGGCTACCTGTACGTGTGTTGGTTTGCGTGGGAGTGCAATCAGATTGGACAAATCGACGTATGATTCATTTCATTTATTTCGTTGACATCTAAACGCCCCACGCTCGCTAAGTCGTTTTGCACCTGGTCAGCCCACCTCGCTCACTGCGCTCCACGCCGTGTCGTACCTGCCGGATCGGAAGCGAACACCATCTTTGCAGGGTTGCTGTCCGGCATTCTTGCAACATGTCCTCCCCATCGTACCCTTCCGGCTTTAGATACCTTCTGAATACTGGGTTCGCCGTAGAGCACCGTCTTCTTGCACACCGCCAAAAATGGTCCTAAGCACCCGTCTCTCGAATACTATTGTAAATGTCAATTTTTCAATAGAATATGGGGGTTGTTATGTTGTTATCAATACAATTAAAAAAAAAATTGCAATTACAATTGAATTTATTGTAGTTCTATTGCCAACATTTTGCTGGCAATGGAATTTATTGTACGTCTATTGGAAATAACAATATGACACTTTAATTGATATGATATAAAAACAATAGAATTGAATGTTCATCAATAAAATGTATTGTATTTTTATGATGATGAAGCGCTTTCGTATTTCACGACTAACATTGTTATCATCCGTAAGCATCCGTTCTTCCAGGCATTGTTTCTTCTCCTGAAAAAGGCGGATTTGCTGTCTCGGCTTCCGTCTATAACGTTCCACGTTCTGCCAGGTACCTTGCTGCAGCGCGACCACCCGCGCTGCGTCCTTCTCCTCCAGAATCTGTCTGCACTCTTCGTCGAACCAATCGTTCCGTCCACTTAGTCCCACATACAGCGTCGTTAATGGCTGCTTTAACTGTATTCCATCAGTGCTCAAGAGGATCCCCATCGAGCTCACCCTCTTCCGGCAACGCTGCCTTGAGATGCTGCGCATATCAGTGGCGACATCAGATCGCTCAAGTCGCTTTAGGGCCGATGCCCACGTAGCGTTTTTTCAAGCTGCGTGCACGCCGCGTCCACGCAAGGTACCCAGTATCAAATGTAGTCGTGCACACGTTTACGTGTGCATTACTGCATTTGATGCTGGGTACCTTGCGTGAACGCGGCGTACACGCAGCGTAAAAAACCGCTACGTGGACATCGGCCCTTAGGCCGTACCGCGGCGGCCGTCGGTACCGAACATTGTTGATGACGGATTATTTTGAGCGCAGTTTAACAATCACCAGATAGTGGTCAGAGTCGACGTTAGTGCCACGATATGTTTTTCTTCTTCTTCTTCTTATTGGCATTACATCCCCACACTGGGACAGAGCCGCCTCGCAGCTTAGGGTTCATCATTAAGCACTTCCACAGTTATTAACTGCGAGGTTTCTAAGCCAAGTTACCATTTTCGCATTCGTATATCATGAGGCTAACACGATGATACTTTTATGCCCAGGGAAGTCGAGACAATTTCCAATCCGAAAATTGCCTAGACCGGCACCGGGAATCGAACCCAGCCACCCTCAGCACACTATAGGATTTCGGGCGGTCATTAATCGAAAATGTCATGTCTTCCGAATTATTTTAAAATATTTTCTCTCCATTGTCAATACTCTAATTAAGAGAAATTCTGAATTTGAAGTCTCTAGGTGCACTAGTTCCAAAAGATATAAGGTGGCAAAGTCAGAAATGGGTAAAAAGTTAGCAAATTTTCTGAAAAAATATTTTATTTTCAACTATTTATTGAAATATTTTTTAAATGTTTTTCTTCAATGTTAATACATCATTACAAAGGTTATTGTATAAGCTTTTAAATGGTGTGCAAAAACTAATGGTTACACTGTGAAAAAAATTGAAAAAATGCGGAAGCAATATTTTTTCCAAAAACGACGCTATTTTCAACTTTGATAGTGAAGAACTTTTTTTCCTCAGGAATCCCCGGGTTCTTTTATGATACACATCAAGGACAAAGCTTCGACTAAAATGTCCCGAAAGAATTTCTTGCCAGTATTTGCAATTAACAGAGTTAAGTCACTCTGATTTTTTTTCATTTGTTTTTTACCGTGTTTTGCCTCTCTCGTACTCCAAGGTTAATGCTCATTCCAAAAACGAATGTTTGATAGAAGGCCCGGAGACCCCTAGTGGTATATATCAACTAACTCAGCGCGAAGAATTGAGGTGATGTCTGTATGTGTGTGCATGCGCGTCTGTATGTATGTGCGCAAAAGAACGCAATCGCCATTTAGACACTTATTTGTGTCCGATTTTCTCGCAACAAGTTTCATTCGACGGGAAATCTAGTCCCATCGTTTCCTATTGAAAATGGGTCAGACTGAACTATGCGCTCAAAGGGTATGGTCAAAATACATTTTATTGGTAATAACTTCGACTTTATTTATAACCATTTGAGCTCATTTAATTAACTTTTCAAAGGAGTAAATGAATAAAACCCCAATGCAATGCAGCACAACGGTAACGGAAGGATTTAACAGTTCGCTCATATATTTCCTGTCAAATTTTACCGTTTCCGTCGCCATTCCGCTGAAATGCGTTTGGGGCTTGAGTGGTTTGAGTCATTCTCTAAACCTAATTTTCTGAGCTATTCATTAGCTACTGATGGAGAACTAAATATGAGATTTCATAATATGTAAATATTTATAAATCTCCTGGAATCAATAATTCCCGACATGTTTATTGCAAAAGTAAAGACGAACAATATCTTAGTTAGAACGGAGCGTATGAAATTCCTGCTAGTGTTCATGAATGTCTGGCTAATGGTAGGGAAATATTTATTCACTCATCTACACTTTGAGGTTCACTGGCTGAACAACCAGCGGAAAGTCAATATAAACAGTTGAAGAAATTTAGAACTCATAATGCAAGAAAATGATCAAGAGAGGCAAATGTTGACATTTTCCTTCGTGCCTTACATGAATCAGATCCATTTTAAGCTCGATTTGGATAACGAGGAGACGTTGGAAAAAAATTTTCACTTAGTTATTCTTATGCCATGCGTAATTTTGTAATATTTGAAGATTTTCAAAAGTTCTTTATCTTCTAATACTTTAGATGAATTTATCTCATCTTCCAGCGTTGATGGAATAGAAGAAAATATCATTAAAGATTTAAACCTTCACACAGAAAAAGAATGATGCTATATATAACTTGTAGAAATCATGAAAACAAATCAAAAATAATTTAAATAGTGTTGTTATTTAAATTAAAAGAATTTTGCTTTTCGGAAGAATGGAGCATTCTTACATTCCACAATGAATGTCCACATTTTTGAGAATATATTAATCTCATTTTTGAATAACTTGTACACGTAAAAATGTCATGGGATTGCGATTTCTAATTTGCTAATACCCTTTTTCAAAAGTTATTTTCAATTCTGATTATTTGATTAACATTTAATGCTTTATGATCCTTCAGATCCTAGTACTTTGTCAAACAAATTGTTCTAAATACAAATTGTGAGGCATGAGAGTGAGAACAAAAAATATCACGGAATGTCATGAAATTAATGTCATTTAACATGATCGCCGCCATAATGTCCATAAATTGCTGAACTTAGTTTTTGTACAGCCCCTTCCTTCTCCTTAAGAAAACGCACGAAATTTCAACTTCCCAAATAGGTTTGCTTTGTCACGTTAATCGAACCTATGAAAAAAATAATTACGTAATTCATAGACGATCCCCAAAGGGGGGGGGGTTGGAAATTGTATATTCATGCTATTTCGACCATACACAGCTAAAACTAAGTGGAAAATCACTTTAAAAGTCCAATTTTATTTTTGACCGCTCGCTTGTATGGGGATCCCCCATAGTGCAGCATGGTCTTGCTTTGTAGCCGCGCGTCTTACCCCACGGCTAAGGAGGGCCACGATATGTCCTGACGTCGATAATGCCGAAGAAGTGCCGTTCATCAATCAGAACGTGGTCGATTTGTTATTCTGTCTGATCTCCAGGTGTACCGACACGGAAGGGTGTGTTGGAAGTAGGTGTTACGAATGGCCATATTCTTGGAGGCAGCGAAATGAATTAGTCGTGGGCCGTTTTCGTTCGGCAGCCTGTGAGCGCTGATCTTTCCAATAGTCGGTCTAAACTCCTCCCCTCGGCCAACCTGAGCGTTCAAATCTCCTATGATGATTTTGACGTCGTGGCTTGGGCAGCTATCGTACTCACGTTCAAGCTGCGCTTAAAATGCGTCCTCATTACCATCAGTGCTTGCGGAGTGCAAGCTAGGCACGTTGATTATGCTGAAGTTGAAGAACCGGCCTTTGATTCTCAACCTGCACATTCTCTCATTAATCATCCACGATTGCCCATCACTATGAAAGCTATTCCTATTCCTAAAGCTCATGTGTGTTACCGCAGCTCTGGTATCTCTAAACATTCGCATCATTATCATTGATCCCTTCCAACAAACCTCCTGCGCTACGATGCCGAATCCACGGTCCTTGAGCATATCGGCGAGTATGCGTGTGCTCCCGATGTAGTTGAGAGATTGGCAGTTCCACGAACCGAGTTTCCAATCGCTAGTCCCTTTTCGTCGCAGTGGTGTTCGCCGATTGTCCCGGTCCGTACTCTCTTTTTCGTTGTGTGAGTGTTTTTAAAGACTGACTTGCAGGGCTTGACACCAAACCCCCTAAATTTCCGGAGGACCATTCCTCCTTATTTCCGGTGGACCATGGTGCACAGTTTCACTTAGAGTCCCTCGCTGCCACTCGGACGATGATAAGCCGCCCAGTAAGATTTGCACCTCTGGAGAGGAGCAAACCCTCCCTTCCCTGTCAGCATACGACCATAGTTCCCACCGGTTACCCGATATTTCCTAAGGTAGCTCGTATCCCGGCCAGCGTAACGAGGAGGTAGGGATAAGAGTTGCTTGGTAAGAGGCTTAGGACCGCGAGATGGGGTCTATTTTATTCCTTCAGCTACGCGAAGTACCAATGGTACGCTTTACCCAGCATTTGCCGTGCCTTATTAGGATGGTTAAAAAAAACAAAACAGAAAAACCAGGGTGTCTATTAGGATGGTTAAACAAATCGATTTAACTTCACACAACTCATCAGATTCTGTTTCATGTACTGAGTGTTTTTGAAAATTTGAGCTGGTTTGAATGAAAATTAATTTAGCGAAAGCCGTTTCCAGTTTGCATGGAAATTAGTAGCTTCCCAGCATCGTGGAGTTGGCTACTAAAGCTATGTCCATTTAGAATCCGGAATCATTTATTGTATTGCAGCGTCACGAAAAGTGACCGCCGCAAGAATTTTTTTTACTGCGGTTTGTCTACCTAGGCGCCCACTTGCTGTGGTATAAATTTCACGAAGTTTCGTGCAGCGTGTCAAAAATTATTCCAGATGGAAGCCGAAAGGAGAGAAAAAAGTCTGCACACCCACGTTGATAATCCTGCTCATAGACTAACCTTCGTCAAAATGGATTTCGGACAGCTTCCTAGCCAAAAATTCTACCCGGTGACGGCACGAGGAGTAGTTCCTGCGAAGTTTAAGTTTGATATTTGGACAAACTTGAAAAACTCAAAGGTGCAGCCCAATCGGGTTGTACGCAAAGGTGACGTTGAACTACGTAGCTGTATGTAATGTACAGGTTTTCGACTTTTATGTTCGATGAGGCGAAAGGGGCCGTACACATATTACGTAAGCACTTATGAGGGGAGGGGGGGTCGGTCAATATCTTACGCTCCATATAAATAAAAATTCATTTGTATGAAAAAAATCTTACATGGGGGGAGGGGGTCGAAAAAGCCAGAAAAATTGCTTACGTAATAAGTGTATGACCCCAAAGCAAACGTTTTGCGTTGTTTATCCTGTGTTCCTGAGATTGAGTGAAGATTCCGAGCCCTGGATAATCGAGGATGAACAACACTCTCAAGCGATCACATATCCAAATTATCAATTGATAAAAACTCGCAAGAGACTAAGAATTGTTCAATAATTGTACCTCGATTCGAAGCATTGGTAAATGCTACTTTTGAAATTCGATTTTCAAATTCCCGGTTTTTTCCCGCTTTTCCCGATAAATTTTGTCAAATTTTCCCGGTTTTATTTAATTTGAAAAAAAAAAGGAAAGAGTTGTTGGATCTTAGCTAGGTGTTCTATTTTTTGACCATATTTGTTTTATAATTTGTAATAATAGCAACTGATAATTTGTAACGAAATTTTGAAATAAATACATTAAATTACAACAACGTGTTATGCGAAATGCATCAAATCAGATTGAAATTGTGCGCCTCGTGACCATGAAGTGGACATTTAATCAATATGGTAATACCACATTAGCACCTGATGAAAATGGTTTGAATCTTTTGTTAGTTGCAAAACCGTCGTATTTTTTTTGTTGGTTGCGAAACTTTCGTAAGCTTCTGACAGAGCCAATTGACATTGCGTGCCAGTCAATTACATTTTAAAGTTCTAGAATTTTGTTTTCTTTTCCAGTCTTTTATCCATTAAAAGAAAATCTTGAATCTATTATTAAGAAGTTTGAACGTTCTTGGAATATTGGAATATTGCAGTTTTCAAGGTTTTGGAACTTATTCTTTATTTTCAGAGAAATAAGTTAAAAAATATCTTATAGAATATCTTTCACCATCATAACCTTATATTATATTAGGTTAGTTGTGGAAAAATACTGAATTGTCATACTTCAAAATAAAACAGACTAAATCACGAAGACATTTTTTATTATTTGTAAATTTTTGAATATAATTCCAAACAACTCTTGAAGATGTATCAAAATATATATTATTCACCTTATTTATTTTTGTTTCGAATTCTGTGCAATTGAAAATTGCAAAAATAATAATAGAAGAATTTTCGTCTTAAGACGAGCTTGGAGATTAGAAGAGTAACTTAAAGATGAATACTTTCATTTAAAAGAATGAAAATTTCGATATTCGATTCTAAGCTTGCCTCGTAACTACGTAATGAATTTCTAAAACATAAAAATTCACAATAATAAAGATTAAAAAATTGCTCGTAAGTCGTAACACAATATATGGTCGGGGTTCAGCCAAAACGCACCAAGCGGCTTTTTGACTGAAGCCCTAAACGCAATACAACGGAACGGCGACGGAAACGGCAAATTTGACAGAAAATATATGGGCTAACTGTCAAATTTTCCGTTTCCGTCGCCGTTCCGTTGTATTGCGTTTGGGGCTTGACTGTTCGTACAAGGACAACGAAAATCGTTTCATATCAATTCAAGCGTACATTTGCAATAGGATATCCTCATTTTTTGGATTGAGGGATGTCCGATACGATTTGCGATCAATTAAATCTGCTAAACGAAAGTTTGGGCAGAAAAATGGGTAATTTTTCGTTGGCGCTTGGTGCGTTTTGGCTGAACCCCGACCATATGTCAGTAGAAATTGATATCAAAATTATCTAGTGACAACACAAATTGGATTTGGAATCTACTTAATTAGGTATCACACACCATGTACTGAAATTAAATAATTCAGTCAGAATGCGACTGAGTAATAAAAATTGATGTTTTTTTTTATCCTTATATCAACATCATTGAAAAGAATTTTGAATGTAATTTGACAAAAATTATTTTTCCCGGTACATGTCCTGAATTCCCGGTTTTTCCCGCTTTTTTTCCCGGTGACTTCAATTTCCCGTATTTTTCCCGCTTTTCCCGTTTTTCCCGGTTCGGTGGCCACCCTGACTTATTTTCCTACATAACACCAAAACACAATGCTTAACATCCGTTTGAACATCATTGTTGACATTAAATTGGTATAAGTTAGGTTTACATTAAAATGATAATTTTGTGTTTATTATCAATCGATTCCAAAATTTGAAAAGTTATCGCCGATGATAACTCGCCTACTATTTAAGTTATCAAATGACAATTCCAATAATTATCGTATTAGAATGGATCAGCACAACCCTGACTGATAGTCTACCGCTGCAATCATCACCGACGCAAACTGGAACAGAGACTAAGCACCCAGCCACTAAGCATATTGTGAAAGCTGGGCTGTCAACGGCATTTGGTGGACATCCTATGAAGGAAGTAAGAGTAGACGCGACAAAGAAGTTTGACAGTTTATTGGTAATAATTATTATTCCTTCACGTAAGTTGCATCGGACTTTTCGTTTACTCCGGCAGACACCTAAGAATCACCAAAACCGAGCCGAATAAAGTTGTCCAGAACGTATCCACTGCAGCAGCGAAGAGCATTCCGAGCCCTTTTATCTTCTTCAAAAGACGTAAGCGAGAAGCTTCCGTCAAACGCCCTCAAGCTTTCGAGAAAACACGCGCGTGTAAGTTAGCAGAATCGAACTACATCAGCTACATATAATCCCTGAAGGTTGCATTAATTTGACGTCTATGCTGGCTTGCAGTCTCCAGTTAGACTTGCGAACAAAGGCACAGAATAGGAGATAGCGAGATCTATTCTCGATCAGATCTAGGATGTTTTCGGGTGGGAACATTCTCGACACCCTGGGCATAGTGTATCCATTGACTTTGCCACACAAGATACATACTAATGCAATGGCGGGCATAGAAGTTATTAATTATTAACTAAAGAAATGCTAGAAGATTGGAAGCTGAAAAGCAGGCCAAGTTCCAGTTGGAATGTAGTGCTATGGAAGAAGAAGCTTACGATGCACTTACGAGATTGACTGATTCACCGAAACCGGTTGCTAAACTGTAAGCATGTTTCCAATAGTAAATATTATCATACATAAATATTACAACACACTGGAGTCGGTTTTCACGCGGAGGATATTAGCCGCGTGAATTAAAACAACGTAAAATACCGTGTAAGTCCCAAAATATGTCTGAATGATCCCCGGAAATCCCGAAATTCGAGTAATAAAAAATCACATAAAAAAGCTATTCGTGTAAGGAAAACCGCATAAAAAACGACTTCAGTGTACTTCGGATATGAAGCGTTGACTCTTCTTTGATCGAATGGTCCAAGAAAATTGAAAATTCATCGAGAAACGGCTGAGATATAAACGATCAAAGTCTATCATATTTTCGTGACGTTTTTCGATTTTTTGCAATCGTAAAGTGTACCCCAATATAGAAAAGACAGACGTAGTTCTACGTTAAAAAAACTGATGATTTTGGCAAGGGATATGCAACTGTGGGGCAAAGACCTAAGTGTTTGTGACGAATAAGACGATGGACTCGAAGCTGTACAAGGAGGAATGTCTCAAAAACCGCGGTCGAGCTTCCATAAAGCTCATAAAGGTTCCGTGAAGTTTTGGCCAGGTGCGAATTTTCACTAGAAACAAGAAGCAATTATTTGTATCAATAATTTTTCCTAAAAATGCAGTGAATTACCCTTGTTTTGATGTATTAACCTTATTTGTACGTCAATCCGTTACCGAGATACTGATGATTTTATTATTCCGGATTTTAAATGGACATAGCTTTAAGTGCCCAGGAACACCCTGCGGTTTTGAATTGGGAACCTATAAAGGAAAGGATAATCGTTGCCAGATTAAGAACAAAGTTCAAAACCTTACTATAATCCAATGTTATGGGCCAACCGATGCTGCCGATCGGCAGGACAAAGAGAACTTCTACAGCCAACTCAATGCCATCGAAGATAGATCTGCATGGACAACTTCAATGCGAAGATCGGATCTGACAACTCGAGCCAAGGGCGCATAATGGGTCGCCATGGTCTCGGAGAGATGAGCGAAAACGGAGAGTTGGTCGCAGAATTCTTTGGTAATATCGCTTTGTTAATGGGGGGATCGCTCTTCCCTCATCGACCGGTTCACAAGGTCACGTGGGTCTCCCGAGACGGTTTCAAATCAATTCGACCACATCTGCATCAGCCGAAAATTTAAACGGAGCCTTCAAGATGTACGGAATAAACGTAGAGCCGATATCACGTCTGATCATCACCTCCTCATCGGCGAAATACACCTGCGCATTGCAGCGGATTCGTCGGCAGGAGGAGAGCGTTGGAGGATGGTTCAACACACATCGACTGGTTGATTCCACGGTGAAACGGTCCTTCGTTGAAGAACTGGAGACACGTGATCCAGATATTCCGGAAGGTGGCAATGTCGAAGATATATGGACCCGGTCATCAAGAATGCCTTCATCTCCACCAACAAGAATAATCTGAGCGAACTGCGCACCCTGAGAAAATAATGGATTACCGATGAGTAGTTATGTGCTCATTCAGTCTTCTTCTTCTTCTTCTTCTTATTGGCACTACATCCCCACACTGGGACAGAGCCGCCTCGCAGCTTAGTGTTCATTAAGCACTTCCACAGTTATTAACTGCAAGGTTTCTAAGCCAAGTTACCATTTTTGCATTTGTATATCATGAGGCTAACACGATGATACTTTTATGCCCAGGGAAGTCGAGACAATTTCCAATCCGAAAATTGTCTAGACCGGCACTGAGGAATCGAACCCAGCCACCCTCAGCATGGTCTTGCTTTGTAGCCGCGCGTCTTACCGCACGGCTAAGGAGGGCTCATTCAGTCTAAGTGAATTCAATTACTACACCCAGGTCCTTAAACGTGGAAATTCGGAGAAGATTGTTGTTTCCCATTGAATATCGTGTAAGCGATTGAAAGAAATGGCACTTTATTTGGATATGTTAAACTGTGTGCTGTTTAAAGTGCAACTGTATAGCAGAGAGTTTATGTCTTGCTGGAGTTCACAACAATCAAGATTAGACCTAATCACACAGAATATTTTAAGATCATCGGTAAACATAAGCTTCAAAGCTTACTGTATGATCGTATGGAGTAGAACAGAGGTTCCCAATCTTTTGAATATGCGACCCACCTAGCAGAATCCCATATTTCTTGCGACCCACCAGTTACCAAATGC
The DNA here is from genome assembly GCF_024139115.2 of Armigeres subalbatus. NCBI lineage: Eukaryota > Metazoa > Arthropoda > Insecta > Diptera > Culicidae > Armigeres > Armigeres subalbatus. The sequence goes on along the minus strand of NC_085140.1, from coordinate 290,804,871 downwards.
ATTGATTTTGTGAAATTAGATAAAAATGAGTTCGCGTTAGATTGGACAAATCATAATAAATTGATTTTTATCCCATCATTGTATTTGTCAAAATTTCGTCAATTTTTTTAATTGGATGTGAATTGGATTTGGATGGGATTTGAATTGAATTTGGGTTGGATTTGGATTGGATTTGAAATTTATTCAGATTGGATTTGAATTGGATTTCGATTTGATTAGAATTATATTTAAATTAGATTTGGATTGGAGTTGAATTAGATTTGGATTGGATTTTAAATAGATTTGGATTTGATTTAGATTGGATTCGAATTGGTTTTGGATTGGGTTCGGGGCTTAGATTTGGATTGCATAGGACTTCTTTCTACTTGCCCAAATATCGTATAACAAAAAAAAAGCCCGTTGACCTCGTCAGGTTTGTTGTTCTTTAATTATCCAATCATTACTTAGATCCTAATTCAAAATATGGAATAGATTTGTGGAACAAAATAGTAACAAAATTATGAATTAAGATTTGTCTTTCGCGACCCACCACTGAACAGCACACGACCCCCCTGGGGGTCGCGACCCACAGTTTGGGAAACTCTGGAGTAGAATATAGGAATAGGATGAAGATTAATGACCCTTCTCTGGGAAACCCCCAACGGAATTTTGAAGCTGCGGGTGAATAGTCCAGTCCGGTGATCCCATACATAGGGGAAGGTGGTCGGTTGTCGGCACACTTTTGTGTTTGGTTCATAACTTTTGTCGGTGCAGACAACCGGAACATAGCAACCATTTTTTATAGCATATTCAGATTACGCCATTTATTAAAATAATAATCGAGTTAAATATTAGAAAGAATTGAATGTATGGGGATTGGCATCAAGTTACTCTTTTTATCATCTTATTTATTATCATAAATAGCGTTTTCTGAATAGGCTATTAAAAGTGAAAATATAAGTTTAATTGCAAACGCTACGTTGGCGCTCACTATTGAATCACTTTGTTATTGAATTTACTTTGTAAATACGTAATCAATGTACCTTTTTAATTGTTTTTTCTAACTAACACTAAGTAAATGACCGAAAAAAACTTCCGGGCAGGTTTTCACTAGAAATACTAGAATAAGAGATCAGCGAAGACGCCATCGAACCGTCAAATATGGTTCCAATTTGAATTGTTCACTTTTTTCATCCATTAATGAGCAAGCAAAAAGTTCATGTCATGCCAGTATGATTTTTACAGTTTCATACACGTGCTTTATACCGCGCATGCATGGCATATATCAAAATGTTCATATCTGTTTTCTGTCGAATGCAAATGTTACGTCGAGGTGCCGACACCCGAAAAGTGCAGGCAACCGACCACTTTCCCTTATAATTTTGTCGACAGCGAGCACATAAGAAACCTTATCGAACGCCTTGCTAAAGTCAACGTAAATGCAATCGACTTGTTGTCTTTTCTCAAGTGATCTAATCAGTGAGTTGACAAATACCATGTGGTTAGTCATTAAAAATCGTGTCCGCATAAATCCGTGTTGATGCTCAGTAATCATTGGACGAATTGCGTGATACTTAATCATAGACCATCGATTTGAGCACTTTGGGTAGGCAGTTCAGAAAGGAAATTCCACGATAACATCCCGTGTTATTATTTACTTGACGAAAGGTTTCGGCCTATTTAGCCGACACTATCGTGTGCACTACGGATTCATTTATTGGGGAAAGTATTCGTGGTGTAGAGATTTACCTTAAATCGGAAAGATAAATTTTCGTCGCAACACACTATGAGACACCTCTCCATTAGAGTGATTCAAATTTTGACTTCTTCCATATGCTTAAACGATGACATCGATTTGAAGCTGACAAGAAAAGTTAATAATAAAGTACTGAATCGTGGTAAATTCAATTTAACACGTAAAAGAATAACATCAATATCAATAATGAGCATTTTTGTTATCGAGTTTGACAGATAAAACTTCGAAAAGTTCGGTTCGTACGTCTATGTGGCTATGGCGACAATACTTCTAATAAAAGCGATAGCGATAAAACCCCTCTGGAGCACAATTTTAGGAAGAAAAAAAAATTCGTTCAAACCCTTTTTTTATTTTTATTTCAAATCCTTGTAAATATAAAAACTTTATGCTGCGCCGCTAAATACAACATATCGACGACAAAAAAAAAACTGTTTTTGACATTTTGATGGCGAAGCACGGGATATGGTATAAAGTTTCACCTGACCAAGACCCAGGTCGAAATTCATAATATATCAAAAGTAATGTGTATTTCAAAATATGACGTTTGTCAAAAAAAAGTTATAATCAAGTTGCGGAATTGAATGAACTAATTTGAAATTTATAAAATGTATTGTCAATACACACAGGGGTAGCAGGGACTATGTCCAAGGGCTTGACGACCCCTTTCCAGGCCATCTGCGAGTTGTGGGGCTTGCCTAGGATGTGGTGGGGTTTGACAGTGGGCCCTGTTAAATTCCTATAAAAAGCTGCATGTATCCGCGAGTAGGCCCCACCAATGCGACCGTGTGCCGCTCAAAGCGCACAAGCCCAAGTCCTGTTGTTAGTCAAGTCACTATTTTTAACTATTTTGAAACTTTTGACTATGTTTCGTTAGAACCATCGTCGTGGAATGAGGAAAAATGTTGAACATTTTGAAACTTCGTCGATAGATGCTTTATGCATGACGGATTTAGGAAAAATTATCACTTAGTACTTTTTGACCAGAAAGCTGTTCGGAACTTTTTCTTGACTTCAGATTCGCTGTGAATCTCGGTGTTTTTATTAGATTTTCAACAGCGATTATTGAAGGGGTTTTGTGTCACAGTTTATGATTGGGTGTGCTAGGGTGGTTCAAAAAATCGATTTTGCTCCACAGTGCTCATCTGATTCTTTACCATGTTCTGAGTGTCCTCTGAAAATTTGAGCTCATTTGGATTAAAACTGATTTAGCACAAGCCGTTTTAAGTTTGAATGCAAATTAGTATGGGGAAATTTATTTTTTCATTATACTGGTAATGACGCTTCCCCATCAAGCGCATGCTCAAAGAAAACCTACATAGCTGAAAGGAATACTCAACAGCTTTCACTCAGTGAAAACCGCATCTCAATTAATCGTTCCAATAATTAGTAATCGAATTTAATCAATACCGTGGTTTTCTGGAGCTAATTGCATAACTCCTCAACAGGCAACATTGCTGCTCGTGGCGCGAAAGATAGCACACACAAATTCAGGCTACTATGTTGCACTGCATATTTCAGTGATGCCCTCAAAGAAGTTTAACGATCATGACTAAAGATTCGCAACCTGTCTTAAAATTGATTACTAATTATTGGGACGATTAATCAACATGCGGTTTTCGTTGAGTGAAAGCTGTTGAGTATCCCTTTTAGCTATGTAGGTTTTCTTTTAACCTGCGCTTAATGGGGAAACGTTATTAACAGTATAATGAAAAAATAAATTTCCCCATACTAATTTGCATGCAAACTTGAAACGGTTTGTGCTAAATCAATTTTAATCCAAATGAGCTCAAATTTTCAGAGGACACTCAGAACATGGTAACGAATCAGATGAGCACTGTGGAGCAAAATCGATTTTTTGAACCACCCTAGTGTGCATAGTATTGCAAGCAGAATGTGCACAGCGGATTGAGAATCTAATTTAATATTCACAAAGCCAATAGCAGACTCTGCTGTTTTAAACCTCTTTTAAAAACTATTAAACTCTACACTTTATGAATTGAACTGTTTAATAAGCGAGGGCTTGCTCTAATGTTCATTAAAATATTTATTTTTGAACCAAAAAGAGAAATTCGCATCTCTGTTTGATACTGTAATGAACTTTTGGGTGGAACATTTCTATGTACACACTTTTTTTAACGGAATCTCTGCAATTTGTTAAACTTTTATCGAGATTCGCACAGCCGAGCACCAGCAAACATGTTTTTTGCTGAGATTTCTGTCAAAGTTCCTGTAAATAAACAAATAATTTGCCGGAAATAAGCTCAAGAATCATTTTTGCCGGAATATCAGTATTTATTTTGCTGGGTCCACTGCTGCGCGGATTTTGCCGAGCTGCTGCAGATATAAAAAAATAAGTGTATAAGTGATCTCCCATAAAAAGATTATTTTTCATGTTTTCGTAAGAAGCAAAATGAGTGGTCTCTCGACATCTGCTCTGATAAATACATATGAATTTTATATATATTTTGATGACAATTTAAACATTTGAAGCTGCATAAACTTTAGATATTCCATCAAGAAAAATAATGAATTTGTTGGTTGGAAGCTCGAACTTCTTGTTTAGGGTTTTTAAAGTCCTGAAAAAAATCTTAAAATTTTGAAATTATTCCTGTGTTTCAGATTTATAAACTTTGTGTGTCGAATTAAATCTATGTCTAAAAATTCATTTAAAAAGTTTCTATCATAAAAGATAGAAATAATATTCACCCTTATTCTTGTTTACGGACGAATGATACTTTCGAACGAACGCGATTCGTTCGAACCGTTTCTCCATTTGATTTTGCTGGCGTAAACGAGAATGCGCTTCAACTTTCGATCGAAAGCGCGTTCGTACGTAAACAAGAATATGGGTGAATATTAAAAATAATATTTTTTTATAAATTTATACAGGGTGACCACTAGTCGACAAAATAAATTCCCGGGTTTTTCCCGGTTTTCCCGGTAGGCTTTTCAAAATTTTCCCGGAAATTTTTAATAGTGCCTGAGAAGGTTTTGATTATGTAAAACAAACAAAGAGAATAGTTTCTTGGTATATAAAATGTACAACATTATATTTAATTATTAATTCAGTTATTTGATAATAAGCTTTGAATTCTAACATTCTAACAGACTCATGACCCGCTGTAAATTTTTTAAAGTTTCCAACTGCTGTTTAGTCCGAGAGGTTTTGAGTTATTGATTGCACTCTAGAAGCTATGTGGCAGGAAAATTATGAAAAGTGCACATATCGACGGTTTCATGCAATACTGACAGAACTCAAAATACTTCATTTTTTACATTTTGATGGAAAAGCACAGAAAACAGTATGAACACAGAGAAACAGACGTCTCACTTAGAACAAAATGCAATCAATATCATCGTCACGGAAACATTGCTGCCCAATGCTAAAATCACTGTGTTTGGCCAAGCGGCAACCAGATGGCGGTAGTGCGCAAACGTCAACCACAAGCAAAATCGATGGAAGCGCCATCGGTGGCCGATTGACCACCTACAAAAAATTAAATCAACCGTTAAAAAGGTGAACGACGTAACATGTGTTGAGTGAGACGTCTGTTTCTCTGTGGTATGAAGTAACACTTGACAAAGAGTCAGGTCGATATTCACAATGCATCAAAATTTGACGATTTTTCGAAAAAAATGTATACCTCGAATTTATTAATTTTTTTAGTTTTTATATTGAAACACATAAAAGTAATCCTGATGTATCAAGACATGCAAAAATATCCATACAATTCGAAATATTTACAAAATCATGAAAGATTTTTTTTAGATTTTTTAACGTTGTTTCTGAACATTTGCAGATTTCGAGTTGTGCCTGTGTTGCACGGAACCGTTGAGTTGATACAGGGAAAAAATATTTAAAAGATTATAAAATGGTTCATTGATGAGCCATTAAAAAAATTACCTAAATAATGTTCATATGTCTAATGTTTTCTCTAAGTTCCTTCTAACGATCTAACAGTCTTTTGCTGTAAACGGCAAGCTAAGAGATTATTTTCAGTAACCCTATCTTCTAAAAAGGGTCCTCCACTGTTCTGTACTCGGTAAATCTTTTATTTTTGCAGTACCTTTGGTAAATTTTTCGTAGGCGTACCTTCTTAACTGAACTGTCCATTGTTTAATTTCAAAAAGATTATGTAATAAAGGTAGGAAGGTTGAACAGTTTAGTGTGTTTTCCTTTAGTGTGGTACCTGGAAATCTGCGTAAATTACAGGAAGCTCCCAAACAGTTCCAAAAATTCGAATAGACTTCATTAAAGTTCCTGAAAATATGGAAGCAGTCTGGAATCTTCGCAATTTTATCAGAATATTTATTGTAAAAGCAGTAAGGATTGTTGATAAAATTAAAGAAAATTAATTAAAGTTCGTAAGACTTTTTTGAACAAACATTCGAAAATAAGCAGGAATTTGAGAAAAAAGCGATAAAACATTATTAAATATCGATTGAAGACCTAGCATTACTATAAGTCATTATCAAAATCCAAAGAGGCTAAATATTGGTGAAAATTATAAAAAAGTACCTAATTAAAGGAATTCTGATAACATTATATTACTAAAAATTTAATCAAATAAATATTTACTTAATAAAGCATTGCATTGTTTCGGGACTGATTTGCGATTCGATTCTGTAGAATGAAATGTTTCCCCTTAAACTAATTCCTTTTTCTGATATAGGAAAGCTTATTCTGTCGGATACATATCGTTATTTTCTTAGAAAATGCTCGCTTCAGAATGAAAATAATGGACTGTATTTTCAGTGCGCATGCTCCTGCGGCTCTTGTGTGCATTTTTTAGACAGATTGATATGCCACTTTTAATATTCAAATATCCCTCAATTAGTTGCACTTAGGGCCGATTTCTTCACCTCCGCTTAGTGCTTAAACCAGGTTTAAGCGTATGGGTAAGCACCGCTTAAGAGTTAAGCGGAGGTGAAGAAAATGGCCCTTAATGAATTAAGAATATATAATCGTTTAGATGGTGTAAAATCAAAGAACAGAACTTTTTGCACAAATGTAGGACAACATTGTTTGCATTCCAATGTTCGTTTACAAAATAAGTTACGCCCAAATCGCAAATCAGTTCTGGTTTGTAGATGCTTTTCTCGAGTAATGCTCATAATTTATTTTAAATATACAGCCTCGAATTCAAGTGTTTTTTAATTATAATAAGATCTGCTATATTATAAAATTAAGATGTACTTTTGGATTATATATTTTATTTATTATAAATTTTATATAAATTTGAAAAAAAAAATCCCGGTGAGCTTATCAAATTCCCGGGGTTTTCCCGGCTTTTTCCCGGTGATTTCAAATTCCCGGGTTTTTCCAGGTTTTCCCGGATTCCCGGGTGAGTGGCCACCCTGTTTATAGCCCCTTCAAATTGGAATTTTCGGCCAAAGATATAAGGGGGAGACAATTAAAAAATTATTTGCATCGGCCTTGTTAACTTCATATAAAAGTGAAATGTTGTCACTGAAAATGGAATTAAAAGTCACTTTTTGGTCACTTTTTCTGCACCTGAAATCACTATTTGGTCCCTTTTTTCGCCAGTGTTGGTTACTAAAGTCACTATTTCGAGCGATAATGACCGCTACCAGCCCTGGTATCTTATCTTCTCTTAGGGGCCGTACACATATTACGTAAGCACTTAGGGGGGTCTGTCATTTTCTTACGCACCATCTAAATAAAAAATCATTTGTATGAAAAAAATCTTACATGGGGGGAGAACGGGGTCGAAAAACCGCGAAAAATTGCTTACGTAGGGTTGCTGTACGGCATTCTTGCAACATGCCCTGCCCATCGTACCCTTCCGGCTTTAGCTACCTTCTGGATACTGGGTTCGCCGTAGAGCTGGGCGAGCTCATGGTTCATTCTTCGCCGCCACACACCGTCTTCTTGCACACCGCCAAAGATGGTCCTAAGCACCCGTCTATCGAATACTCCGAGTACTTGCAAGTCCTTCTCGAGCATTGTCCATGTTTCATGTCCGTAGAGGACAACCGGTCTAATAAGCGTCTTGTACATGACACATTTGGTGCGGTGGCGAATCTTTTCGACCGCAGTTTCTTCTGGAGCCCGTAGTAGGCCCGACTTCCACAGATGATGCGCCTTCGTATTTCATGACTAACGTTGTTGTCAGCCGTTAGCAAGGATCCGAGGTAGACGAATTCCTCGACCACCTCGAAGGTATCCCCGTCTATCGTAACACTGCTTCCCAGGCGGGCCCTGTCGCGCTCGGTTCCGCCCACAAGCATGTACTTTGTCTTTGACGCATTCACCACCAGTCCAACTTTTGTTGCTTCACGTTTCAGGCGGGTTTACAGTTCTGCCACCTTTGCAAATGTTCGGCCGACAATGTCCATGTCATCCGCAAAACAAATAAATTGACTGGATCTGTTGAAAATCGTACCCCGGCCGTTACACCCGGCTCTCCGCATGACACCTTCTAGCGCAATGTTAAACAGCAGGCACGAAAGTCCATCACCTTGTCTTAGTCCCCGGCGGGATTGGAACGAACTGGAGTGTTCGCCCGAAATCTTCACACAGTTTCGCACACGGCACACCATCCACCGTTGCTTTGATCAGTCTGGTAAGCTTCCCAGGGAAGCTGTTCTAGTCCATAATTTTCCATAGCTCTACGCGGTCTATACTGTGGTATGCCGCCTTGAAATCAACGAACAGATGGTGCGTTGGGACCTGGTATTCACGGCATTTTTGAAGGATTTGCCGTACAGTAAAGATCTGGTCCGTTGTCGAGCGGCCGTCAACGAAGCCGGCTTGATAACTTCCCACGAACTCGTTCACTAATGGTGACAGACGACGGAAGATGATCTGGGATCACTTTGTAGGCAGCATTAAGGATGGTGATCGCTCGAAAGTTCTCACACTCCAGTTTGTCGCCTTTTTTGTAGATGGGGCATATAACCCCTTCCTTCCACTCCTCCGGTAGCTGTTCAGTTTCCCAGATTCTGACTATCAGTTTGTGCAGGCAAGTGGCCAGCTTTTCCGGGCCCATCTTGATGAGCTCAGCTCCGATACCATCCTTACCAGCTGCTTTATTGGTCTTTAGCTGTTGAATGGCATCCTTAACTTCCCTCAAGGTGGGGGCTGGTTGGCTTCCATCGTCCGCTGAACTGACGTAGTCATCTCCTCCGCTGCCTTGACTTTCACTGCCTGTACTCTCCGCGCCATTCAGATGTTCCTCGTAGTGCTGTTTCCACCTTTCGATCACCACACGTTCGTCCGTCAAGATGCTCCCATCCTTATCCCGGCACATTTCGGCTCGCGGCACGAAGCCTTTGCGGGATGCGTTGAGCTTCTGATAGAACTTGCGTGTATCTTAAGAACGACACAGCTGTTCCATCTCCTCGCACTTCGCTTCTTCCAGGCGGCGTTTCTTCTCCTGAAATAGGCGGGTCTGCTGTCTCCGCTTCCGTCTATAACGTTCAACGTTCTGCCGGGTACCTTGCTGCAGCGCGACCGCCCGCGCTGCGTCCTTCTCCTCCAGAATCTGTCTGCACTCTTCGTCGAACCAATCGTTCCGTCGACTTCGACCCATATACCCGACGTTGTTCTCCGCTGCGTCGTTAATGGCTGCTTTGACTGTATTCCAGCAGTCGCAGTCCTCAAGAGGGGCCCCATCGAGCTCACCCTCTTCCGACAACGCTGCCTCGAGATGCTGCGCGTATGCAGTGGCGACATCAGGTTGCTTCAGTCGCTCTAGGTCGTACCGCGGCGGTCGTCGGTACCGAACATTGTTGATGACGGATAGTTTTGGGCGCAGTTTAACAATCACCAGATAGTGGTCATAGTCGATGTTAGCGCCACGATATGTCCTGCCGTCGATAATGTCGGAGAAGTGCCGTCCATCAATCAGAACGTGGTCGATTTGTGATTCTGTCTGCAGTGGTAATCTCCAGGTGTACCGATACGGGAGACTGTGTTGGAAGTAGGTGCTGCGAATGGCCATATTCTTGGAGGCGGCGAAATCAATTAGTCGTAGGCCGTTTTCGTTCGTCAGCCGGTGAGCGCTGAACTTTCCAATAGTCGGTCTAAACTCCTCCTCTTGGCCAACCTGAGCGTTCAAATCTCCTATGATGATTTTGACGTCGTGGCTTGGGCAGCTGTCGTACTCACGTTCCAGCTGCGCGTAGAATGCGTCCTTATCATCATCAGTGCTTCCGGAGTGTGGGCTATGGACGTTGAATATGCTGAAGTTGAAGAACCGGCCTTTGATCCTCAACCTGCACATTCTTTCATTGATCGGCCACCACCCGATCACGCGCATGTCGCCCATCACTATGAAAGCTGTTCCCAGCTCGTGTGTGTTGCCGCAGCTCTGGTAGATGGTATGATTACCTCTAAACGTTCGCACCATTGATCCCTTCCAACAAACCTCCTCCAGCGCTACGATGCCGAATCCACGGTCCTTGAGCACATCGGCGAGTATTTTATTTATTTATTTATTTATTCCATTAATGTTGTAACGTAAGACAATAGTCTTTTTTAATGTTACATTGAGTAGTTTCTAGTAGAACAAGCGCTTTTCTGAAATATATATTGTAAACTTAAACTGTCATGGTAATATACTAATAGAACTTCTTACTTATCTAAAATGCTCTCTACATCCTCTCTTAAAAACTAAAAATGATTTTTCTATTGAAAGATTTACAGGCAGTGAATTCCAATGCACTACACCTCGAACAAAAAATGAATTCCCGTTTTTAGTTGTCCTATAACGCGGTATTATAAATTTTTTAAACCGAATGCTCCTTGCAACATTGAGTTTGCTATATAAATAATCGGGCTGTTTTGTACTCGAAATGTTGTGTAAAATTAAGCAAGAGCGAAGTTTACTGAAATTTTTCAGAGGACATCCAATGAGTAAATGGTGCAAATGCGAAACACTGTTATATCTACTTAAATTGAAAACATAGCGTACACATGCATTTAGTGCTACCTTTAGCTTGTTATGAGTATGCACTAAAATCGAATCAAGTAAAAAGTCACATGCTAGGAAATACGGTAAAATAAGGCCCTTAAAAAGTTTTAATTTAGTTTCACTAGACAAGAACGATGACGATCTAGAGAGCGTTCGCAAACATGCATAAATTTTACCGCATTGCAACATCACATAGCTATCCCATTCAAAGCTAGAACTGATGCGGATCCCTAAACTTGTTGCATTCTCCACAAAATCAATTGCTACACTATTCAAAAACAACGATGGTTTAATCGAATTAATTGAAGAACTATTAGAAATGAAAATTGCATTTGTTTTTTTTCGCATTTAATGCAAGTCTATTTTTTTTTGAGACCACTCGTAGATCCGTCTTAAATCGTCATTTATTTCGGAAGAAATCTTGGCAGCAGAGCTTTCCAGACACGGGTAATACATTTGGGCATCGTCGGCAAAAAGATGAAGTCTGCAGTTTTTTACTACACACGGTAAGTACTTTATATATAATGAAAACAAAATTGGTCCTAATATAGACCCCTGGGGAACTCCTGATTTAATTAGATTAAATTCAGAATAAACACCATTATTAAAGACGGCTTATGATCTTATCTTGCATTCAAATAAGATTTAATCAAGTTAACTGCATGATCAGAGAACGTGAATATGGTTCTAAGTTTGTGGCATAATATGTAATGTGAAACAGTATCGAACGCCTATAGAAAAATCTAATAAAATGAGCACTACTGGTCGACCATTGTCAACAACAAGACCGATATCGTCAAGAACTTTGAACATTGCGGTTTTAGTACTGTGTTTAGAGCGATAACCGGACTGGAGTTTTTCAAACATTTTTGACAGTGCACTTAGTATACTAATTGGCCTTAAATTATCCAGTGAGCTTAGGTTAGATTTTCTCTTTATAGGTACTCTTTATAGGTATAACCTTTGTCTTCTTCCATGCTTCCGGAAAGACACTAGTTGTAATAATGGAATTAAATAAATGTGTGATCGGTTCAATTAGAATAGGACAAATCGCTTTTAAAAATTTCATCGGCAAATTATCTAAACCAATGGCATTCGATTTTATAGAGTTCATGGCATGAATAACATCTATTTGGTTGATTCTACCAAAATAAAAGGATCACGATCTGTTGAATATTGTTCATTTGAATAATCAGTTACAACTTCGTTAACGGTGAAATTGTTACAAAAGCATTGTTTATTTCATCAGCCGTAAAATTGTTAACAGTTTCTGCCTGTGGTGTGTTAATTCCAATTTTTTAACATTTTTCCATAACTCCTTTGCAGGAAGAGTTGAGCTCAACCTGGAAGCGAAATAACATTCCTTAGCAGATCGTATAAGCTTGTTAACTTTATTACGTGCTTTTTTGTAAAGCTGGTGATCATTATCGTTTCTAGAATACTTCCATTTTCTATATAGCATATCGCGATCAACAATAGCTCTACTAATAATTGAATCAAACCAGGGATTAGACTTTTTAAAGGGAAATATTACATATGGGAACAAACCTTTCATGTAAATCTACTAGTAACGAGCTCAAGAAATTCAATTGTTGGTTTGAGTCAACAGAACAATAGAAAGATCTCCAGCCGGCTGAGTTAAATGCATTGACTAGAGAATCAGTATCAATAGCATTGTAATTACGAAACTCAATGGATTTTGCATATGTTTTGTGATCGAAATCAAGAGATGCGAACACTAGATCATGATTAGAAAGAACAGGAATCTCTATTTGGCTAAATTTCAAAACCTTAGAAGCATCATTCGTTAAAATTAGATCTAATTGCGATGCGCCATTTTTATGAAAGTAGGTTGGCTCGTTACCTAAACATTCTACTGAATGAGTATTCAGGACGCTCCAAAAATTCTCCGTTTTCGACGAGTTCATTAGGAGATTCGTGTTGAAATCGCCCAAAAAATAAATGTAGTTATCAGGGCTGTGCAATGTCAGGATACTCTTTGTACATTCATAGGAAACTTAAAATGATACTCTTTCTGTATAGCTAACCATCATTGCACAAAGAGCGTCCAAGACAATCAAATGGAACGACGCTCGTGCTGATGAAGAACATGCGAAAATGTGTATCCCGCTGCACAAGATATTGTGTTCTATGCTTTGCATTAATTTTCACACGATTAGCTTTATATGTGTGCACGGCCCAATGGCAATACAACTGCAAATTGATGGTGATGAGTATCTTTTCGAAGGCAAGTGAAATGATGGTCCGGTATCGTGCCACTCTTTTATATTTTGGAGAATGATGGAAGAAGCAAATCCGATCATTTCAATAGGCATGTCACAATAAACAGTTTTGTGCCACTATGATGGTTGAGGAGAGTGTGGAATGCAGAAGAATAAGCGTGTCTATATCAGGGTGTTAAAAGGTGTTGATGGTGATGGTGCACAGCCCTGGTAGTTATACTTATTCCCATATGACGATAACAGGTATTCGAGAGATTCAGTGCAATCTATCCCTGGAGGGTTGTAGAGTGCCACAAATAATAATTTATCATTTTGTAAAATAACTTCAACAACAATGAATTCAGTTTTTGGTACTCCACTCTGGTTGCTCGACGTACTAATAAGGTTATACGATATGTCTTTTCTAATATAGATCATCACACCACCTCCTAAACGACTTACTCTATCATGTCTAACAATTTCATATCCGTCAATTAATAAAATAGAACTATTAACATTTTCGTTTAACCACGTTTCACTAACACAAATAATGTCCACTTTGGAAAATTCAACAATGAGACGCAATTGCTCAATCTTACAGAGTTTACGAGCACAAATACTTTGAGAATTAACACAGCAAACAGAGAGCTTGTTATGATTAACACTGCTTTCATTACGGTACAAGGAATGCACCAGTTTGTCGAGGTGTAAAAATTGGAATCATTAGCCATTTGATAAATAAGAAAACTTAGCTTTTAAGGGAGGATAATAGAAAAGCATTTCGTTCAACTTCATATTCTTCATTACAATTCACAAAAATTTAAATCTAACAAATTCATCATTATGTGGCGCAAACAAAAGTAAGAAACTACCTTCAGCACTTAGCATTTAACCCTATGCACCATTTAGTGCCTGTAAGACCAAACCCCAACAGCAGCAGCAACAACAGCGGCAACTCGTACAGACTTTTAGGAGGGGAATCATGGAACACAAAGGAAGGAAGGCAGGATAAACAGAAACTCATGAGGATAAGGTAATATGCAGTTGTCGTAGATCATCTTCCGTGGATACAGGAAACTCTTTATCGTCGCCAGGCTTTTTCACAAATAGCATTCCATTCCTTGTAAACACTCCTCGCAGTTTCCCATTCTTCTTTAGTTGCATTGCTTTGGATCTTAGATCTCTGATGTGGATTGCCAAATTTTCGTTGATGTAAATACGTTTGTTCATTGCAAAGCCAATCCCGGAGAGCGACAACGAGCGAGAACGAAGATAGCGAGAGTAGAAATCGTTCCGCTGAAGAGTGATCGCAAATTGTAGCAGAATGATATAAACATTTCCAGCCGTTACGGTTCCTTTGGAGAGTCGACGAGCATCAACGAGAGGATAGTTATTTTCGGCATATCCAAGTAATTTACACCATGTGCGGAAATAGGACAACAGGTTTTCTCCGTCTACAAATGGTACTCCGCTCACTACAAGATCGTTCATCCGTGAAAACCGATCCAGGGCGAGTGCTGCATCCTTCTTCACAGTAGCTATCGATGTTGACAAGTTGTTGAACGTTTGCTTGTTTTCCTCTCGTAACTTTTCGATATCGGTAGTTATGTCCTCCCGTAGCTTGTTCATCTGTAATGCAACAGACGATACAGATTCACCCAGCTTCTTGAAGTCCTCTTTTGTCGTCCGTTGATATGAAGCTAGCTGTGACTGCATGAGGGATGCGATCCTCGAAACGGTAATATCAGCCCCCGAACTTGTAGTACCAGTTTAGCTAGTGAGTTACTCCGCAACCGCGTTTGGTAGTCCTTGTTGTTCATGGTGGAATGACGTTACACAGATATATAGAGTGTTCTTTGTTAACCACACGAGTGTTGTACAGCGACACTTCACAAAATTATGTTAGACGCACTTTTACGGAATATCGGTGATAATATTGGCACTAACGAACACGATTTTTGATAGAGTATGCTAAACTGGTAAGTATTTTAACATATTCGTGATTAAAACTTCAGAAAAAAGGGATTATATTCTGTTTGCGCCGGAGCGGTAAATTATTACGTCCGCTTCATTCTACAAGCACACAGCAATGTATGCGTGTGCTCCCGATGAAGTTGACAGATTTGCAGTTCCACGAACCGAGTTTCCAATCGCTAGTCCCTTTTCGTCGCAGTGGTCTTCGCCGATGGTTCCGGTCCGTACTCTCTTGTTGATTATTCGTTGCTTATGATTTCTTAAAGGCTGGCTTGCAGGGCCTGACACCATCCCCCTAAAATTCCGAAGTACCATTCCTCCTTATTTCCGGTGGACCATGGTGCACAGTTTCACTTTAGAGTCCCTCGCTGGCACTCGGACGATGATCAGCCGCCCCTAACATGGAGAACAGACGCTGTTGTGAGCCGATCCTGACATGGAGAACAGACGCTCAATAAGATTTGCACCTCCGGAAGGAGCAACCCCTTCCCTGTCAACATACGACCATAGTTCCCACCGGGGTTGGTTACCCGATCTTCCCTAAGGTTGCTCGTATCCCGGCCAGCACCGCGGGGAGGTAGGGATAGGAGTTGCTGGGTAAGAGGCTAAGGACCGCGAGATGGGGTCTATTTTATTCCTTCAGGTACGCGAAGTACCAATGGTACGCTTTACCCAGCATTTGCCGTGCCGGGCCTGGCGCCTTATTGAGCTTAAGTTTTCTTGCGGCTACGATAAGCTCTTCGTTAGTCACTAGCGGTACCACGTCGACTGACTCGTATGGTGTAGCGGGCCAGTCCGATGGTTCATGTGTCGGAAACAATCCCTCTACTATACTGGCTAACAGCTCTGGGGATCTTTCAGGAGGTGTGCTATTGGTCCTAGACATCACTATCCTGTATGCATCACCCCACGGGGTGTCATTCGCCATCCTGCACAGCTGTTCGAAGCAGGCTCGCTTGCTACATTTAATCTCGTAGTTCAGGGCTCTGCTCGCTGTCCGGAATACCCCTCGTCTATCGAGTCGCTCAGCGTCTGTTCTAGCACGTCGCAACCTTCTTTTAGCTTTAAGACAGGTTCTACGAAGATCTGCAATCGTGTCAGACCATGGAACCATGGTCAGACCATTGGAACCCATGAATTGAGCCATATGACCACCAAGCCCACCTACACATTTCTCGCTTAACTTTTCAAAAGGACCTAAGTAACATTTTTTTCATGAAATAATTTGAATAGCGCAATCAACAGAACAACATGAAAGCTATTGATTGCGGTATTCAAATTAATTCATGAAAAAAATGTTACTTAGGTCCTTTTGAAAAGTTAAGCGAGATTTGTTTTGGTTGATCATTATAGGTACAAATGATTTTTATTTTGAACTTTTTACAATGCAAAAATAGTGACTTTAGTGACCATTTTTTGAAAACAGTGACTTTTAGTGACTTTTGGTTGAAAATAGTGACTTTTTAGTGACTAGACTCAAAATAGTGACCAAGTCACTAAAAAGTGACTCGCTACCAGGCCTGGTATGCAAATATCACCACATTGTGCAATTGGACGAAAGTTGTGAACCAAAAACAAAAAGGGTGCAGACAACCATCCACCTTCCCCTACTCATGACTCCTCTAAAAATAGCATGTGACCAAATTAGGGCGAAAGGACAAAGGCTTTTGTAAAATTCGCGTTTTCTCATATTTCTCTTCCAAACTTGGACGTACATGTTCATGATAGAATTAGAGGCGAAAGTATAGAATTGATAGTTCCGTTAGGATACGGCAGGCATGAAGAATGTTTTTATAGAAGTCGATTTGAAAGCGAGCGGAGGGCAATATTTGTGATGGCACATATCATACGACCTTCTTTCTGCCAAGCTCCCGTATGAAGGGGGAGGGAAGAATATCAGTGTGGAAGCTGATATATCTCCACTGGCCAGTTTGCAAATAATTTTTTAATTGTCTCCCCCTTATATCTTTGGCCGAAAATTCCAATTTGAAGGGGCTATAAATTTATAAAAAAATATTATTTTTAATAATATTATTTCTATCTTTTAAGTAGAAATTTTTTAAATGAATTTTTAGACATAGATTTAATTCGACACATTTCATTTATTTAGTTTACATCTAAACAGATAACACTGAATCAACAATTTGACGCCACAATACACGGTTCGAGGCCGCATCTCTCCATTCTCGGATACGCCCCACGCTCGCCAAGTCGTTTTGCACCTGGTCTGCCCATCTCGCTCGCTGCGCTCCACGCCGTCTCGTACCTGCCGGATCCTGGTATTCACGGCATTTTTGAAGGATTTGCCGTACAGTAAAGATCTGGTCCGTTGTCGAGCGGCCGTCAACGAAGCCGGCTTGATAACTTCCCACGAACTCGTTCACTAATGGCCAGTGGAGATATATCAGCTTCCACACTGATATTCTTCCCTCCCCCTTCATACGGGAGCTTGGCAGAAGGAAGGTCGTATGATATGTGCCATCACAAATATTGCCCTCCGCTCGCTTTCAAATCGACTTCTATAAAAACATTCTTCATGCCTGCCGTATCCTAACGGAACTATCAATTCTATACTTTCGCCTCTAATTCTATCATGAACATGCACGTCCAAGTTTGGAAGATGATATTAGCATTTCCATATTATTGTAAATCGTTTAACTTCACGTAGAAGTAACACACGAAATCATTAATTTAGCATATTTCTCTATTTTTTCTTGTCAATTGTCGTGATCGTATTGTAGTGGGAAAGAAACCTATTGGGGTGTTGCATTGCCTTTATTTTTACTTATTTTTGAAAGGGATGGATTAATTTCATTTTAGGAACAAAGTTTCTCTGATATTTCCTCAAATAAACGTTCCACGACTTTGAGATTTCATTTTTTTTACTCAAATTTCGTTCAACTTTTAACTGCCGAACCTATGTGATAATGGAGAAAACAATAAATAAATATAAGATAGGCTAATTCACCTTTCTTGGAAAAATGCAGGTCACATGTTGATCAGTTATCTGTCGAAGTTAGTTTCACGTTCAGCGCATCGATGGCACTCTGAATATCTTCGGTGATTTCTTTTCGCTTGGAAAGCGCGGTAACGGCATTTTTATAGTTTTTCGAGGCGGTCCAGCTAAAATCACACGTTATCATTAGTATGTCTAAACAGCACCTGAATGAATTATTTCAACTTACACAAGGGCAGCTCCTTCGAAATTGCCAGAGCTCTCCAGGTACTTGCCCCATTCCCTAGCAACGTGTTCGTAAATGGGATCGTCGTGAGCCTTCCGCAGTTTGCAAATGGCCCAAGCTTCGCGGAAATACTTGTGCTTGCAAAGGTAATCAATCGCTTCGGTAATCTGGAATTAACATGTGCTGTGTTATTTGAGGGACAACTTTATACGCGCCAAAAAAAGTTCTGTTCGTCGCCTCGAATTGTTTGTGCATTTAATAGATACTTTCAGCCCGTAGCTTGCTCATCTCTAAATTCAATATTTATTTGGATAACATAACCCCGAATTTTACGCCACAATACTCGGTTCACAACAAACTCTATTACGGCGTGAAACTCCGGGTTATGTTAACCAATAAATATTGAATTTATAAACGAGCAAGCCACGGGCTAAAAGTCTTTTTACCAAAGACTAAGAAATATTCGAGGATTTAAGTGTGTACACTATATTAACTATAAACTTTTGTTGGCTACATTTTTGTTTTCAAAAAGTTAGTCAATGCTTTTAGATTGGAGAAATTATACCCTTGAATTACAAAGTCATGTCACCCCACAACCCACTCCGACGTTCAAACAAATGATTAAAATAATTATTAAACCAAAAACTAAACCCAATTACAATAAGTTTAATAGAAACGAACATTGATCGAAAAGTGCACTTACCTTATGACTAGCCAGAAAATAGGGAATCGAGGCTAATGGATATTGTTTTTCCAAAAGTTGATAGCCGTACGCTTCACAACATTTACGCCAAAATCTACAGAAGATACAAAAATATTGCAAAAAAATAGCCTACGAAATACCATTCGTTCCTTACTCGTAAGAAATTGACGGTGCTAATGCTACCAGCTGATCCGTTAATCTTTTTGATGCAATCCTTTGAATGATAACCTCCTTCAATCGAAAGCCAATCTGAGGCAAAAGTATCGCTCCGATCGATGAAGTTTTTGCGATAGCATGATTTTTAGCTAAAACATAATAGTAGTATGAAATGTGTGAGAACTATAATAAGCAATATTAAAATACGTTAAAACCGAACATACTTTCGTCGTCGATAAGCTCCTTAAGATCCTTCTCGCTCATGAACAGTTTCTCATTAAAATATCGCTTTTCTTCGCTTTCAGCTATTTTTGGAGATTCTCCCTCAACGCCGTCCTCAACCAGATCATCCTCATTCGGTTCCTCGTAATTGATCAACTTCATCAAACACGCCAGGACATCTGTAGGTTTATTGATCTCTCTATTCGCCAGATGGAAAGTGGTGGGCACATTGGATTTCAACTCAACCGGTTTGATCTCCTTGAATTTAATTGCCTTCAGGTGCTCTGCCAACTCGTCCACTTCTGTCACTCGTTTTGCGTCAGATTTTTCTTCTAAACTCGAGTCTTGTTTCAATTGCCCATTTACCGGTGCCGTTGGCACGACGTCTGGTGCCACTGTATTGGTATCAACAACGTTTTCCGTGATGTTCATCGCACCGATCGACTTTTGTAGCTGTTCCAAAGGCTTGCCGGCTCGTCGTTTATCCCTGGATGCTTTCTTGTCGTTTCTATCTTCTTCGGTTGCCCACCTAACCGGAGGACGTGTTTCTGTGAAAATTAATTGATCAAATAAAAAAGGGTGAATTAGTGCACTGGATCGCTTTTTTACGCGGATGGATTTTCTTCAATTTTTCGGCCCACATCGACTTTCACAACTTTTGGAATATCACCTGATTTTTCAACGTTTTTCTGTGGATATTTCCGTGGGGTTAAAGTTTGGGTAAAATATAAAGAATATAAAGTGTAATACACCCGATTCTGTTTTTACACGGATTTTTTTACACGGCCGAGTAAAAAAATCCCACACAAAATTTTTACAAAGTTGCTCCATTTTTCATGATTCGTCGAGTAATCACAAAACTTTTTTTACACGGATTTTTCAATTTCATTTTCATTTTCATTTTCATTTTCATGATGTACAAGGGGGTCGCTGGGCCAGGTCACCAGCGTAAATCCGAGAACTTACACTTTCCATAATACACCGATGGAGTGGGGAGTGGGAATAGGCATCGCAACGTCATTAGCCCTGCTGCTTTTAAGTTTTGCGGGATACACGGGAGGTGTATTTTGCCTAAGGGAGTAGGATGGTAGTGGGATGGAGTGTGGGGTTTTATTGATCATAGACGCTGTTCGGAGAATTTTAATTAGCATATAGTGAATTCAAATGTAATTTACCTTGCTTCTTTTGTATCCTTGTTGGATATTTTTCAATAGTTTTTAATTTCGTCTTACCAGGCAATAATGTGTATCTGTTAGTGGTCACCGGCCCAAGAAATCGAATTAATCAGCCAGCTCGATTTCCTCTACACCGATAGCAAATCGGTCCAGATATTTTTTTTCTGTTCTATTACAATAGTGGGGGTCTTCCAATGTTTTGTTAAGGGCAAGGATGTTAACGATTATTCAGTAATTTGCGTTCGATCATTTAGTAGTTTGTCAATAACACATTTCATAAGCTGAATTTCAAAATATGTTGTATGGTGGACTTCTAGTGCGAAGGTTTTTCTACAACTCTGCCTAATGGTTCGTTGTTTGAATTCCACTAGTAACGGAGTTATAGCTATAGTTTCAGTAACTTAGACTAAATGATAACAAAATTCCAATCATTTAGTTTGAGTTACTGCAACTAGCGCTCTAACTCCGTTATTAGTTGAATTCTAAAAACGAACCATTAGGCAAAGTTGTAGAAAAACCTTCGCACTAGAAGTCCACCATACAACATATTTTGAAATTCAGCTTCTGGAATGTGTTATTGACAAACTACTAAATGATCGAACGCAAATTACTGAATGATCGTTAACATCCTTGGTTAAGGGTAGTAGCTCGCAACAATTAGTGGATAATGCAAAAGGAAGAAAAGAAAGAAGGTGATTATTAGTATTGAAAGCATGTAGCAGTCATGCGAGTTCATTGTGATATTCTCGCGACGATTACTTACAATAGTGAAATAATGTACATGTATCTGAATGTGTAATAAATGATATTTGAACTAATTTTAAAATAAAGTGATGTGATGCATGTGTAGTCTCGAATTAGTAACAGTGCTATATAAAAGGCAAAAGCAATAATCGTTAGATGCTCGGATCGGTGATTGCAAAACGGTATTGTCCATCCAAGCACGATTCAAGCACGAACTATGTTTGTGTGTAGTACGAGCATATGCTGTTGGCTCGGCTGTTGGTTGCGTTGCTTGACGGATGAGTTAATGGCGTGTACAAGTACGTTGGCCATCTCGATCTAAGGGGTCCCTTTTCTATTCTTCAAAGTAAGGAAGTTTTCATTCTGGAATAAGGGGATATATGTGTAGTACAGGAAATAATGTAATCGCTTCTCAAGATCGATCGCAGTATCGATTCCTAGTGGCACCACTAGTGTGCATCTTTCTGTGAAGAGTAAAGATACATTTAAGCTCTGGAACTTGACAGCATTTAAGCTGATCACAAAGTTGTGCCTTTGCCCAGGGTACACGGATTTTTCAATTTTAAACTAAAAACTTTTTTTACACGGAACGCATCCCCCTTGTAAAAAAAAGAATCGGGTGTATTACTCTACCGTAATCAAGAGTAAATGCATTCTTACACATTGAATTTGAAATTCCATAGGAAGCAGCATAATCATGTATTGATTTAATTTATATTTTCCTTAGAGTGGCCAAATTACCCAGACGCCCCCTACATACTGGGCCTTTCGCAGAAATTTTACGGGAAAAACCCAACTTAATTCACCGAGTACTGATACTGCCTTTCTCGCATTTAGCCAAGACACCAACCTTATATGGTGCTAATATGGTTCGATGTACCATTTTCTTTATAACTTTTAAACGCAACGGCTGATCGTTATCAAATTCAATAGTGATCAACTATGCTTTGCCCCCTGTCGAATGAAACTTGTTGCGAGAAAATCGGTTGATGATTACTATATAAAAAGTTGTCTAATATTTTTCTTACCTTTTGTGCACACACATACACACATACATACACACGGACAGACAGACATTTTCTCAGCTCGTCAAGCTGAGTCGATTGGTATATAACACTATGGGTCTCCGAGACTTCTATAAAAGGTTCGTTTTCGTAGCGAAATGATAGCCTTTCGGTACAACTTTGTTGTACGAGAAAGGCAAAAAACATGTACTTACTTTTCGCCAACGCATTCTGCGTGACAGGATATTTGGTGTAGTCAAAGAATGCCAGCGTTGTCCCTTTTCCGGTCAAAATCACAATGTTTTCCTGGATCGGTGAAAAGATGGCGCAGTACACCGAATCAGTGTTGCGGTACAGTGCGATGCAACTGCAGTTCACCGTATCCCACACGCGGACCGTATTGTCAAAGCTTCCGGATACGAGCAATTTGCTCTCTCCGTGACCCCATCGCAGGCAGCACACTCCCTCGGTGTGACCCTCGAGTAGCGTTATGTTGTCATCCACTTTATCTGAAACAAATCCAAAAATATTATTTTTAAGAGAGTATGATACTGGGGTCGTTCTTTTCTGCAGGAAATCCCTAAGCATTGGTGAATCTTATACAATGCTACAATAAAACGTTGACTAGTTTAGAAGCATGCAGTTTCTCTCATACCATATTTGCATTGTACCTAAATCTTTTTGTTGTTTAATAGCGTTCTAATCTTATTTGACATCATTGAGGTACAGTTTCTACAAGTATCACAATTGGAACAAATTTGTCTTTCAGTTCCAGACAAATGTGCGCACTATGGGGGATCCCCATACAAGCGAGCGGTCAAAAATAAAATTGGACTTTTAAAGTGATTTTCCACTTAGTTTTAGCTGTGTATGGTCGAAATAGCATGAATATACAATTTCCAACCCCCCCTTTGGGGATCGTCTATGAATTACGTAATTATTTTTTCATAGGTTCGATTAACGTGACAAAGCAAACCTATTTGGGAAGTTGAAATTTCGTGCGTTTTCTTAAGGAGAAGGAAGGGGCTGTACAAAAACTAAGTTCAGCAATTTATGGACATTATGGCGGCGATCATGTTAAATGACATTAATTTCATGACATTCCGTGATATTTTTTGTTCTCACTCTCATGCCTCACAATTTGTATTTAGAACAATTTGTTTGACAAAGTACTAGGATCTGAAGGATCATAAAGCATTAAATGTTAATCAAATAATCAGAATTGAAAATAACTTTTGAAAAAGGGTATTAGCAAATTAGAAATCGCAATCCCATGACATTTTTACGTGTACAAGTTATTCAAAAAATGAGATTAATATATTCTCAAAAAATGTGGACATTCATTGTGGAATGTAAGAATGCTCCATTCTTCCGAAAAGCAAAATTCTTTTAATTTAAATAACAACACTATTTGAATTACTTTTGATTTGTTTTCATATTTAGTTCTCCATCAGTAGCTAATGAATAGCTCAGAAAATTAGGTTTAGAGAATGACTCAAACCACTCAAGCCCCAAACGCATTTCAGCGGAATGGCGACGGAAACGGTAAAATTTGACAGGAAATATATGAGCGAACTGTTAAATCCTTCCGTTACCGTTGTGCTGCATTGCATTGGGGGTTTTATTCATTTACTCCTTTGAAAAGTTAATTAAATGAGCTCAAATGGTTATAAATAAAGTCGAAGTTATTACCAATAAATGTATTTTGACCATACCCTTTGAGCGCATAGTTCAGTCTGACCCATTTTCAATAGGAAACGATGGGACTAGATTTCCCGTCGAATGAAACTTGTTGCGAGAAAATCGGACACAAATAAGTGTCTAAATGGCGATTGCGTTCTTTTGCGCACATACATACAGACGCGCATGCACACACATACAGACATCACCTCAATTCTTCGCGCTTAGTTAGGTGAGATATACCACTATGGGTCTCCGGGCCTTCTAGCAAACATTCGTTTGTGGAAGGATCATTAACCTTTTAGTACGAGAGAGGCAAAACACGGTAAAAAACAAATGAAAAAAAATCAGAGTGACTTAACTCTGTTAATTGCAAATACTGGCAAGAAATTCTTTCGGGACATTTTAGTCGAAGCTTTGTCCTTGATGTGTATCATAAAAGAACCTGGGGATTCCTGAGGAAAAAAGTTCTTCACTATCAAAGTTGAAAATAGCGTCGTTTTGGAAAAATATTGCTTCCGCATTTTTCAATTTTTTCACAGTGTAACCATTAGTTTTGCACACCATTTAAAAGCTTATACAATAACCTTTGTAATGATGTATTAACATTGAAGAAAAAACATTTAAAAAATA
This sequence comes from Armigeres subalbatus, assembly GCF_024139115.2. Taxonomy (NCBI): domain Eukaryota; kingdom Metazoa; phylum Arthropoda; class Insecta; order Diptera; family Culicidae; genus Armigeres; species Armigeres subalbatus. Next base: position 290,780,502 of record NC_085140.1, on the reverse strand, counting down.
TTTCAATAAATAGTTGAAAATAAAATATTTTTTCAGAAAATTTGCTAACTTTTTACCCATTTCTGACTTTGCCACCTTATATCTTTGGAACTAGTGCACCTAGAGACTTCAAATTCAGAATTTCTCTTAATTAGAGTATTGACAATGGAGAGAAAATATTTTAAAATAATTCGGAAGACATGACATTTTCGATTAATGACCGCCCGAAATCCTATAGTGGTGCGTTCCAAACCTGACGGATCGGAAGCGAACACGGCATTCTTGAAATATGCTCTGTCCATCGTACCCTTCCAGCTGGCTGGCTCGTCTCCTTCTTGACTGAATCTGTTAACCCAGCTCTCCGCATGACACCTTCTTGCGAAATATTGAACAACAACGTGGTCCTTTCATGATTTTGAAACGCTAGCGAACCTAGCGGTAGAAGTCATTCAGGGTGTCTTATCATCTGTTTAAACACAATTCCCTGATTTTTTCAAGTTTTTCCAGAAACTTTACATAAATTTCCAGTTAAAAACACCAGAAGCCGACACTGGCGGAGCCTGGAAATCCCTCGGAAATACCTTAGTAAAATAATTTAGATATTTCTTCAGAAATTATTTTGCAGTTTCTTCGAGAATTTCTTTGGAAATTTTTTTAATCCTTAAATCCGCAATGTTGATTTAAAACAACAAACTGAAAATACGTTTATTGTTAATGAATTTAATGGTTATTTACGTTAAAAATATTCTCGACTATTTCTAAAAAAATGTTGGGGTTGTATACAAGACACGACCGCTCGACGTAAACTACGTAAAACCAAATATAGTACACTGAACCAATTATTCCGCTCTATATAGAAGAGAAGGAACCATCCCATCAACACCACTACCCAGCTTTAGCAGCATCTTCCACTCTGTGAGGGAGTACACTCTAAATAATCATCACGTCATATTCACGTGAAAAATCACGTAACTGATCTGTCTTGAATAAACGACGATTGTTACGTGATGTTAGTAATGTTAACCTGAAATTCACGTAACTTTTACTAAAAATCTTGGTGAATATGTTTGTATGTACTCGTAAACAATTAAAGTGAAATTGTGTTAGTGTGATTGCAGCTTCGGTACTTGCGGAAAACTAGCATTGTAAACAATCTTCACGTCAGATTTACCTGAAAACAAATATGGTTCTCATCCACCATACTTTTCACGTGAGAGTGACTTGATACTCACGTAAGAATAAAAGACACATAACCTAAACATAATTATAGGATTTGCAGAGGTAAGCGATATTTCATGTGCAACTAGGCGGGGATTTTCCGAACCTGCAGGTTCCCTCCTTGGAAAAAAATCAGCGGAAGTCGGATAAAATTTATAAGATTCGTAGAAAGTAATATGGAAGAAGATGAAGTTACATGAAGCCTATAACTACCGTTTTCGGTAGCGTTAGAAGAAAATTTCTATTCCAGATTTCAACTGCCAAGACTGAACTACTTTTTTGCTTGATTTAACGGCGGAAATAGCAGCAATTTTTGAGAAAGAAACTGGTTTCATCTTTTTCTACAAATCTAATAAACTTTATTCGACATTTTTCAGCAACTGATTTGTTCTCCAACAGTGTTTTCCCGAAGCGCAATGGCCGAATGACAGCATTTTCTGTCTAATGAAAAAAACATCATTCTGCATCAAATGCAGTTCAACGCATCAAGTGCATCAACAATGCGAAGAAGTCTCCTGTTTACGGCTGCAGGCAGTCACTAGCTTATTTTGCATTCATTAAAAAACAATTTTGCAATATATTTCAAACCATGTAGTGGTTACCTGATGTCATATAGCTTTTACTGAAATTTCACGTAACCAGTACGTAGAAAACACGTAAAATTCACCTGAGCAAACACGTAACTACTTTCAAACTTCACGTCATTAGTACTGGAAAATCCAGTCAGATTCACCTGATAAATCACGTAACTCAACGAGGTAAAATTTTGTTCATGTTACATGCCATTCAGGTCACTCTTACGTGAAAAGTATGGTGGATGAGAACCACATTTGTTTGCAGGTAAATATGACGTGAAGATTTTTCAGAGTGTACACTTAAATCATTTCACAGATTTCGGTGAATTTTGCTTCAATTCACCAAAATCTCAACAGCAGATTTGTTCGGTAATTATTTCACAAAATTTTCGGCGATTTTTCCTTTGTTCAACTGTCAAAACAACCAAAAATCTGTAAAATCATTCACCGAACAGTTCTGCTGTTGAGATTTCGGTGAAATTTCACAGAAATCTGCGATTTATTTTAAGTGTGTAGGGACCCCACTGTCTAACAGCTGGGCCACCCCATTTATACACCCCAGTTCAATAATTGATAATGATGATGATGATGATGATGATACTACCATCTATTGTAGCAAGACACCTGCCGATAGCACTGGCCATATCTGACAAACGATTTGATCATGATTACACTATTATTTGCATTTTTCATCAAACTCCTGTATGAAGGGCCAAAAATGGGTGGGGTGGTTCCATAAGCAGAAACACTTACGCGAATCCACGGGATGAATAGAGAATCTCCTTCCAGAAGAAAGTTCGTACATACAATAATATAATCGAGCCCTCGTTTCCTAGATTGACCCAATAGATGGGGAGAAGAGCCCGCCCTTTATCCACGAGATGTTAACAACAGGAAGTTGGCGATTCCACTCTTCCTATCCAAATCGCTTCAATCGGGTGCCCTGATGGTTTTTTTTATATATAATAATATAGTTTCATATAGTTTTAATGTAAATTGATAATATATAGAATGGAATTCTCTCACCAAATTTCATTTTGTAGGTCCAGAACAGGCAAGATCCTTCCCACACAGGTATGATTAAGCTCAATAATTGATAATACCCTAAAAATAGGCAATACCAAGGATTGGAACGCACTTTATAGGGGATGCATGATGCATGAAAGAACTAAATTTTTCAATAGTTTAGCGTTGATAATCAAAAGTTTCAATACTATTAGCAAATTGGTGGAGAGTTTGCGAATCGATTGATATATAAATCTTTAAAATCCATTGAAAGATAAAGGACCTATTAATGTTACAAATCTTACATGATTTCGTGACGGTCTCCAATTTTGACATTTTCATTTTACACCCTGTATCCGAGTCTTCCCCTTAGACGTAGTTTACGTCAAAATGCCTTGCGCCTTTAAAGGGTAAAAATTCTTTCGGAAATTTTGTTAAATTCGGTATTTTTTTTAGATCTATTTTAGAAAACCTTTGAAGGAAAATTTCTTCAGAACTTCTTGCAAAAAAATCTTCGGGAGTTCCTTTTAAAATTTCTTTAGAAACTCGTTCGGTTGTTGAGGCAGTTGATGCAAAATTGTTCGCATGACCAACGTCCAGTTTGCATGGAGCCGAAATTTTTCGCCACCCTGAACACAAAGCCAAGCGTTCTGGCCGCTCTATCGACGACTAAGGATATGTGCTGGGTAAATGTAAGTTGCGAATCCAGAAGCACTCCCAAATCTTTCACGCAATGCACTCGGTTAATGGTCGTGTCGAGAAGAGAGTAACTAAACCGGATCGGCTCCTTCTTTCGTGAAAAAGTAATTACCGAACATTTCGCCGGATTGACCACAAGTCGGTTCAGAGTACACCAGTTGGCAAACACTGTGATCTGGTTTTGGAGGGATTGGCAATCGGCTATTGAGCAGATGCGAAGAAATATCTTCAGATCGTTCGCAAAGGTTAGCCGTGGTCCATCGATTACATGGTGAACATCGTTGAAGTAAAGCAGGAAAATTAAAGACCCTAAGTGACTGCCCTGCGGTATACCAGACGAAGCGCGGAAACTATCTGAGCGACAATCGCCTAAAGCAACCACAAGCTGGCGTCCGGTCAGATATGATCGAAACCAATCGAGAAGATTTCCACCGACTCCAAGTCTGTCAAGCTTGGCGATTGCAATTTTATGGTTCAGCTTATCGAATGCTGCAGAAAGATCCGTGTAAATCACGTCCGTTTGAGTGCGTGCAATCATGCTATCCGTGACGTACGACGTTAGGCACAACAAGTTAGTAGTTGTTGAACGGCCAGCTATAAAACCATGTTGGTCAGCGCAAAGATATTGTTTACAGTGGGCATTCAGCGGGTCCATGACAACCAGTTCAAAAAGCTTCGTTATTGCACTAAGCGATGTGATACCCCGATAATTGTTCACATCACGCTTGCTCCCCTTTTTTAGACCGGAAACATATCTGCAGTCTTCCAGCAGGATGGGATTGTGCCGCTGGATAAAGAGAGTTGGAATAACAGGAGAAGGGGTTCCAGCAGACAGGTAATATTCTTTTTGAGAAGCTTTGACATCGCTCTCGAGATGGCTTCGACATTCACCTCGATATCACCGTACGATTTATTAGCTAATGGGACGTTGCTGGCAGCGGTGGTCACCACATCAACAGGTAGTTGTTCGTCTTCAAACACACTGGCGAATTTAGCTGAGAACAGGTTGCATATACCTTGTTGGGTGCTTGCAGATTCACTATTGAACACCATGGACGATGGAAATCCAGTCTCTTTGTGCTGTTCATTTACGTAGCTCCAAAAGGACTTTGGGTGAGATCTTAGTCGTCGTTGTATCCCTCTTTGGTAGCGTAGGAAATGATAACGACTGATCCGCTTATACTCGTTGTTGAGTCTAACATTGTAGAATTTGAGTGGCAACGTACGGTGTTTCGTGTAACTTCTGAGTGCAGCTTTCTTGCACCTTTTCAGCGACCGGAGAGCATTCGTCATCCACGGGATACGAGAGTCTGATCGAACGGACTTTTTTGGGACATGCCTGTCGATGATGTACACCATGATGTGAGAAAAAGTTTCTGCAGCAGAATTAATGTCTACTGGATCAAGAATATATTCCCAATCCATATTTGATAGCACTTCAGTAATACTGCGATGGTCCGCCTTATGGAAATCGTACGACACCACGGCTGGGGGGTTGAAGAAATCACGCATAACATTATCTTCGACGGAAATCACTAGAGGGCGGTGATGAGCAACATCCTTAACTAAGGGTGCAGGAGCCAAACAGATGGAAGGTGCCGTGGTACGACCACTCAGCGTTGCGATACTGTAGTTATCCAGAAGTTTAACGGGACCTGCATGGAACGTGGAGCTTTCAAGATCCGGACGGAAGAAGCCGCTGTGAATAGGAGTCCATGCAATGCTCGTAAGGTTGAAGTCGCCCAAAATCACAACCTCATCACAAGGCGCGGCCAATTCTAAAGCACAAGAAACAGATCGGCAGTGTGTGTCAATCAGATCCAAGTCGCGAGTCCGATCCGGAGGGATGTATACAGCACAGATGAATAGTTGCCTGTTACCAAGCTGAATAACAAACCATACTTGCTCAACGGTGTTCCAAGAATCGTCCTCAAACATTTTGCTTTCAAGCTGGAGTTAACTGCAACAAGAACGTCACCTCCGGTAGTTTTCCTGCTATTCTCCGTGTTGCGATCACAGCGAAAAACTTCGTAGCCGGCTCCAAAAACGTAGCTCGAAATAGTTCGAGAATCAAGCCAGGTTTCAGTAAACACTATGACGTCGTAGTTCTGGTCCAGAACAGCTAGTCTATATTCGTCCAGAAGGCCGTTAATTCTTCCAACGTTCTGGTAGTAGATGGATATGTCGGACTGCATGTGGCGAGAAGCGGATGAGGCGCTGCAAATCGGAACACTATCAGGCAGAGAAGAATTCATTGACTGAGAGTACTTGCCGACATAAGGAGTTCGGAAGACCCCATTTCCTGACCCAAGCACAGGACCGGGACGTCTGCTGGTCGCTAGCAGGAATGGCACGACTGAGTTGGGAGGATTAGGGGCTTCCTCAGAGCTTGTGGCATGAGTGCGTCCCGGGAGCGTACTTGAGTTTAAGACGGCATGTGCGATATCATATCTCGGTTGAGCTGACGGATAATCATGTTCTTCGACGTATTCAAGTTGTTGGACGACCCTCTCCCCGCTTCCGACAGCAGGACCGGAGCGACTGTGATGAGCGGAGATGGCAAGAGGCTTGACTGAGTCGTAGAAGTTGAGGGCTCCTTTGAGACTCTCTGCGGCGCGTTCCGGATTCCCAGAGGTAGGCCATATAGGGGAATCAGCACATAGATTTGTCGAGCGCAGGATACTGAAAAGTGGATCGGCATCAGACGTCGGAGAAACGAAAACTTGATTGTACTTGCCTGTCGTCGGATGCTGGAAGACCCCCGATCTGCAGCTAGCGTCAGGACCAGGACGACAGAGGTGAGCGCAGGCAGCAGAAGGCAGAACTGAGCTAGAGGAGTCGGGGGCTTCCATAATGCTTTCCACAATGCGTCCCGGTTGCGAAGATAACGAGGGATTGACAGTAACCTCACATGTAAAAAATGTTCTGGTCGGAGCTGCATCACTACCGGATCTGCCGCTTGAATGTACAATGGAATTGAAAGTTGTGCTGGAACACGGGAGCGGATCAGGCGAAGAAATATTGTCACGGATTGCATACTTGCCTGAGAAAGGTGGTTGGGAGACCCCTACACCAAACTCGATAGCAGATCCAGAACGACTCTGATGGCAGGAAAGAGTGCGATTGTGCAGGCAGGAAGCAGCTAGCGGTACTGAATCGAGTGGTTCGGGGTCTCCCATAGGGCAACAGGCAGTGCGTTCTGGCGTACAGGAACGGAGAGAATGGATCAATTCATAGTGCGATATTACAGGTAACAAGTTGCGCCGGGGGCTGCAGACGCAGGAGTCGAAAATGGCAATGTACCAATTTCGTCGGAGATCATGCTCGTAGGAGTGTCCGGACGGGGAAGCCATAAGTTTTTTGAGGAATGATCCTCGAACTCCCGAAACAGAATTCCCTTAGGCCAAGTATCGGTATTTAATGCCATTTCGCGGAACCTTGGATCGATTCCGATTTTGTACGAGATAAAGGTCATACGGCTCGTGTCGGCTCCTAGTTGTACGAACAGTATCTGCACCCGGCAGACATTCCTTTACCATTTTTTCTACCATTTCTCGTTCAACGCTTGGATGGATACGAGAGAGGTAGACGATAGACCCAAACAACTCGACGGGTTCAGGAACAGTGATTACACTGGCGTCAGTTACGATCTTAGTTCCACCAAGAAGCTGCTGATTGTGAGCCGCATCATCGTCACGACGTCTTTTCGACGGAGGTTGCGAGGGGGGTTGTCGGAAACTGCCAGGTATTCTAGCCGGAGTCGATGGCGAGATGCGTTTCGAGAGCTGCGCGATCTGTTGTCCTTGTTTAACCAGTTGCTTTTTGATCTCGTAATGAACAGATTCTTGCCTTTCAGTGATCGTATTGATAGCGTCACCGAATGACGAGACGGCCGATTTGAATCTCATCATCTTCATCAACTTCGCACACTCATCGCACATCCACACAAGGTTTGGGCTTTCATGAACAATCTTCACAAATGGCTTGTTGAGCTTTGTAGGCGTCGTCGGCAAAGCCGTACATTTCAGGTGGAACACTTTTTCGCAAAAAGCCATACAAATGATGGAATCCTCCTCCTTAACTGGTCTCGCACAGTGATCACAGGCAGACGTCGACATATTCTGCGAATTATTTTTTTCCAACTCGTTTAGCAACCGCACGGTGGAGATGCTCTAACTGCGTTGTTTATCCGTGTGAGACAGAAGTACGGTCGCCCGAAAAGTGCACCAAGGGTACAGTAACCACTATCGATGCTGAACGGTGCACTAACAACGCGATATTATTCTCAATATTATCCACCGCTACCTCGACCGATACATGAAAACTTCCACTGTAAAAGGCTAGAAAAGTCAATCAATTACACCCAGATACAAAAACCGACTATAAAAAATCAACACAATACAGATAAAAAGCGACTTAAATCCGAGCCAAAAAAGTAAACAGTCCGACGAAAATCGATACACATACAAAGCACATATCCGAGGGGAAGGATGTTGATGTGTGCAAATCAGTTTACTATATGAATTAAGATGTTTTTCCTATTATAATACAGAAAAGGTTCCCCCCCTCCCCCAGGGGTTTGAGAATCGCTGCGCAGATCTAATGGAGTCCCCAACAACATGGCACAATATAATGCACAGAAAAACTCGCATTTGATCAATATAAGTGATAACTATCGACTGTTATTCGTTGAACAATAAACTTACCATCCATTCCTTTGCTGAAATCGATCAATCGAATATGGTTCTCATTCGAAGCTACAGACAGCACGTTGTCCTTAAACTGCATCGAGCAAATATATCGACGTGAAATGCTCCGGTGGTACAACTGTTTTAGGCAGTTATTCACATCGTTCACAAATACAAAACCGTCCTGTGTACCAACGAATAAATAATGTCCGAAGGCCGAAACGCAAGAAACCATTCCAAACTGTTGCAGCTCAACGGGATCTAAAATAAGCATTTTATAAGTAGCAGGCGATTTGGAAAAAAGGCGCTAGAGCTAAATTTACCGTGCTTGTGAGCTCCAATCATTTTGTAGTATGCTAGTTTGGACTTTCCCGTCGCGAACAACACAATGCTCTTCTGCGAAAACTCGTCCGTCATTTCAGACCACTTGAGAGTATACACGTCGGTCGAGAGGAACGAATTCAGCAGAACGGGAACATTGTTTGGGCTATTGGTATCTAGCAAACCAATGCGACCTTCGGCAGTACCGAAAGCAATGAAATTCTCCCGTTCTGGATGCCACGCAAGAGCCGTCACTTTGGAGCAAATTTTGTTCATGAATCGAACGCAGTTGACTTCGTTGTACGCCATGCTGGCCAGATTAATCGTGACTAGATTTCGATCGACACATCCAATACCCAGAATCGTCGATTCCAGCGGATTCTCAGTGACGCACGTATTTCCGGTGGCCAGACAACTAAGATCGACGACAATTTGTGGCCTGTCGGTGGCCGCCCGGAGCCCAAAGATTTTACGATTGATTGATTGGCACCAGACGTAATCCGTGTTTGGATTGTTCTCTTCTATAGAACCACGGGAACGTATCAGATAGAAAACCATATCAACTGGGTATCGGATGCCTTGCGTAGCGGTCATTCTGCGAAAGAAAACATAATTGAGTAATTCTAGAACTAGAAAGGAAAAAAGGAAACCAAGGTCATTCATATTACACAATTATAATTTGTTGACATCGACCGGTTCCAGAAAATAGGTATTTACTCACCGTACTCGTGATCCCTGATAAAAGAACGACAAATTCCATTCGAACACGTGCCCGGAGACGGTATTAGCCACAACCTTCGACGGATTCACCCATGCAACTGTTATAAATATTCCTGGGAACAGCCGTTTGTTGGAGTGTTGATTGCTGGCTAGCATTATCTTGTCGACAGCTAATCCGGTGTCATGATCCCAGAAGAAAATAACATTTTCTCGACTACCGGTTACCAGAATCATCCTTGTTTCTCCTTCCTCTTCGTCGTCCTTTTCGTGCTCCACACCTTCCTTGCCGTCTTCGTCAACGATAATAAAATCTCGGAATTTCTCTGCCTCGTCTAGCTCATTCTCGTCGTCGGTGTTTATCTCACCAGGCCTCTCCGCATCTTCTGCTGCATCGTCATTTGGATTCTCCTTTTCTTTCTGTCTGGCCTCATCTAGATCCTTTTTCAGATTCTGACACTCCTCTAGAAAATTGAAACCAGGTGTCATGTGAACTTTCTCCCGGAATCGATCCCGTTGGTCGTAATTTGACGTCTCCCGATTAATGATAGTACCAAACTCTTCCTTGCTGTCGTCATAATCATAGATATCGAATATATCAGATGTGTTCGCATCGGTTGGTGTATTTGCTGGTTCTAAAACAATACAGAAACTACCATAAAAACGTGACATATTTTAACAAACTAACAAAAATACTCACTTGCAGTCGATCTTCGATCCTTTTTACGAGCTTCCTTTTTAGGGCGTTCTTCTCGTCGCCAACTGGCGTTTGCTTGTTCTGGCTTAACCCGCACCTGTTTCCAATCAATCGAAACAATTTCCGTGTCGTGCCCTCGCATGTTTCGCAAAACCTCCATATTCTGGAGCGAAAAGATAACAATCAGCCCGTTCTTCAATCCGGCGGCGAACACGTTTCGATCGGACGGGCATGGCGAGAGGACCACCACTGTTTGGGTTGGCTTGAAAAGGTCCCCGTAAGTTTTGTACGAATCCGTCACAAGACAGTAGACAATCATGACCGAGTAATCACAGGATATGATCTTCTGTGTCTCGGTGAAACAAATTGCCGAGGTAACATCGTTGCTTTGACCACCACGACTCTCTCCCCGGCGAAGCTTGTACGTGTGTCCCTTGTGTCCTTTGATTGCCGTTTCTTGGTCCACATCCCACACCTGGAGATTGTTCTGTTCGTCAAATGTGGCAAACTCGCGCCGTTCGCTCCAATCCGGAGAGCACGCCAAGGCTTTAATTCTGCAAAATATGGTTTGAATCAATGTCATATGCATTATGAAGTATAAAATGCATTGTTTATGTTCAATTAGGGTAACAACATAGAGTGACAGTACCATTTGTTAATACATATAGATTTTCCATTGTTTCTTTCCAGCGCTACCTGAAGTTACGGATTTCAGCCGATTCAATCAGTATAATATTTTCTGCACCTCATTTCAATATAATTTTCTAGTTCTAGAATTGACACAAACTACTTTTATATATAAAAAGTAGATGCACGTAAAAAAAACTTTTTTTCCCTCGTACCGTGAAGTGCCCTTATTCCAATAAGGAAGTGCTAGTGCTGAATTCCGTTCACGCCATTCATTTTAAATGGCATAAACGGAATCAGGCACTGTCATTTCCTGATTGGAATCAGGGCACTTCACAATGATTGTTTAGATCAGAGACGTTTGTATTATATAGAGATACGCGGGGAGAATAAAAGCAATTATAGTTTCACGGCCAGCAGACAAAAAAACTCTGTGCAATTGGCAACTTAGAAATTGGTGAGAACTTAAAATGAGCAGTGTGAGCAGTTATTTCGTTTGTTCCAAATGTATAACCTGCCTTCTTCAGCACCATTGCCATATATTCAACAACAAATATGATTGAAAACAATATATTATAAACTTGCTACTGAAAACAACTTCATTCACTTAACTCTTCAATCTTTTTCAATTTCTATATTGTTGATAACAATACTTATCTCGCATTATTTATTATTTATTCAGACTAAGTGGCCTGTGCGGTATATAAGAGTCTTCTCCATTCGGCTCTGATCAGATTTGATATAATTGATTATAGATAAATTTAACAAATAATAAAAAATCTGCTAAAAACGTAATATCTTCTGAAGTTATAAATTATGCAACTTTGTTGTAATTTTTGTTCACAAGACAAACGTGGGTAGAGATGAAAAAGGATCGTAGCATTCGACAAGGCAGGATGTGGTTTTGTCATTTCTCTGCGCTGAAATTATAAATTTTTTGCGCGGATTAGATTTTTCGTTGCTTTATGGCTGTAGAGGTCTAATGAAAGTAGACGTAACAAACAATCCCCTTTCGTACTGAGAAATGAGCAATAGAGATAAATAAAATAGAGAGATTGAGAATTGTACAGAGAAATAGGTGGAATAAAGACTCATTCGTTGTATAACTGAAGACCGAACATAACGTGTTAATATTACCATCCCGAATACCCCGTACAGAAATGAGTGATTATTACAGTGGCAAGCTAGAAGTGAAGCATATTTGAGTGTGCAGTATTTCATCGTCCTTCTTGTTCCGAACATTTACAACACTTGGATTAGGAAGCTTAAGAAGAATATAGTTTTGTCGGAACCCATTTTTTCAAAATTTGTTGAATTTTTATTCGCGGTGGATATCGGAATTTGACAGCTTCCTACATCTTCAATCTTCCTTGAGGACGACGGTTTGGATTTCTGGAGAGCAACACGGAGTTTAATTTTAGTATAATTGTTCTGTAATCATTATTCTTGCCAGATTCCTTAAAATTTTAGCGCCCCCTAGAAGTACAATAAACATAAGTAGGTATATACCACAAAGTTCTATGACACTAACCCGAATGTCACTGCCCCGAATGTCACTACCCCGAACGCCAGTACCCCGAATATTCCACTACCCCGAATGACCACTACCCAGAAAGACCATTACCCCGAAAATCATATAAATATATTACGCAATAATTTGAATTATTACTTTTGTATATGCTAACGATTGTACGACATTTCACGGTAAAACATTCCGCGGTTAACCATTTCGCGGTGTACCTGTTCGCGGTCTACCACTTCGCGTTCAGTATCATATCGCGGTATAACATTTCGCGGTTTATATTATTTGGCGGTATACCATTCCGCGGTTAGTACTATTCCGCGGTGAAACTTTTCGCGGTCAATACCAATTTGCGGGTTTCATTTTACTAATGTTACGTATTTCATTAATGTGTTCTATAGCTTTGTAAAGCCTCAAAATTCACCTAATTATTATGTAAAGCGAATAATCATTGACAATAGACTCATATAAATTCAAATCCCAACAAAAAAAATGTTTTGAAGCAAAACATATTTGCAAATACGACTACCGCCACCGCACCGGGGGTGACAATTGGTCTGGGGCTGAGGATGGGTCATCGCTTTCACCAGCAGTCTGGAGGTCGAAGAGCCAAATCGTCCAAAAAGGTCTCTTATATTTTAGTCTTCTTGCCCTCAGATGCATTCAATCCAATCTACAAGCATTCTAAGTGGTTGAAACAGTGACCCATTCTCACCCCCATTTGACCCATTGTCACCCCCGACGACGGTATGTAAAGAATGCGAAACAACACACTTCGCCTTATACCGGGCAAATGCAAACATTTAAAGAAAGCGAAACAACAGATTTTGTCTTATACCGGACAAATGCAAATATTTGAAGAAAACAAAACAACACATTTTGCCTTATACCTGTCAAATGCAAATATTTAAAGAAGGCAAAACATCACAATTTGCCTTATACCGGACAAATGCGAACATTTAAAGAAGACGAAACAAAACATTTTGTCTTATACCGGGAAAATGCGAACATTTGAAGAAGACAGCACATGATATTTCGCCTAATACCGGCTAACATTTAAGGAAGATACATTTTGCCTTATGAATAATTTTCAGTCATTCCATCTTCTGAGATCTACCAGAATACCATAGCCTTTTAAGGTATTAAGACAGCGACCTTTATCATATGATATAGTGTATCTTGATGACAAAGTTCACACATCTAATTATCATATTGACAATAATATATATGTCTTTTGGAAATAACATAAAATAATGCGTAAAAGAAAAGAGAAAAATTGAAAGGGAAACGCAATAAAAGAAACGGTCATATAAAGAAGAGAAAATTAAGAGTTGATAGAAAAGAATGGCAAACTCTTAAAAATACAAAAAAAAGTTAAAATAGATAAGCTAATCTTGAATATCGCGAAACGGAGCACCGCGAAGCGGAATACCGCCAAATTGTATAAACCGCGAAACAGATTACCGCCAAATGATTATTATTATTTTATCAGACTAAGGCCGGAGTGGCCTGTGCTGCACATAAAAGTCTTCTCCATTCAGCTCGGTCCATGGCTGCACTTCGCCAACCACGCAGTCTGCGGAGGGTCCGCAAATCGTCCTCCACCTGATCGATCCACCTTGCCCGCTGTGCACCTCGCTTTCTTGTTCCCGTCGGATCGTTATCGAGAACCATTTTCACCGGATTACTGTCCGACATTCTGGCTACGTGCCCGGCCCACCGCAGTCTTCCGATTTTCGCGGTGTGAACGTAGGATGGTTCTCCCAACAGCTGATGCAACTCGTGGTTCATTCGCCTTCTCCACGTACCGTCCGCCATCTGCACCCCACCATAGATGGTACGCAACACTTTCCTTTAAAAAAACGGTGCGCGTTGGTCCTCCACGAGCATCGTCCAGGTCTCGTGTCCGTAGAGAATTACCGGTCTAATAAGCGTTTTGTAGATAGTCAGTTTGGTACGGCGGCGAACTCTATTCAATCGGAGCGTCTTACGGAGTCCAAAGTACGTAGGATTTCCAGCCACTATACCCCTCCGAATTTCTCTGCTGGTATCGTTATCGGCGGTCACCAGTGAGCCCAAGTACACAAATTCTTCAACCACCTCGATTTCATCACCACCGATAGAAACTCGTGGTGGGTGGCTTACATTGACCTCTCTTGAGCCTCTTCCTATCATGTACTTCGTCTTCGACGTGTTGATGACTAGTCTAATCCGTTTAGCTTCGCTTTTCAGTCTGATGTAGGCTTCCTCCATCATCTCAAAGTTACGTGCCATGATATCAATGTCGTCGGCGAAACCAAATAACTGGACGGACTTCGTGAAAATCGTACCACTCGTGTCAATCCCTGCCCTTCGTATTACTCCCTCCAAAGCGATGTTGAATAGCAGACACGAAAAACCATCACCTTGCCGTAACCCTCTACGCGTTTCGAAGGGACTCGAGAATGCCCCTGAAACTCGAGCTACGTACATCACCCGATCCATCGTCGCCTTGATCAACCGTGTCAGTTTATCCGGGAATCCGTTTTCGTGCATTAGCTGCCATAGCTGGTCCCGATCGATTGTATCATATGCGGCTTTGAAGTCGATAAATAGATGATGTGTGGGCACGTTGTATTCGCGGCATTTCTGCAATGCCTGACGTATGGCGAACACCTGGTCTGTGGTAGAGCGTTCACCCATAAATCCCGTTTGGTACTGCCCCACGAACTCTCTTGCAATTGGTGTTAGTCGGCGGCATAAAATTTGGGAGAGTACCTTGTAGGCGGCGTTCAGCAATGTGATTGCACGGTAGTTGCTACAATCCAGCTTATCGCCCTTTTTGTAGATGTGACACACGACACCTTCCATCCACTCCTGCGGCAGAACCTCATCCTCCCAAACCTTGGTAATCACCCAGTGCAGCGCTCTAGCCAGTGCCTCACCACCGTGTTTAAACAGCTCTCCTGGTAGTTGGTCAACTCCAGGGGCTTTGTTGTTTTTCAGCCGGCCGATCTCCTCCTGGATTTCCTGGAGATTCGGAGCCGGAAGTTGCATGTCCTTAATTACCATACCGCCACCGTTGTCTGCCATATCGCCATTCAGGTGCTCTTCGTAGTGCTGCCGCCACCTTTGGATCACCTCACGCTCGTTAGTAAGAAGGTTTGTAAGTGGTGACCACTCTAGTCGACAAAATAAATTCCCGGGTTTTTCCCGGTTTTCCCGATAGGCTTTTCAAAACTTTCCCGGAAATTTTTAAAAGTGTCTGAAAGGGTTTGGATTATGTAAAATAATGTATTTTATTTGAACAAAGAAATAGAAAATAGTTTCTTGGTGTATAAAATATACAACATTAATTATCAATTCAGTTAGGAGGAATGACGGCTTTGGCAGGTTTTGTTATATTATTGGCATGGGGTTTTTTTTTATGACTGACTAGGCTCAAATTTGGCCTAAACATTCTTTGCATATCAAAGAATATTGTGGCCAAATTTCATTGGTGTATTGGTGTACTCAAATTTGCTAAAATGGTCAAAATATTCGGTTTTTTAAGATTTTTTAAATGTTTGACCTCAACGACTATATATTTTTATATTTTTTTATGAAAATTCAAATATTTTTACATAACATATCAAAAAGTTTTCTGCCCATACACACATGGAATGAACGTTCAGCGATTCCACGGAAAAAGAATAGAGTTGAAAAAAAAAGTTGTCCAATTTTGCACAAAATCGCTTGGTATGTTCTTCATCGAAAATAATTAGACCCGTATTTTTTTATTTTTTTTTATTAGGGTGACCATGTTCGATATAGGGCTACCAGAAAATCGCTATTTTCCGAAATTTTTTATTTAAAAAAAAATCATAACTTTTGAACCACTGTATCGATTTGCAATGTTTTTCTTATGGATAGAAAGCTTATTACTTCTAGTTTTAACTAAGAATATTGGTTTGGTGTATTAGTGAGTTCAGTGCGAGATTTCTCTTGTTTCGGACTGCAAAATGATCGCGCGATCGGCCGAAATATTTGTTCTGCATTGCGCGGCCGGTAATAAAAATCAGTTCAGTGCGTGATTTCTCTTGTTTCGGACTGCAGAACGATGACGCGATCGGCCGAAATATTAGTTCTGCATTGCGCGGCCGGTAATAAAAATCAGTTCAGTGCGAGATTTCTCTTGTTTCGGATTGCAAAATGATCGCGCGATCGGCCGAAATATTTGTTCTGCATTGCGCGACCGGTAATAAAAATCAGTTCAGTGCGAGATTTCTCTTGTTTCGGACTGCAAAATGATCGCGCGATCGGCCGAAATATTTGTTCTGCATTGCGCGGCCGGTAATAAAAATCAGTTCAGTGCGTGATTTCTCTTGTTTCGGACTGCAGAACAATGACGCGATCGGCCGAAATATTTGTTATATATGTATATTGCGCGGCCGGTATTACCGGCCCGGTAATAAGAGTAGCTATCGAACAAGTAAGTGCAGTGCGTGTTTTAGGTGTCGGGAAAGAAATAAAGTATTGCTTTTTGCATTGAAACTTTTCGTTTCGTCACTGAAACCATTGACACTTGTCTTCAGCGACTGCTTCCGCGATAGAGCATTTGCACATTTGATACACTCATACATCTATATTGCTGTCAAAATGTGCATTTGACAATTAAATTTCCAGCTAAAAGCTCTATTTTTGACACCGATGCACTCACACAACCAATCGACATCAGTTGTCAAAAAATCAGGAGTACCAACTTGACCACTATCTCCTTGTCGCCGAGTCTGGCGCTGAGTGCTCGGCGCGGAAACCCAAAGGTGGGAATAAAATTTTGGGGCTTATGCGCAATATCTATCTTGTTTTCGGTGGCTCATGCGCATGTCGCGCGCGGTCGAAAAAAGCGAGTTCTTCAATAGTTTGCTGTAGCCATCGAACAAGTGAGTACAGAGTGCTGCACTTCCGTGCGGTCGTCCAAAACGCGAATCTCCTTGGCTTTCATATGCCACCGGGCGTGAATGTTTTTTAACTTTTAACTCGTATTAGTGTCATTTCCCATCCCATAGATCGCATCGCTTACCAAAGTGAATCCAGATAAATTATCCTTTGTAACTAAGACGATATCCTATCCCAAGACAATCGTGGAGATGCAGAGGTATACTCGGTCTCTAGTAGCAACGAGAGTCGGACTAACAATCCTTCCATTCCTATATGACCGTAAGGACGTGGCCGGCGCCGTTATTGACTTTAAATATTTGAGCTCCCGAAACGTGTACATTGAGAATGGGTAGCTAATCCCAAGCCCCATTCATTGTGTTCTCTGTACAATTTCGCAAGTTCAGTCAATCACGGAGTAGCAACTACGAATTGTGCGGTCATAATGCTCATGCTCATGCTCAGAATATTGGTTTGGTGTATTAGTGTACTCAAATCTGCTAAAATGGCCAAAATATTCGTTTTTTATGATTTTTGAAATGTTGGACCACAACGACTATATATTTTTTTATTTTTTTATGAAAATACAAACATTTTTTGATAACATATCAAAAAATTAGAAATGGTCATCCAGCCGTTTTTGTGTTACATTTTTTTGAAAATTTCAAGTTTTCTGAACATACACACATGGAATGAGCATAATTTTCCATCACTTCAAAATAACTGCGGGAATCATTCTGTTGAAGTTATCAAACTTATTCCTAATAAATTCATGATAACCATGTTTACAAATCTAGTTTTATTTGTGAAGTAATGTACCTATCAAAAGTAGGGGAGGCTTGTCCAATTCTGACCCCATTAAATGTAAGAACTATAAATCACCCTCAAATTGTTTAAAAGCAGAGACCAACATTGCTAGGGTTTACTCAACCATGGTTTACGCTTTAACTGGAACCACAATGTTCCGTTAGCGTCCTAATTCAGCATGAGTTCTCATAAGGGTTGCAGAGGCACTCATACCGAATTTGAGTGGTAGCGTATTCCACAAAAGGGTCATTTTGAGTGAACCGAACTGAAACTAGAATATATTTTTTTAGCGTGTAGAATTTTTTTATATTTAGTGAAGTTAAAAAATCAATTTTGAAGTCCAAAAAACACAATTTTTCCGACCAATGAAATCTACGTTGAAATTCTTTGTGTAATGAATGCTTTCCATTGGTATTATTAAAAATTTGGCAACCAGCGCTGTCTGAGAGAATCTTGGCTCTGCTATATTGAGGAATGGTAGCTCAAATCTCAAAGCTTTAGACTACAAGCAATGGTTTTCTCTGATTATCTTCAATTAAAACTCAGCATTTAATTTGATTATTTTTATTTTTCATAATTCATCAAAAAAATATTACATAGCAAAATTCTTACAATTTAACACACTTTTCTTCATCTGAAAACGAAAACCGTTTCACGATAATGTAATTTTCATTTTATGGCTTGAAGTAATGAAACGATTGTGTCCCAGAGATTTGTTTTACACGAGTATAACGGTTCTTTATTTTCTTTTCCATTGCATTGTAATCTTTTTCCGAGAAAAACTCGTAATATATATTGGAATCTACTTCAGAAACAGTCCAAGAGTAAAGTTCGTATGCAGTTGTAATATGATGGCCTTGTAAACTTGCTTTTGAAGCGTTTCGCTTTAGAACACCTCCTAAAGCGTCACAATGCCCTTTTCCATGGCAAGTGGCAAAAAAATTCCACTCTGCTTTAAGACCGAAGTCTTTGTACATGTGGCACAAATTGAAAGCAGTCATCTTATTTTTGTATTGACTGCCTGGTCCATCAGAAAAAAATTGATATTTTTCAGGTAAGGTAGCTTTTTTTTAATGAAATTCACACAATTTGTTATAAACAGCCGAACGGCAACATGGTTATGTTTAGTAAATTCTGCGATTGCTATGAAGCTTGTAAACTTTAAATTTTGTGCTTCATCCTTATAATATATGACAAAAGGATGGATTGTGCATTGAGCGTTTGCCCAATGAAAACCTTGTATAGCGTCCTGAATAACAAAAGAGTAATTTTCAGAAAAGTCAGCAATTATAATGCAATCAGTTGCTTCCAAATTAATTTTAAGTTGTTTTAAGTAGTTTCCTTGTTGCTCTGCAATAAAATTATGCGGAGATAATTCGCTTAATTTTTCTAAAAATGTTTCCACATACTCTTCTGCATCCATTCGCATTGAATTTAAATAACAACGATCTGTTTGCTTCCATTGTTTAAATTCTAAGGAATCGACATTTTCAAGAAAATTCATCAGGTCATTCTCCAGTGTCTGTGTTCCCGGTAGAGGTGGGCAGCCCGCTCGTGAACGGTTCAAAAGAACTAGTTCTTCTACGCGACTGAGAAAGCGCTCGCTCCTTTTTAACGAACGGTAGTTCTTTTTCGCTCTTTCCACACAAACGCTTGAAACTGCTTACTGCTGGTAATTTATTCATTGCGCCACACTAACGAACGAATGCATGAGCGTGGAGCGGGAGCGCAAAAAGAGCTACTTACCCAGCGCAGTCTGGCTGAGCCAGCCCGGTGGCATCCCTATCTCACACAATAGGTTTGTTTTGCAGCCTACATTGAGCGACCGTATCCCACTGACAGTTCTGTATCCTAATGAGAATTAAATGTGATGTTTGTAAACAAAACACATACTATTATGAATTTTACACTGATGTCGTTTTCGGTTATTGCTGGGTCGAACCTAGTTCTGCCCCGGATCCGCTCTCAAAACGTTCGGTTATTCATTCAGGTTGGATCGCGATCCGCACCAGATCCGACCCAAAACGAATGAGGTTCGCTCTGCCGATTTATCGAGATCGAACCTAGGTTCACCAATACATTCGAACACAAACTGTCAAACACGTGTTTATGTTTACGCTAAAGGAAAATGAAAACATGAAAGACACGGAATAAGGGTGCGGATGGGTATTTGACTTTTAATCGTTTTTGTTTCATTTGTTGAATTTATCAATTTTGTTGCTGTCTTGCACGTAAAAATGGATTATTTTAATTGTGTGTTGTCTTCAAGTTTCTCTGATGGTGAAGTGGATTCAGATACCGACATAGTTTTTGCTGATTACTTCGGACGGTAGCTCCGTTATTAACAAAATGATGGTTAAAAATTTTGATGAAAATGTGATTGATAAACGCAGTGACGAGAAGGTAGCTGTAGCTGCTATTTATTCACTAATTACGTTGTGTATTCGATGATATGCTTTAGGTATAATTGCTCTCTCAATGGGAAAATAGCGTACCGGAGTATCTGATTATTATTTATACCAAAATGTTCATACCATTATTTTATTCGTTATTGCAGCTCTGTGAATAATTTGTTTAAGGTTACGGATTTGAAGAATATAAACATAATGTATTAACCCTTTATAAGGCAGTGATAACTATATTGCCACCAACAAATGATACGTTTTTCTGATTTTACAAGTATTTACAATAGTTTTACCAATTATTTACCATGCAGAGGGTATATTTGATACCGAGTACTCCAGATTATACTTGGCCAGAAAATAAATTCAAATGTCAATTTAGGAACAGTTGTTATACGAACTGAGCATAATTTTTGAGTGGAAGAAGGATTTTTAGTTGTAATTCGTTAAAAACCGACAAAGACATATTTTACCCCGTTGATATTTATTATGTTGAATTTCCTGTTATGTAGTGGAATATTATGTAGAGAAAAATTATTTGCTTTCTTGTATATTTGGTTTTTGCAGTTTTCGTTAAATCGCGGTTTATCCTAAAGATTCCCCTCTTGGGAGGAAAATACAAAAATGTTAGTCAACTCTTGTGCGATTTGATTCTTTGTTTTAAAATAAAAGGCCCCAAATCTCAATAAATTTTCTATTGGATTTTTTACAAAGTTTACAAAGTTCCATATTTACATTACATTTGAATGGCATTATTGATAATTCAAATGTAACACAATCACTGTTATCCAGAACGCCACTTAGAACCAGTATAACAGTTTATCGGGAAACACGAATTGGCATAATTACCGGAAATGTTCCAGAGCACCAAATTCCTTTACGGCAATCCACATTGCCGTCGCCATTCATCACAAGCTTCTAATCACATAAATTTATTGATAGATTAACTGTCATTTTTAAAATAAACAATTAACAGAAGAAATATCTGACTTCCCCATTCAATTTATATAATAATAAACAAAATAACACTAATAACAAAATTCAAAAGATAAAATCTGTATAAAATCTGATAAAATATTTAGATTTCTGCCAGCTGATAAAAGTGCGAACTGAAGACAAAACAGATGATAGGGCTTGAGATCTCACTAACACCAACATACTGACTCGATCCCGATTCGCTTTTCGTTCGGTTATTCAGAGTCGGGGTCGGACCTGACCCAGGTCTAAAACCGAAAACGACATGAGATGTTGGCTGCAAAAACATGGCGTCGCACAGTGATTCCACTCCATACAAAAGTTGGCAAAAACCTCTAACAGGTTCCTAAATGATCTTTTTTTGATTTATTTACATTACTTTGGGTCTAATAAACTTTGCTGGTTCATTTGTTAGGTTCTGGCATGTTTTTAGGAGTGGAGAAAAAGATGGGAGAGTACGTACAGCTATGTTTCGAATAATAGCAGCAGAGGGCGATTTTCATACAAAATGGTCAACTTTGACAAGCTGTAACTTTGTTCCCCGATGACCAATTGAGCTGAAATTTTGGCAGTGAACTACAAATATGTTGAAATTTTTATATACTACGTTTGAATATTTTCGACCCACTAGTCAAAAAATTACACTCTAGTTTAAATTGTTCAAATTAACAGGAGTTTTCATACGAAAATTATTAAAAGCTTTTAGTGGAATATCTGCAATTTTCAGGAGACTAGCTACTACTATCCCTTTTAATTCCACCACTTGTTTGTAACTTTTGAGATACGAATTTTGACCTCAACAGTAAGGCCGTATTCAGTGTCTCATACTAACTCGTCTTATAGCAGTTAGCAGTTTTTATTTTTGATATTCTGACCAATTCAAATGACTCATTCCACAATTGTTATTACTATTTGCACTTAGTGTCTCTACAGCAAGTTGATAACATTTCAATCAATTGTTTTCCAGATATTTCCAAAACAATTTGTGGTTCAAAATATTTGATGTTTAGTTTAGTTTAGTTTAGCTATTAGGTATACTGTCGTTATACGCATATAGGGAATCCCAGCAAACATAGGACAAATATGCGTATAACGGCAATATAGATAAAAGGGTATAAAGCATAAGATAATGATTTTTAGAATGAGATAACTTATGGATGTTTATTATGTATTAATAAAAAATATATATGTTTGACTATATTTTTCCCAGTTCCATGTGATTTTTTCACATGATCATCAAAAATTCATCAAATGAACAGATTAAAAGTGTATATCCATTTATTCTTCGATTAACCTTAAGGCGGGATTAGACCACTAGGAAAACAAGAAACCATTAGTGATTTGTTTGTTTATGTTGGATGCTTGATTGTATTCAAGTTTACAAAAGCATTATTTTATATATTAAATATCATATGGTTTAAAAACACTTCAAATTCTTCTCTACCAAATCAATCTTCAATTTTTTATAAATATGATATACAAAATGAAAGTGATTGGAAAATTTTTAATTTGTTTGACATTTGGACTAAACCGAAAATATTCACTCAAGCATTCTCCAGTATTACTTAAACTCTTAGAATTTGCTTTCAAGCCGAGATCGGTTCATTTGCCATAAAAGCTATTTGACATCACGTTCATTTGGTATTTGGTGTAGTTTTGGTGTACTCACCTCTATGAGTCGATAATGAAGGGACCATGGAAATATTGAGATGAGGAGCAAAAATAATTCTTAACCCTTTATTGAGGTCATAGTTTCCTCAGGAAAGGGTCTCCAGTATATAATGCTAAGTTGAAAAGCAGGCCAGCAGGCCAATTCCTGTTGGAATGTAGAGCCATTGAAGAAGACAAAGAAGAAGAAGAAGTTTACTCATGGAAAAGGGAATGACTAATGTGTATTCTTAAAACAAATAATGCGTATGTCAGGAACATCCGCAATGCTGGATGTTATTCCTGTTTCAGAAGTAGACGTATGCCCGAGATAAAGCAATGAAGGATATGATTCATCCTCCTTCTTATTTTCCACATTTCTTAATACTTCTTGTTTCTTCCTTTTTCTCATTTATCTAAGTTATCATTTTTCTTCACTTCTCAGTTTCACCCACTTCTTACTTTCCTTCATTTCTTAGTATTCCTCACTCTTCAATTTTTCTCATTTCTCACTGTTCATACCTTCTCATGATCGTAAATCACTAACTCGTGTTGTTTGGAATTAGTTTGAATACTATTATTTGTTTAAATTTTCTCATTATTTGGGAAATTATTCTTTAAATCTGAAATACTTAGAATAATTCGTTCATACAAAACTAACCAGCACTGGCGAAGTTAAGCTGGGGCGCGTGCCCTACCAAATCCAATATTTTCCATGAAATGTATTTAAATACGCCAAAATTGTACTGAGAAAAAAAAGAGTTTCCTTATTTTTTTCTAATTATTGTCCCACCAGAATGAATATTTTCCCTGAAATTTAATTGTATTCGCTAAAGTTATTAGGTACTAAAAAAAATTTCGAAAGGATTTTACAAACGAATTCCTTAAGAAATTTCTAATGGAATATCCGAAGAAATTTCTAAAAGAATTCTTAGAGGAATTCTCAAGGGATTGCTCAGATGAGTTTTCAAAGGAATATCTGAAGAAAATGGATTTTCCAAAGATATTCCTTAAACAATTACCGTAGGTGTTCTGAAGGAATTCCTTCAGAAATTTTCATTAGGTATTTCGAAAGAAATTTCCAAAGGTATTGAAGAATTCGTGAAGGAATTTCCGAACGGAATTTCCAAAATAAATTCTGAGGGAATATCCGACATTCTTAAATTTCTGCAAGAATTTCTTTGAACATTCCATTATGGCCAAAAATCGAAAAATTGACTTGCTTTAAATGACGTATCTTGAAAACCATTTGATAGACGAATAGTTCAAACCTAGATTTCCAAAATTTCAGCCTTCTGTGATGAAAACTCATTGCGCCACAGACATCAGACTTAGGAAGCTTAGGAAGATTGTGAAAATTGTAGAAAAAATGCATTTCAAACAAATGCAATTTTCTCAGCGAACAACGGTCCAATTGTTGAATTTGATACACCGTTGGAAAGGTAATTGTCTAAACTTTTAAACGAGTATGTTGTTTACTTAGAAGATATATTTATAAATTCCTTTGGATATTCTTTTAGGTATTCCTTTGAAAATTCAAAGAAGCAGTTATAAGAAATTCACAAATTCTTTCAGGAATTTCTTCAGAAATACTTTTAGAAAATCCTTCGGAATTCCTCCGGAAATACCTACGGAAATTTAGTTAAAAACGTTAAAAAAAAAGATTTTTTTTTAGAAGAAATCCTACCGAAGTTTCTTTAGGAATACTGCTGGAATTGCTCTAGGAATTTCTTCGGAAACTGATTTAGGAATTTCTTCGGAATATATTCTAGGAATTTTCTTTGCAAACATTTCAGAAATTTGTGAAAAAAAAACTCTTCCAAAAGTTTCTCAAGAAAGCCCTTCGGAAAATCTGAGAAGAAATTCTTTGAATTTGCTCAAAATTTCCCGGAAGCAACATCATCAAGGAAATCTTTCAAATTTATTTTCCGGCCATTCATACGGATTTTTTAGCAACTTTTCCAAAAAATATTTGAGACCTTCGGAGATTCCTGCTGGATTATTCTTTTGATCATTCATTCGGAATTTCTTCAGAAATTCATTAAGAAACTCTTCCAGAAATCTTTCGGTTATTTCATTCAAAATTCCTTCTGGAAATCCTTTGAGATTTCTGTCAGTAACTTCTCCGAAAGTTTCTCATTTTTTATTAATTTTCCGGAAGAATTTTTTCAACAAAATTTTCCGGAAATTCCTGCAGATATTTCGGAAGAAACTGTAAGCCGAAAAATTCTAAAATATCGGGATTGCAGTCGTTCCAACATCATATTTCATCGGATATTCTCAAGAATTTCTTGAGAATTTACCTTTACCTTGCATCAAAATTTTTGAATGAATTTATCCAACAGTTCGTTCGTTAAATCTAACATACATTATTTTTGTAAAAAAAATACCCAGGAATTGATTTGGTTAGTCATCCAGCACACCTTCAAGTATGTCTTCAGAAATTCTATCATAAGTTTTTCTAAGTAATTCATCGGAAATTCGTCCAGTGACTCATTAAGAAATTCCTCAAAGAAATTTTTCGAAAATCCTCCTCAAGAATATCTAGAGATACCTTCAGAAATTCCTTTGAAAATACCTCCTAAGATTGTTTCTTGAAACTCTTCCGAATTTTCTTTCAGAAGGTCTTTTAGCAATACTTTCAGAAATTCATCCAGGTCTTCTTCTTATTGGCATTACATCCCTCACTGAAACATTGTCGCCTCGCAGCTTAATGTTCATTGAGTATTTCCAAAGTTATTAGGTTTTTGTAAACCAAATGCTCAGATGAAGCTCGAAAAACTTCAACGATTAGCGACCATCTCAATTACAGGTGCAATGGGCAGTACACCATCAAGTGCACTAAATGCTTTACTAATTATACAATTAGAAGCTGAAAGAGTGCTTTAAGGATCAGAAGATCCGAAAACCTCTTAGGAGGTGACCTTAAGGGTCATCTTAGCATTCTAAAAAACTTCAGTATAAACTCCCTAGTACTAAACAATGAAGACTGGATGGAAAAAAGTACATTTTAAATCGACTGTTCAAAGTATTTGATCCTGGGCGCAATACATGGTTAAATGGAGGACCAAAACTTCGGTCAGGATGAAATACGTTCACAGAGTTACTCACATCAGGTATCCTATTCATAACCTCTAAGTTCTCATGTTCACTATTCACTTCTCACTTCACTTAATAAAGAAACTAATTTCAACTATTCGGTCAAACGGCATTCGGCAAAATTACCCTTTGGGCATTCTTTGGAAAGCCATTCCGTAATTTAATAGAATAAAATTTTATCAGAGCATTAAAAGTTTTGATTTAAATTATTTATCATATACAAATCAAATAAAAATAGCACCACCAAGTTTTATATAAATATTTTCAGGAATAATTGAAATTATAAACAGATAAAACACAACTTTTCAGTGCATTACATTGATATTAATGTGGACCACTTGCATTCAACCCTTAAGGACGCAAACCGTTTTTTTTTAGAAATTGTCGAAAATATTTTAACTTAAATAACCATTAAATTCATTCACATCACAGAAGACTCGGTAAGCTCTATTTTATAAAGCGACAGAAACATAATAGCCTCAATTTTGATGAGATGCACATTACCTGCTCAAACGAATTGATGAATGTACTTCTTTCAGTCGAGAAGCTCACTCTTGATGGTTTTGGTGGATGACAATACTATTTTTGCGACCTGCACTACGGACTGGAGGTCAAAATTAGCCGAAACCTTTGTGAAAAAGTAATGATAATTATGAGGAATTCCTAATTTTGGGTAAATCTTTTATTGGTGTGAGTGGTGACGAGGATCATGTCGGAGGATTACATCGAAATGCTAGAGATAAGCCTAATCAAACACGGCGCGTCATTCATGGGTCAATAACTAACTTTCCAGCTTGATAATGAAACGACTCACAATTCTAAGTTGACTAAAACAAGGTTTTTAGAGAAAAATCTAGAGAGTTTTGAGAGACTCGCCTGTTCTCCGGGCCCTTATTCCTTAGAAAACCTTTGGTTTATACTTGCTCGTTGGTGTTATAAAAAGGTAAACGATTCGAAAACATAAATATGATAAAATTTCGTTTTCGTGAATGCTAGAAGTATTTTGAGCCGAACACTTTTGAAAAAATATTCTGTCGAAAAAAAAACAAATTTTTGAAGTCATTCTAGAGAATTACCCGTACTGTCATTTCAAAATACTTTATCATGTATTTTAAGATGTTTATGCTAAAATATTACCAAATATTGATGGAATACTAAAGTGGGCAATTTCTATTTCCCCCTTTTTCATGATTTTTTTCAGCGTTAGTGTAAATGGTCAACATTAGTATCAATGTAATGCAATGGAAAGTTATGAAACAGTTGTGCTTACGCCATGAACTGAAATTACCGTCATCTGTCATAATAACAGAAAATATCAATTAAAAACTTGGTGGTGTTTTTGCCTTTCTCGTATACTAAGTATACGTAAAGGCTATATGTTCGCTCCAAAAATGAACTTTTTATAGGAGCCCCGGAGACCCATAGTGTTATATACCAATCAACTCAGCTCGACGAATTGAGGTGATGTCTGTGTGTGTGTGCGTGTGTGTGTGTGTGTGTGTGTGTGTGTGTGTGTGTGTGTGTGTGTGTGTGTGTGTGTGTGTGTGTGTGTGTGTGTGTGTGTGTGTGTGTGTGTGTGTGTGTGTATGTGCGCACCAAAAGAGCAAAAAGTTTAGCTCACTTTTTTGCACTTACCCTCAACCAATCTACTCGCAACAGGTTGCATTCGACGCAGTATTTCCTATTGAAAATTGGACGGATCGGACAATGGGCTTGGTAGTTATGGCCAAAATACTTTTTCTCAGAAAAAAGTGCGGAAAAAAATCTAGCTCACTTTTAATGCACTAACCCTAAACGGATTACCTCCCAACAGGCTGCATTCGACGCAGTATCGTGCCCCATTGTTTCCTATTGAAAATTGGCCGGATCGAACAATAGGCTTGGTAGTTATGACCAAAATACTTTTTCTCAGAAAAAAGCACGTAAAAAAATCTAGCTCACTTTAAATGCACTTACCCTGAACCGATTTCCTCGCAAGGTTGCATTCGACGCAGAATCTTGTCTCATTATTTCCTATTGAAAATTGGCCCGAACGGACGGTGGGCTCAGAAGTAATGCCCAAAATACTATTTTTTTACCGCACGAGAAAGGCATCATCGCCGCTAGGTGGATTAATCTGGGTTTTTTTATTTCGGTACACTGATCTCATCACAATTGAAGGACAAGGTAATATGTGCTTTCAACTTATCCCATTCCACCAGGGTGAGTAGAAAAGCTACTCCTTAAAAGTCAAAACCACTTTTACAAATTTCAAGGGATTGAAATTTATTGAAATATTGCATGGGTGGTTCAAAAAATCGATTTTGCTCCACAACGCCCATTTCATTGTGTATAATGTTCTGGATGTCCTCCGAAAATTTTAACTGATTTGGGTAAAGACCGACTTAGCACAAGAGGAAAATCGATTTTTTGAACTTTACGAGGATAGTATCAATATAGCCCTACAAACAAATTGGCCATATCATGAGAAAATAAATATAATGTTTCGGCATCAAATTGTTTCCCACACGAGTCACAAATCAAATATATTCGAGAGCGACCTGATTCCTCATCATAATACCTGGTTTACAGTTCCTGTTTGAGTGATAAAACGGCATACTTTTCCATACCAATGAAATGGGTGCTTTAATGACCATTATACAACTCAAATGAGTTGCATAAAATCCATTATGCAACTTATTTTGGTGCTATAATGAAAATGCAACATCAGAACAGTAGTTACATGACTACATTTTTTGCTGCATAAGCTTTGATATGTGTTCAAATAGTGTATTCTCTGCGTCGCGTTATAAATAAAATAGTTTGATGAACATGACATCAATTTTTTTTTTCAAAGAATAAATCATTTATCGCTTTGATGTTTGTCGAGTTATGCAAAATGGGAAGATAACATGGAACCCAATTGTTCTCCAGAAATATGATTTATTGGCAAAAATGATCTTCTGAAGTAAATTAGACTGTATAAATTTGGTACAGATTTATCATATTAAAGCCCATTTTTCGTTATTGAAAAAATAGCGTGTGCAACACGTTGCAAAACGCGATTTTTTCAGGACTCGTATTATTTATCCAACTAGACAAGCCTCGTTTGGTTAAACGTACAACTCGTGCTGAAAAAATCAAATTTTTGCAACTAGTTGCACAAACTACAATTTTTAACACATTTTATAGAATAAATGCTTATTTGTATATTTCTATGATAAAATTATTCAGGCTAATACACACCACGCAGAACCTGTTTACATTCACCTTATTGAAGCCTTACTTGTTGTTCACATTCTAATAAAAGTTATTGTATCGAGATCGGTTTACCATAACTGCTCGAAAACAGCTTATTTTCATTACATACCTTTTAGTGCACCCACACATACACAAATACACATTTACAAACACGGGTATGTACCAAAAACACACGATCAGACCGATTCAACTACTCGAGCTGAGTCGAATTGTATTTGAGTTTGTATACCACAACACTTCTAACGGAAAATAGGTTCTGGTGTAAAATGAGAACCTTTCAGTAAAACTTAGTTATAGAAACGGCTAAACATCGAATCCAATGACCGGGCGCAGATTTGCGCAAGTCGTCATTATGATATCCTAAAACTAGGCAAAAAATGCTACAAAATGATATAGTGAACGACCATTTTAGCCCTTTCCTTCCTAGTTAAAAATCAAATTGAATTTTATTATTAATTTCCATACATTTTCTATGGGACAAGAAAAAGCACATCAAAACAGCTCAACTTAGAAAAATCCTGGTAATCTCATTTTTCATCCAATATTTTTGAAATTTTTTCTGATGATTCTCGAAGTATTATAGAAGTCGGGAAATATGAAATAATTATGATACCAGAAAAAAAAATTTTTTGGGTTTGTGCCATCGCGAAATCACTGTGCGTCGTGCCACCCACCTGGGCTGAGCCGAGGAAAGGGTTCTTTGAACGAACGAACGAGCCAAAACAAAAGAGCGTGGAGCGGGAGCGCCCTTTTTACACAGTGCAGATCTGAATGTGCTGAAGAAATGGTTCTTTGAATGAACGAACGAACCAACAGAAATAGGTTCACACGAGAAAAGAGAGTGGAGTGCGAGCGTGCAGTCGATGTGTTCCAGAATATCGGCGTGGCCCACGGCGTGTTGGGTGCTTAGCGGTAGCTTGAGCGTGTATGTGAGTGTATGCGCATTTCTGTTTCGTATCGGCAAACAGTTCGAGAGCGGCAACGATGGAAACGGAAACAAATGAACGCAAAGTCGAATGGGAAACAGCGAAATGCGCGCAATTCCATGTCGTCGATTATAGCAAGCGTGTGCTGTGCGAGTATGTAAGACTAATGGGCCAAACACAATTGATACGTTTGCGTGCGTTTTGACAGTTTTCCCATGAGAAAACTGTCAGAACGCACGCAAACGTATCAATTGTGTTTGGCCCATAATGCTATGTTTAGGCAAGGCAGTGAAGTGAAGAACAAGTCGCTTGAATTGAACGTCTAAACGCCTTCATTCAACTCACTTGAACGAATTCAACTGAATTGTTCAATTGACTTGCCCTGTCAAATCGTAGCATAAATTAGGGTAATTCGCCAAATGTTGAGCGGCTAATTTCTTCGCCTATTGTTGAACGCAAGTGTATTTCTTATGGGAGTTCAACAATAGGCGACAAAATTAGCCGTTCAACATTTGGCGATTTCCCCTATTGTTATTTATGACAGCGAAAAACAAGAATGAATTTTGTAAGAATAACCTTCCGTCAATGTTTATTGCTTGATAAATATGTCCTTTATATTATTTCATCTGTCTCATTTCTATATGGGTGAAAGTCAATGGAGACATTAGAAGAGGCAGTAAGACAGACAGGCATTTTTAAAAGGAGTTCTGGTGCACTACAGCTTATTTAGTAGTCATGTAGTGCTTTAGTGATTTACCCTATGCGGTAAAATATTATAATTTTATTAGGGTAATTAAAAAACATGCTTTGGTACGATAGAAGCGGAGTCTCAACGAAAATAATCTCTTATTGTCAGGGTTCGTAATGCTCACTCAATCTCAGGAGCACATGATTTTCCCAATAGTTTTCGGGGAGAAATCGCTTTTCGGGAAAGAAAAACAGCCTGGAGAATGATAACAATTTTTCGCTCACTTCGATTGCCGCTAAACGTTGGTTTGCTCTTTTTCTTTCATATTCGAGTCTTTTCGTGGCATCATAAATGCAAATTGTAGTAGCTTATGTGGAACAAATAACTTAATGCTTTCATACAGATAGCGTGGTGGTGTGGCTAGAGTGAGCGCATCTCCACAGCTATTATTGTTACTATTCTGGGTTCGAATCCCGGCGCGGCCATACAATTTTGTAATTGTTCTGCGATAATTTTCGCGAAAAGTGAGTGAGAGGTAAAAGTAATGAAACGAAAAAGGATTTTCATCTAATAGGCAAGATTTTCGTTTATCTTCCTATGCTAATTCTAAAGAAAAGATTGATGGGTGAGAGATGATCCTCAACATAAACAACGAAACAAGATTTTCCCTTGGCCCGAAAAACGCTTGCTTTGGTCTCATTGAAATGAAAAATCGAAACCCTGCTTATTGTATTAATACCATAAAGTAAATAACCACTGAGCTGAACTAAAAAATCTATTATATTTCGCTTTATTAAATATACTTTATAAAATGTAGTGAGCGGATGAACCGTTCAGATGAGCTAGTTCACTTTATTGAGCGGAACAATTCCGGATCGCTCAATAAGGTGAGCCATTTTGCCCATCTCTAGTTCCCGGGCAGGCAACGGCGAGATCATCAAGTTTCGATGGTTCAGAAACGGTGAGTTCTTGATTTTCACATTCTATATTAACTGCACTTGGAGCTGCTGGCTCGTTTCCTTTCTTGATAATGCGATAAAGTCGGCAATAGCAGGTATTACAAATGTAGGAACAGCTTTTATCCAATTTTATTCTCCTTTCCGCTGCATAATCATACAGTTTAGGAGTAAGTTTCCTGTAACAATTACTCCAAACATGGCAATTTGAGCATTCGTGCTTCATTGTATTAAACGTTTCTTCAGTAAGGCAACTGGACAATTTCACTGATTTTCTTGACTGACATATACTTTATCTTATAGACCACTTTAAATAGTTCCTTTGGGTATCATTTAGGTAGAGTGAACAAGGAAAAGGAGACAGATGAATAATAATCAAAAAAGAAAATACAATGAATTTCCTGCATCAAAAATATTGAAAACATATAAACAAAGCAGGTAACCTATTGTATGAATCGTTGAAAACCAACCTTTTTGAAAAACGACATATTGCTTTGCCGATTTTGGAGAATGAAGTCATCAATAACAACACCAGACTATTCCGATTAAATTATTTTCAACTATTGCGATTCGTAAATTCTTCTAATAAACGAGACCAAACAAACACTCTTGAATAACATTTTCATACTTTTGATTTAATTTGAGCTATTTGAAATAGTGGAGAAGTAGTGGAGAATAACGTTCATTCCATGTGTGTATAAGAAAAAACTTGAAATTTTCAAAAAAATGTAACTCAAAAACGGCTCGATGAACATTTCTAATTTTTTGATATGTTATGTAAAAATATTTGAATTTTCATAAAAAAAAATATAAAAATATATAGTCGTTGTGGTCCAACATTTAAAAAATCTTAAAAAACGAATATTTTGACCATTTTAGCAAATTTGAGTACACCAATACACCAAACCAAAAATTTTAGTAAGAACTAGGAGTAATAAGCTTTCTATCCATAAAAAAATATTGCAAATCGATCTAGTGGTTCAAAAGTTATGATTTTTTAAAAATTGCTGCAAAAGGCAAGCTAAGACTAAGTGCCAACAAAAAAATACTCATTTTTCTACTCAAATTTTCGGCTAGCAGATTTAATTGATCACAAATCGTATCGGATATCCTTCAATCTCATAAATTGATATATAATAGTGCTGTCCAATGAGCAGCTCGAAGTAGCTCGAAGTTGTTCCTGTCACGCTCATGCCCGTTTGTTGACAAAAAAGAACGAGCAGGACGTCAGACCGCATCGTGCTTTCGTGCTGTGCGGTTCTTTCTCTCTTTGCGGAAGGAAGTTTTTAATACTACCCGAAGCTATTTAATTTCAACGGTGCTTCTTAGCGCTATTTGTACCCACTGATCCCGTTACGATCTTTGCAAGGACCCGTGCCTTCGTTTTACGTTGGACCCGTTTGCGGAAGTAAAATTCCGACAAGCGGTGGTAATCCTGCAGGGACACCGTTCTGGGAAAAAACCTCTTAGAAGGTCACGTCTCCACGCTCAGCCATGAGCATTAATAAAAACAAGAGGAAGGGGGAGTCGCTGTATTACCAACTTCCTTACAAGAAACCAGGTTTCAAGACCGTCCTGCCAAAGCGAGGAAAACATAGAAGGTAGCTGGAGAATTCAGACATTCCTTCTAACTATAATATCGGAAATAATTCTTCTCCAATCGAACTGAGCAATCAGTTCGATTTGATTAATGATGAAATTGAGCAAATCGAATCTACCTCTAGCCCAGGTGATTCGATTCATGCGAAAAAGCAAAGGATTCCGCCAATTGTGGTATCTGTTTCCGAGTTTTCTGGCTTCCGGAATGAGATTTTGAGTAACCTTCAGGGGATCAAGGTTTCATTTCAGATTGCTAGGAAGGGTGACTGCCGCGTTTTGCCGGGATCCTTTGACGATCGCAAACGTCTTCTTCACTATTTAACTGAGAAGCGCCATAAATTCTTCACATACGACGACAAAACTGAGCGATTGTTCAAAGTCGTCTTGAAGGTCTTCCCAGTGATGATAAATCACTGGATGAGATTAAAATTGAAATTTTTCAATTACTTGGATTTTCACCAGTCCAAGTAATTAAGATGAAAAAGAAATCTCACTCTGGTACTTCCCAGAGGGCATTTCTCAAGAATTTTATTTAGTTCACTTTAACAAAATTTAACTAAATAATATGAAAAGTTGGAAAAGGCCTGTATTATGTCCCATGTCCCGTGTTACATGGGAACATTTCCGCAGGCCTGGGGAAATTCAAAACCCTACCCAGTGCCGTAAGTGCCAAAAGTGGGGTCATGGAACCAAACATTGTCACATGGATGCTAAATGCATGATTTGTGGTGGAACCTCTCACGCCAAGGACGCATGTCCTGTGAGAGAAGATTCCAATAAATTTAAGTGCGCAAACTGTGGGGGCAATCACAAATCCAATTTCTGGGAATGCCCTTCACGCAAAAGTTTTGAATTCCCGTGCAAAATTGATGACGGGAAATTCCAATCGGATCCCAGATTCGACGGGTAGAAAATTTTTCAAACGCTCAAATATCGAAACCGGTTACCGGTCGAGCAATTCATACCCACCACAATTCACAAACAAATTTTGCCGCTCGTCAACGGGTAGCAAGCACTTCAGTAAATTCCAATTTTTCCAATGTACCTACGTATGCAAACATCGCTGCTGGTAGACCAAATTTCTCTTCTCAAAATGAGGTTTATACCCATGTCCCAACGGAAAATAACGGTCATGTTGCCGATTCAGGTAGCATGACTGCTTCCGATTTTGATTTTTAACTGAACAATTGCATCAAATTGTTATCGGACTCCGTTAAATGGATCCAAATAATTGTGTGAAAGTTCTAAAATGGAATGCCCGCTCTCTAAGGGGTAAGGAACATGAATTATTCAACTTGCTTTCAGTGCATAATGTGCATATTGCCATTATAACTGAAACGTATTTACAACCAGGCCTCTCCATTAAAAGAGCTCCAAACTATTTTATCTACAGAAATGATCGTCTTGACAGCGCCTGTAGGGGTCGCCATTGTCATTAATAGACGTATCAAACATAAATTATTTTCTTCGTTTGAAACCAAAGTTTTGAAACCTTGGGAGTTTCTGTTGAAACAAATTTTGGACAATTTTCCTTCATTGCAGCCTACTTGCCTTTTCAATGCAATGGGCAGCAAAAGAATTTGTTGAAAGCTGATCTTCAAATTCTGACTCGCAACAAATCAAAATTCTTCGTAATTGGTGACTTCAATGCCAAACACAGTTCATGGAATAATGCTCAAATCAATTCCAATGGTAAAATTTTATTTGAAGATTGTTCTGTGGGATATTAAACTATTCAATATCCCAATGGACCAACTTGTTTTTCTTCCAGTCGAAATCCTTCTACAATTGATTTAGTTTTAACGGATTCAAGTCAGCTGTGTGGCCAATTGGTAACTCATGCTGACTTTGACTCTGATCACCTTCCTGTGACGTTTGAAATCTCACAAGAAGCCATTTATAATCCAATCAGCTCTACTTTTAATTATCATAGAGCTGATTGGGATTTATATAAAACATATATCGATAGGAATTTTGATGTTGATATTCCTCTCGATACCAAAAGTGAT
Source organism: Armigeres subalbatus (assembly GCF_024139115.2). Classification (NCBI taxonomy): domain Eukaryota; kingdom Metazoa; phylum Arthropoda; class Insecta; order Diptera; family Culicidae; genus Armigeres; species Armigeres subalbatus. Next base: position 290,745,210 of record NC_085140.1, on the reverse strand, counting down.
ATTGACAATGCGCTCGTATCTTTGACAAATTTAATTGTCGAAGCCAGAGGCATTGCAATTCTGAAATGTGAAGTTAAATTCAACTCCATTATTATTGACGACGATCTTCAGCTACTGATCCGTCTTAAAAATGTGAGAAGAAGGCAATACCAAAGAACTCGCGATCCCGCGTTGAAAGTTATTTGGCGAGATTTGCAAAATGAAATTAAAAAACGTTTCGCTATTCTGAGAAATACCAACTTTGAGAATAATGTCTCGAAGTTGGATCCCAGTTCGAAACCCTTTTGGAAATTAACAAAAATTCTTAAAAACCTCAAAAGCCAATTCCAGCGCTTAAAGAGGGAAATAAAATTTTATTAACAAATGGCGAAAAGGCTCAAAAACTTGCTCAGCAGTTCGAGAGTGCCCCTAATTTTAGTCTAGGTCTCACTAGTCCAATTGAGGATCAGGTTACACGAAGCTTCGAAGACATTCTCAACCAAGATAATGTTTTTGACCCTACGTTGGGAACTAATTTGGATGAAGTGAGATCTATTACTAGAAAATTTAAAAATATGAAAGCCCCGGGTGATGATGGTATTTTCTACATACTTATCAAAAAACTTCCTGAGAGCTCTTTATCCTTTTTGGTTAATTTATTTAACAAATGTTTTCAATTGGCATACTTCCCAGATAAATGGAAAAACGCCAAAGTTGTTCCAATTTTGAAGCCGGACAAAATCCAGCTGAGGCTTCTAGTTATCCACCAATCAGTTTGCTTTCTTCAATAAGCAAACTGTTTGAAAAGATTATTTTAAATAGAATGATGGTTCATATTAATGACAATTCTATTTTTGCTGATGAGCAATTTGGTTTTCGCCATGGGCATTCAACCACTCATCAGTTATTAAGAGTTACGAACTTAATTCGGCTCAACAAATCTGAAGGATATTCGACTGGAGTAGCTCTTCTTGATATAGAGAAAGCATTTGACAGTGTTTGGCATGAAGGTTTGATTGTAAAATTGATGAATTTTAATTTTCCTCTGTACATCATTAAACTGATCCAAAATTATTTATCAAATCGCTCACTGCAGGTAAACTATCAGAATACTAAATCTGATAGATTACCTGTAAGGGCTAGTGTCCCCAAGGCAGCATACTGGGGCCCATATTGTATAACATTTTTACTTCTGACTTACCTGATTTACCACCAGGGTGTCAAAAATCTTTGTTTGCAGATGACACGGGCCTTTCAGCCAAAGGGCGAAACCTTCGTGTCATTTGTAGTAGATTGCAAAAAAGTTTGGATATTTTCTCCACTTACTTGCAAAAATGGAAAATTTCCCCGAATGCTTCCAAAACTCAGCTTATAATTTTCCCACATAAGCCGAGAGCTTCTTATTTGAAACCTTCTAGCAGACATATTGTCACTATGAATGGGGTTCCAATTAATTGGTCTAGCGAAGCTAAATATTTAGGACTTCTGCTAGATCAAAAATCAACTTTTAAAAATCACATTGAGACCGTCAAGCCAAATATGACACATATATTAAGTGTCTATATCCACTTATAAACAAAAAATCAAAACTTTGTCTTAAGAACAAACTTTTGATTTACAAACAAATTTTTAGATCAGCCATGTTGTATGCTGTGCCAATATGGACTAGTTGCTGCAATACCAGAAAGAAGGCACTACAGAGGATTCAAAATAAAATTTTGAAAATGATTCTGAAGTTGCCTCCGTGGTATAGTACCAATGAACTTCATAGAATTTCTAATATTGAGACATTGCAACAAATGTCCTACAAAATAATTTCCAATTTTAGACAAAAATCGTTGCAATCTTCTATTGCAACGATTAACTCCTTGTACTCTTAGTATAAAATAGGTTAAGTTTAGTTTAAGTTGAAAACATTGTAATTCCTACATGGTTCAATTCAACCAGAGGAAAAATTCTAACTGCCAGAGGCAATTGAATTGTATTAATAATAACTAAAAATATGACATAGCAAATAAGGATGATAGTGTTAAGAAAACACGGAACACCTAGTCTAAGAGATGAATGCATGTATTAGATAATTAGCAAATAAAATTAAAAAAAAAAAAAAGAAAAAAAACGAGCAGGACGTGAACAACCTCAAGCTACTTCGAGCTGCTCATTGGACAGCACTAATATATAAAAATAAAACGGACATCATCGTTTTATTTTTGCGAACAAAATACTTCTTCTTCGTCTTCTTATTGGCATTACATCCCCACACTGGGACAGAGCCGCCTCGCAGCTTAGTGTTCATTAAGCACTTCCACAGTTATTAACTGCGAGGTTTCTAAGCCAAGTTACCATTTTTGCATTCGTATATCATGAGGCTAACACGATGATACTTTTATGCCCAGGGAAGTCGAGACAATTTTCAATCCGAAAATTGTCTAGACTGGCACCGGGAATCGAACCCAGCCACCCTCAGCATGGTCTTGCTTTGTAGCCGCGCGTCTTACCGCACGGCTAAGGAGGGCCCTATTAACAAAAAACCACAAAATACCACAGTCAGTCAAAAAGCCGCTTGGTGCGATTTAAAGACTTTTTTAAACAAACACTTGAAAATAAGCAGGAATTTGAAAAAAAAACGATAAAATTAAATATCGATTGAAGACATAGCATTACTATAAATCATTATCAAAACTTTGGATTGCTGGCTAAATGCTGGTGAAAACTTATATAAAATTTAATCAAATCAATATTTACTTAATCAAAGCATTGTTTAGGGACTGATTTGCGATTCGATTCTGTATAATGCAAACGTTTCCTCTAAAACTAATTCCCTTTTCTGATAGAGGAAAGCTTATTCTGTTGGATGCATATCGTTATTTTCTTACTATACTCGCTTCAAAATTTTTCAGTGCGCACGCTCCTGCGGCTCTGGCCTGCATTTTTTAGACAGATTGATATGACATTTTTGTTCAAATATCCCTCTATTAGTTGCACTTAATGGATTAAGAATATATAATCGTTTAGATGGCGTAAAATCAAAGAGCAGAACTTTTTGCACAAAATGTAGGACAACACTGTTTGCCTTCCAATGTTTGTTTACAAAATAAGTTACGCCCAAATCGCAATCAGTCCTGGTTTGTAGATGCTTTTTTCTTTTTTCTCATAATTCATTTCAAATATACAGCCTCGTGTTTTAAAGTTATGATCAGATCTGCTATATTATAAAATATTTTTGGATTATAAATTTTATATAAATATGAAAAAAAAAAATCCCGGCGACTTCATCAAATTCCCGAGTTTTCCCGGCTTTTTCTCGGTGATTTCAAATTCCCGGGTTTTTCCCGGATTCCCGCGTTTATGTCCTTACACATATCGGGCTGTGGCACGTGGCCCTTACGTGAACTGTTCAACTTCTCATAGAACTTTCGTGCGTTATTAGTGCGGTACAGTTCCTCCGTCTCTTCACGGTCTCGATCTTCCTGCTGGCGCTTTTTCCTCCGGAAAATCGAGTTTTGTCTGTTCCGCGCCCGTTTGTATCGTGCCTCGTTCGCCCTCGTGCGGTGTTGCAGCAATCTCGCCAATGCTGCATTCTTCTCTTCTACTAACTGCTCACATTCGCCGTCATACCAGTCGTTTCTCTGATCCGGGGGCACCGTGCAAAGTGCACCGGTTGCGGTGCTACCAATGGCGGATCGAATATCTCTCCAGCCATCTTCAAGAGACGCTGCGCCTAGCTGCTCTTCCGTTGGGAGTGCCACTTCTAGCTGCTGCGAGTATTCTTGGGCTAGTCTACCGTCTTGTAGCCGCCCAATATTAAGCCGCGGCGTCCGACTTCGACGCGTGTTGTACACCGTCGAGAGTTTTGAGCGCAGGCAACGAGGTAGTGGTCGGATCCAATATTCGCACTGCGGTAAGTGCGGACGTTCGTGATGTCGGAGAAGAATTTACCGTCGATTAGAACGTGGTCGATTTGGTTTTCCGTTTCTTGGTTAGGTGATCTCCATGTGGCGTTGTGGATATTTTTGCGGGGAAAGAAGGTGCTTCGGACTACCATTCCGCGGGAGGCTGCGAAGTTTATGCATCGTTGGCCGTTGTCATTCGATACGGTGTGCAGACTATCCGGTCCGATGACCGGTCTATACATTTTCTCCCTTCCTACCTGCGCGTTCATGTCCCCGATGGCGATGCGCGGAATTAGGGCAGTTCAGGTCACGGTATCATAATACCAAAACAAATAGTGTTCATATGGTCAACATAGACTAGTTTTTCTAAGTATTGGCTTTAGTAGAAGCAAAACTTCTGTTGGGGTCCAGTCTTGAGAGTTTAAGCTACCAGAAAGCTCCAGCTGGAGGCCCTAAAAAACTGTACTGCCTTTCTCGCATTTAGACAAGACACTAACCTTGTATGATTCCATATGCTACTCTTATTCGCATAAGCGTCCCATGACAGTTTTATCCAACTTTAATAATATGCCGTTGTTTTCTTCAGTTCAAACTTATTTTATATGAAGGAATACAAATCAGCTATCCTTTTAAATATTTGGCATACTCAAAAACGTTAAAATTTTAATGCTATTTTTTATAAAATTTCTAATACTTTTTTGCCAAAGCAGGCGTTAAATGATAATGTCTAAGAAAAACCCAGGTTAATCCACCTAGCGGCGATGTTGCTTTTCTCGTGCATCATAAAATTTATTGAAAAAAACACATTAGAAAGGTCAGAAAAGCAATATAGGGGAATACATAGCATGTTTTCTATCATTTTGCATATTTGCATGCATTGCCACCATTCTTGAAAAAAAAATTCGGTAATTTTTTTTCCAAGGAAGGACCTTTTGTAAAAAAAAAAAAAAACAATGAGCAAACAATGGAACCGCATTCTCCGTCAAATGCAACTTGTTGCGAGTAAATCGGAAAATGCTAAGTTCCAAAAAGTGTGTCCACGAAATTTGTACACATACACCTGTGTTCAGAATAATAACAGCGGAAGCCGTGACCGATTGAGCTGAAATTTTGACAGTGAACTACAAATATGTTGAAATTTACACATACCAAGTATCATTTTTTTCGAATGACGCGTTCAAAAATTACGCAATAGGTCAAATTGTTTAAAATAATAGCAGTTTTTGTTTTGGAAATATCAGGAACAATTGATTGGAATGTTATCAATTTCAATTGAGGTGCTACGAGACATTAAGTTCTTCTTCTTTTTCTTCTTCTTCTTATTGGTATTACATCCCCACACTGGGACAGAACCGCCTCACAGCTTAGTGTTCATTAAGCACTTCCACAGTTATTAACTGCGAGGTTTCTAAGCCAAGTTACCATTTTTGCATTCGTATATCATGAGGCTAACACGATGATACTTTTATGCCCAGGGAAGTCGAGACAATCCGAAAATGGTCTAGACCGGCACCGGGAATCGAACCCAGCCACCCTCAGCATGGTCTTGCTTCGTAGCCGCGCGTCTTACCGCACGGCTAAGGAGGGCCCCAAGAGACATTAAGTTAATAATTTAAAAAATACAAACTGTGGAATTTGACATTTCTCGAGCAACATATGATTAGGGCCGAAAAACCAGCAAAGCTGAACCGAGAAAAATGAGGTTCAAATTTTCTATGACTAATTTAATTCATTTATTGAAGTAGAAACTCATTTCATTGCCAAAACCATGTCAATACTATACGTAAACGGTTATATTATAACAGCAAATCAAGATTAATTGAAAAACCATCTAAATCTACAAAATTTCAGCTAAAACAAAAATCGCGCCGTTTACTCGCATCACCGGCAACACGTCTGGTTTTTAAGTCGTTTGCTCAAAGCTACTAACACCATCGGATTTGTTTAGATTTGTTAGCCAGAGCAGTTCTGCTATGCGATATATCGAAAACCTAGTAAGAATATACATTTTAAAATAACTTGAAGCTAGTTTTTCTAAATAAACAATATAAAGTTAACGGCCTAAAAACCAAAGCAAACATTCCGCATGGTAGTTAAGGGCGCCAACAGAGGACTTAAAAACCACAACGGTGCAAATGGTTTATGAGACGTTCACTCAAAATAGCAATCAATGTGTTTCTTAAGAGATATCAAGTGTGGAGTTTTAACTAGCATGAAGAATAATTTACAAAGCAATCGTTCATGCCAGAAAATCATAAATCATGGTTTTGGTTTATAAGCCGTAATCATATGTTACGCGAGATTTACATTGGCCAATGTATCAAAAATAAAAACTGCTATTTTTTAACCAATTTGACCTAGTGCGTAATTTTTGAACGCGTCATTTGAAAAAAAAAAAATGATACTTAGTATGTGTAAATTTCAACATATTTGTAGTAGTTCACTACCAAAATTTCAACTCAATTGGTCATCGGGGTACAAAGTTACAGCTGTTAAAAGTTGACCATTTTGTATGAAAAACGGCTTCCGCTGCTATTATTCTGAACACAGGTGTACATACACTAATACAGACATCACCTCGGTTAGTCGAGCTGAGTCGATCGGTATATAACACTATGGATCTCCGTACCTTCTATCAAAAGTTGTTTTTGCCTTTCTCGTATATTAGGTAAAGTAATTCAATAGATAATACTCCAAAAGAAGGCAATTACCGCCCTATGATGCATCAATAGGATTGATTGGTTCTGAAGTTTTGACTAAGTTCAGCGTTCATAATAGTTTTAATCGATTTGAGAAATTGCTGGAGAGTTTCTGTCTAGATTGATAAGAAAATCTAATGGAAAATCTAATTAATGGAAATTATTTTCGTTTTACACCCTGTATCCGAGCCTTCCCCTTAGCCTTACGTTAATATTGCCACAAACTATTCCGCTGAGGTGCGCCCCTCCAAAACAGCTGTTTCAGTTGTACCGTAAAGTATCGAGTAAGTCAATGATAATATTATGATAATGAATGTGTGTGCATTGTAATCGAATATGACATGAATATGAATGTGAAATGTAGTTATGATGAGATTTTGGTTCCTTGACCTTTTAACAAATATAGAAGCGAAAAGTAGTCAAATCAATGTCACAATTTTGTTCGGTGTACCACTCCAGTCCTTTTCGTCCTTTTCTAACCTATGAAATCTGATGTGTTAAAATCAACAATTAAAATCACGGAACCTTTTATTTCACTTTTAGCATAGGAATCATAAATCTAAAGTACTCACGTGGATTTTACGCTGATTATTTTCACCCGGGGCATCTGGTCCTTCATCAGTGGGGCGACATAATTCACGTCGGATCGCGAATGATACAACAGCCCGTTGTCCGGAGTGCTAATGAAACTATTTTGCCGGAACCAGGCCTGCATGTTCGGCACCACAAATTCGTTCATATCCACTTCCATGGTCATTTTTACACACGAGTTAAACTTTTCTAAGGGAATTCCGTGCGTTTGTTACGCTTTACGTTTGGGATTTTTTTGGACGACCGTTAATATTGGATGAAAAAATAAAACCTCACTCAAAACGTATCAGCAAAGATCGACGACGGTCGGTCGGCGTTCTTTTGTTTTGTTTCCCGCATGTTTGCGTCGTCGTCTTTCTCGGATGATGCGGTGTAAACCGATGATTTTGTTTTCGTATTTACGTATTTACCAATGAGTAGATAGAAGGTGAGCAAGAAGACCAAATGCAAGTGTATTAGTGGATGATAGAAAAAGTAAACAGCAAATGGTGACGTACATATTTGTACGGCTTCTTACACGGTAACCAGAATATACTCTTTTAGGACTATAAAGTACGCATAATCATGGAAAAGTGGAACTACTCCCAAAAGGAGTATATTTGGTTTTACTCATTTATGAGTATACTACGCATACGTCAAAATAGGCATACTTTTTACTCCTTGTTTACAAGTAAAAAGTGTGTAATTTTTACTCTCAGAGCAGAATTAAAATGTGTACTTTTTACCCTTCATGTTACATGCACGGATTTGCTTTCAAAAGTCGGTAAGGTTTCTCAAATTAGTTTATTTTGATAAAAAAACATAGAACAGCCATTCCCTGGGTGCTGCGGATAGAACCGCTTTTCTGCGCTCAAGCGAGTAGAGGGATATTTTGAAATCACTCCCATAAACAAAATTATTTTGCAGTTACTCGTCTGTCAAACATTTCCCGCTCTTCGAATTTCTCTTTCCACGCTGCATGAGGGCGCACAAATGCGCTAGACTCTACATGACTTAACGATTGTTTACATACATTCATGCCACAATCAGCTGCTGAATCTCAAGAAATTTCGTAACGAGTGCTTTTTAGTTGCATTCCTACTAATTTTCCACTCGAAATATAATGTGAGAATATTTGTTACAAATAATACAAAACTCAAAAAAAGTTTATTTTTATTTTTTCACCAAATAATAACAATACTTCTCAATAGTAGATCAGAAACGAACATAACCACAATCTTCAATGTTTGGCTCCGGCACAATAGCAAATTTTGGCTTCAGTTTGACAACCAAATCGATTCTATCCGCACCACCCAGGCCATTCCAACAGAACTTTTATTTGTGAAATCATAGATACTACACATTTCAACCTCGTTCTCAACTTATCAGCTTTTTGCGGCACCGTCAGCCTTGCTCAACTTTCTTTGGGCCGAGGCAGCTTCCAGTACAAGTGCCAGATGGGTTGTTCTCCGTCGGAACCTGGTCGCAGAATAGCATGGTACTCCGGATAGTAGCTTGCCGAAGATCGCGACTGAAGCGGTTATCGTTGACGATACTCTTTAGATACCTGGACGCCCTTGTCAGCTGGAACGAATTCCTTGGACCTCTTGTAGACCAATCCGAATAACGGAACGAGCTCAGATTTGTGCTTCTTGATGTACCGGCGTTTAAGCAGGACAGCGGTGCGATCACGGATGGTCAACCAGTTCAGATGAGATTCATATGAATCGGTCTTTTCGGATTACCTACATCCTTTTCCTGACAAGATAAAGAAGGTGTGCGGGTGTTGTGCTGAGCTCACAATTCCTAATCCAGAAGGACAACAAAGATTTTTTTAATATATTTTAAGAGATTTTGAAAACATCAACATTACATACCTCCTTGATAAGCCAAACCGTCCGTATCACACACCTCCGTACATATACAACATTTTCAAACAACTAACTGATTGCAACTATGAAGTTGCGTGCTTGAAATTTTTCTTTTCTTTCGATACACTTCTTTTTACGCATTTTTTAATTTCATCCGCATACCACGAAAAGCGTGAAAAATACTCCCTTGCTAATAACTAGAAGTACGCATAATCTGACGTATAAGCAGTATTCTCAGAAGTGATTGAAAAGTACTCCTAAAATGAGTATTCCAGTATTACCGTTAATGGCTTTTTATGGTTAGGTTTTTCGCCATACACGAAAGGCACGCACAAAGTACACGGATAAAAATTAAAAAGCTAAATAGATTAAATTCTAATCTAAAACCATATTCTGTCTATCCACTCATTGCTTTGCATTATTTTACGATAAGCTGTAAGTGAATACTCTAAGTTTAATCCCTTGGAATGATTATTCCTTTTTTATCTAATAATGATTAAAGCTAATTAATGCAGTAACAAGATCTTTCTCCAAAACAATAACAAAAAATGATAACGTCAGTGAAAATTGAAAGCCCAGCATGCTGTTTCAGAAATGATTTATTACACAGAACTATTTATTTATTATTCATCAAAACTATAACCGACAATATGATCGCTGATAATATGCATATCTCCGGACAGCCAAAAAGGTTCAAATGATGAAGTACCACTGCCGTGCGACGCGGTATTCGCCATAATTTTGTTGGTGACGGTGCAGGCCTGAATGAAGAATTCGTGAGAAAAAAAGGAATGGGAGAAATTGGTCAGTAATTGCAAAAAAAATCAGCAGAAGAAAACTCACATGCCAACGAGGCTTTGATATCCAGCTGAACAGAGGAAAAAAACAATTCGAGCTGCTGTCGTCCGTGTAGTTTTCCAGTATTTTTTTTGAACTCCACGCAATACACCGGAACGACGACGGAAACGGCAGATTTGACAGTCAGCCCACATATTTTCTGTCAAATTTTCAGTTTCCGTCGCCGTTCCATTGAATTGCGTTTGCGGCTTAGCAGCCAAACGTGTTGACGATTATCAATCAGCACAAGTTGCGAATGGTATAACTTTTTCACGCACTATTTGCACAGCACACAACCGACCGGGAAAATTAAATATTTTTACAAAGTCACAAGACTAAAAATGGTCATTCGAAATGCAAATGTTAGCTTAAATTGAAAATAATCTTTAGCAAAGCTTAAATTGTAGGATATGAAAAGATTAAAAGTTGGAAAATGCTGAAAAGGACTAAATAATAAGCTAATCAGCTTTCTCATTTTTCTCCGTGTATATGGATTTCCATACCTTAGTATTCGCTTTGACGCAGCCGCGCTGTTGCCATCTAGCGGCGACGGACGTGTGCGTGAAATCACTGGTTTTCAACATGGTGAAGTATGGGAAGTATGTTTAAAAATGTTATTAACGGTGATGTGTTGAAAACTTTTAAATACGTAGGATTTGAAAAACTACATGTTAGGCTCTAGATAAGGAGTTAAGACATGAGAAGACATGTTTTTTAATAAAAATAATTCAACTTTCGTGTTACCTATATAAAACTAAATTAAATTTCTAACCCAAAATTCTGTCAATTTCTGCGATTGATTTGCTTGCAACGTCTGGCGGAGCCTTTAGTAATCACAACATACATAATGCTGTGTGTGAGAATAGGGAGGGGATCAGATCAAGTATCACGCATTACAAGTAAATCAGTGTTGTGCTTAATCATTATCAGACGATCATGATTGCAATTTTCATGTGAAAACTTCTCACGTGAAAACAGTAGGCGAGTTGTCACCGGCGACAACTTCTCAAATTTTGTGCTCAAACGATAATAAACACAGAATTTTCATTCAATCATTAATCTTCACTAATAATAGCTAATTGTTAACAGTCCCGTTATATCTTCTATTTGGCGTTATAGCTTCATGCTAGTGAGGAAAAAGAGTTCAAAATGTAACGGTAAATGCTTCAAATCAAGACACGATTTTCAAACGATTCTTAATCGCTGGCAAGTTTTAATCACTTGATAATTTAAAAGTAAAATCGCGGGTGAGTTTGATCATTCTCGATTTTTCGAAAATTTGATTTTTCCCAACCCTGCAAGTAATGAACCAATCAATTATTACCTAAATAAATCATTACAAGTGAAATGATTGAGAGTAGAAGCATAAGTTATAGAACGCTAGTCGATTAAATTATTTTGTTAAATTATGCTTCAAAAACCTTCAATTGGCCATAATTTATACATCATATTGTAGTGCATGTTTTGTTTCATCACCAACAACGGTTTGACATTTGTAGTACCAATACTTTGGCAGCCAGGTCGAAGTGACCTAGATGTTAGTCACGCGAACAGGAGCGACATAAGCAATCTAATACTTATGCATCTACTTGATTAAGTCATCCATACAAAAAGTGTTACTGTCGTGCCTCTTAGTGGCCATTTACACTTTTGTTTCGAAAAATCACTACCGAAAATATAACAATTTTCGGTAGTGATTATTCGAAACAAATGTACAATGCTGACCAATGTGGTAAATAAGAAGGTGCTGATGCAGTGGATTCACTCCTTCTTATTTACCAAATTAATCAAAATGCTCGGAACGGTGGGTGCAGTTGACCTTCATATTACTAACACTAACCGCTCGCGCGGAAAACGGGATACAGCAGCAACCGGTGCATTTTCTTGTGGGCTAAGTCAATGTTGGTCCAACGTGTTTGAGCGTGTGTACTCTACATAACGCGCGATTTCATCGGTAAAGTAGTTTTGCGCCGCGTGTTGGAGTTACACCGTCTATTTTGAATTTTCATTCATGAAAATCCGAAGATTTTCACGAATATCCGAAGCCTCCGAGCAGCTCCGACGTTGCTGTCCATGCTGCTGGGGAAAAGAAATAGCTAACGACTGCCCTACGCCATTCGCCAGCTACTGACAGCTACGATTGGGTTTTATCTTTCGAGTGAAGAGTATCATTTGGCACACCACGCGCACGGTGGACGCGGTTGCTGTTGCTCGATGACGGACGGGTCGCCAATTTCCAGTCGGGTTTTTATCTTCGTGTCTTTCGGACGTGACTTTGAAAACGTGCGCTTGTTGTGAAATTGTTTGTATTGAATTTCATCCTCTTATTCGCGTTGTAGCAGAAAGGAAGTAATTCGGAAGTGCTGTCTTTTCTTTCTTGCGTGAGCTGTTCATTAGCTGTCAATGGTGCGGTCTTTTTCTCTCGTGTGCAATTACTAAAAACGGTGACGTCGGGGATTGCTTCGATCGAAAAAGTTATCACTAATCGTGAATTGTGTTGAAGAAAAATACTAAAACGCGACGAAATTGCTTTCGTTCTACCAATCGCTTACTTGGATTATTAGGTACGTCTGAATCACCGTCTAGCCCCCAAAGGGGAGGCTGATTCATTATTTTGTCAAAAGCGAAAACAATGTTCTGCGAGATTGATTACGAGGCAGATGACGGCGATCTCGTATTTTGTGGGGGATAGTATGTTTGCCACAATTTCGTTTTTGGTTTTGTATAGCTTTCAACTACTCAGTTCAGATATTGCATAAATTAAACTAAACGTATAAATGCCGATCGCGACGTAAAGCTTGTGATATCGATGGCAAAATTTACATTTCATATCATTTGAGAGTGGACAGACAACGGTAAAAGCTATATCGAATGTTGCGTTGCGTTTTCACCTCACTTCGATGGATATACGATTGTGTGTGTGTTTCAGGGAGAAAATATAATAGCGATGTTTGTGCTAAACGTCGTCGCATACCGATGATAATACAAAAAATACAAACGAAACGAAAGGCCGTAACCATCGCAGGGCTGTTGTGGTTATTTGCGGTGTTGGGTGCGAATTTAGATGACGCTTGGCGCGGATATGCTTAACTAATAAATGCATAGGAAGTCAGCTGTTACAAATCCGGGACAGATCCCTTTCTTATTGGCTGTGGATTTATCAACTACGAGTCGTAGTCTACGACATTAGACTTTAAAGGTCTACATAAGTGGGTGTTCATTAAACGCTTCATTAAGACTTCAAGGAACCGCCAAAAAGAAATTCGTCTTGTTTCATTGTTTATTTACCACATGATGAACCATGCTGCATTTCGAAAAACCTTTCGATAATTATTGTGGGCTAATGCTCATCACAACATCTAGAGTAGTTCGGATAACAATCTGAGGGACTCCAGTTTAAAAAAAGGAGTAGTAGCAAATAGTAGTGATCTTGAGCTACTTAACATGACATGTAATCACAATTGGGAGCAGCAGGTACTATGTCCAAGGAGTTGACGTCCCCTCGACAGACCACTGCCGGTTGTGGGGCTTGTATTTGATGTGGTGGGATTCCTTGACCTCACCTAAGCATTTGATGTAAAAGCTTCACGTGATTATTCTCAAATAACTAAACTAAAGTAATAGTGGACTTGAATGCATCAAATTTAGTATTAATAATTATGATTTTCTTAATACATAATTCATGAAAATAATATTCAAAACCACGTATAACAAACCGAATATATTGAATGCCTTAGCCACAGCTTGAACGGACGGATTTATGTGAAGTCAAAAAGTTAACTTTATTTAAATAATCATTAGACAATTAGAATTTCGAAAGATTAACAAATACTCATGGTTTATAAGATTTACTGAAGTATCAATATATCAGAAATGTCATAATATTTGTCTGATCTGTTTTTACAAAAACTTTCCTCATAAAAATACCTTGTGGATAATGGTTCACAATGCAAGTGAAAAAAAAATACGGAAGCGAGTTAATTTTCTAAAAAATATCTTGTAATCTTGTAATATCAACGCACCCTCTGACCATAGCCTATCTGCGTTGTATTTAAATACCACTGAGCGATACGTCTACTGGGCAACACGTCCGGTGTGCACTGCACTAAGATCTCCTTAGATGCAACCGGACCGAGATCTTACTTAAGGCTCCCAAGGGTCCGTTTCGTTGTGATATGTTGCCATAAAATAGAAATTTATGCACTTGCTTTTCTAATCTACGGGAATATTTAAATTTACTAATGATATTGATTAGTGACAAGTAAATTCATTCATCGATCAGATTAGAACGAGCTCAGTGCAATTAAAATATAAACGCAATACTTATCTGCAATTCACAGAAGATGTTGGGATTGTCCTTGAAGTAATCACGTTGTGAACACAGACTTCCTGTATTGACGGTGGTTGTTATGAATATGAATACCACTGCTGATACCGGAACAATAAGATTTTCTTCATCACTGGTCGTCTGGAAAGAGGTAGATAAAAGAATTGGGCCGCTTTCACTCGCCGGCCCGCAAAACATTAGTAAGTAATTAATCTTACTACAAAGACAAAAATACAGTTCTAATAATTCTGTCTTATTAATGGATATCACACATGCCCATCTGATACTCAACTTAACCAAAAACATATCCTCAATACTTAATAAAATGATAACTGTATATAGTTTCTATTATTGTCCATATATACCTACTATTCAATCTAGGATTCCAAATCGGATAAATTAATTCAGTTGCTAACTAAAAGCTTATCCTCAACGCTTTGGCTGTCAATAGTCTCCACAATATGAACCTTAAAGGTTATAACTTTGTTCAATCCTACATCTGTTTATATTAAAACTCAATCCTAACTGCCCCGAAACCGCTTTCAACACATAACTGCCCCGAGCACAGCCACTACATGCGACCCACAGGACCCCAATCGAGGACGGCCTACACTATACCGTTGTGAGCTTACACCCTCTCCTGGGCTGTGCGACGCTGAAAACATGCTCCTAACGTTTGATGCCTAAAAATAAAAATAATTAAACTAATTACACTAAATCTTACACTTTTGATCGAACCCGGCTGACATTCGCGTTAAACAATGTGTTCCATGAGTGCTGATCACTCATGATAACGCCCCGAATCGGCGAATAAAATTCGGTTTAACGCAGAGTTTAAACCCTCTCTTGCGCTAAGTAATGCTGAAAACCTAACTTCTAGGAATTTGATTCGTAGAAACAAATTATACTGAAATTGGTGCGTGGCAAAATAAGTTATACTATTAGCTAATTTAGTTAAACCCTGCCTACCCCACATTATACTGGCCCGTTTGGAGTCATCCAGTGGCACTTGGTCTTAGCATTCGTTTTCTTTTTAAATTCTATAACAATTCACCACGCTTACCCCCATATTAGTAATATGTAGAACGAATGTTTGACTATTACTATACATACTAAGTATAGTAAAAGACCGGAAGTAATAATTGGGCCAGCCACCACCGAGTTAATTTTCTTAAAAAAATATCGAGAAAAAAAATGCGTTTTTAAGATATTTAAATGCTTCTAGAGGTACTTTAATTCAAAATTACCAACCGTACGTAGAATGCTTACTGAGGCTCATGAAAATCGACTTCCCGAATTTCAAAAACGGGTTGTGTTCAAAAGCATCATCTCCTCGAAAAAAGTCCCTATGCAAAATTTCAGCTCAATCGGACTTCGTTAAGTGTTCAATCAAAGCGGTCAAAGTTTGACTGTTTTGAAATACGAAAAATTTCGAAATAGATTTTCTTCATGCCAAATGTCTTAGAAATGCATGCAACGTTGAGATCTGAGGTTGACTGAAACTTTTTTTTTTAAACGACGAAATTTTGTGGAACTTGAACATTTTTCGTAATCGTTTTTTTTTTGTTTTTGATGCCCACTATACTGCCGTGAATCGCAAACTTGTCCCATATAAATAGGAAAACCAGCAAAGATGGAACAGATATGCGATTCACGGCAGTATAGTCCACAGAATAATCAAAACATTTCAAATAATTGCTCTGCCGGAACCTCTACCGTGCGCGTACCTTATTCTGCGCACTTTGACACTAAAACATTTTTTTAAATTTTCTTCAATGTTATCATTATATTTACTTACATGTCATCAAAAAGTTGGCAATTTATTGTTGTCATGTGCAGATAATAAAGCAATAATTTAGCGTTGATAACGGAAATATGAAGAAAAACAAAATCGGTAAAATCGAAAAATGTCGAAAAATGGCCGCCATTAGCAGCAGCGCTAAAACGCACGTAAACATTTTTTTCTCGAATTTGAGCAAAAAATAAAGATTTGGACTCATTTTTTCAAAGCGGAGTTCCAAATCAGATTATTTGTTGCTTCAATATGATGAAAATCGGCTTCCAGAGTGTAATATCTATCTTATGGAAAGCATTTTATGTTGCGCAGAATATGGCACAAAATTTAGTTTCTGTTCCTAATTGTGCGCGTGGAATGGATAGGTACAATAAGCCTGGCTTGTCAACCCAAATTGAACGTAGCAACTGTTTTGGCAAGGAAACATATTTCAAAATGCTGGAATAAAACAAGAATAGCAAAAAAATGCGAAGATAGATTATCCGGCAAGAGACAAGGGATATCTGCTACTTGGCCTTGCGCACCACAGCTCCACTGAGCGTTTTTTAAACTTCGAGTTTTCTAATCTAAATGTGTATATCACGTTACTAGCACGAATAATTTTCCCTGAAAAATCGACATCGAAGATTTCCTAGGTTGGCATTCTGACATTTGAGAAAATAGCACTTTGGGCAACATCCGCATTTATGTAGGACTGGTCTTATTATTCGCGTTGGATTACATTTATTTCAATTCCATATAAATATCGGATTTGACAGGAATAATTGCCTTTTCGTCAATGGCGAACTTTAATAAACAAGGCAAAACAGTGACTCGACCATCGACATGAACACAATAACCGATCTGGAAAGTTGTCTAACGGAATCGTCGAAAGCAACTTGTGGTGATGGCGAGCAATCGGATAATGGACTTGAAAAATAGATAAGATCTTTGTGCACATACATCGTACACACATACACGCACACACAGGCATTATCTCAATTCATCACAGCTGAGTCGATTGGGTTTGGGTCCAATTCGCCAGGTCTTATATTTCGTTATAAGTTCGTTTTGGAGCGGACGTTTTTTCGTCTACTTGCGTACGAGAACGGTAAAACGTTGTAGTCAGATAGACTTTAGGAAATATACATGGTACTAAAAACGTGCAAAAGTAATGAAATATTTGTATAAATGTTCAAAACCATTTCATGAGACAAAAAATTACTCAAACTGACTGGTTATTTTTATGCGCAGAATTAGGAACATTGTGCGCAGAATATGGAACATTTCAAAATATGTGCGCAGAATTAGGAACCATATGGCAATTCACAAATCGATTAATAATATATGTTCTTTGACAATTTAATCAAACTTTTGAAGATTCATAGTCTTCCGTGGATTATACTTGCACAACTACTACATAAAGGTATTAATAAATCATTATAGTTTCTCGATAACAACGATTTTGTTTCAAAATTTTCTTAAATGCGTAGAATATGGTACCTCCACGGTACACTAGTTTATAATTTTGGGTTGTTCTACATAAATGCTCCAGATACGATTATTTTTCACATAAGGCTTGATCACCATGACTTTTCGAACATAGTGTTTTTTTGGGACATCCTAATTCTCTACTCATGAAATCTCGCTTAACTTTTCAAAAGGTCCTAAGTAACATTTTTGACGTAAACTACGTCTAAGAGGAAGACTCTGATACAGGGTGACAAATGAAAATTTCCAAATCCGAGACCGTCACGAAATCATGTAAGATTTTGAACGTTAATAGCGCATTCATCTTTCGATGGATTTTGAGATTTATATATCAATCGACTCGGAAACTCACCACCAATTTTCCAGTTATATTGAAACATTTGATTATCAACGTTAAAGTAGGGTATTGGACCATTTTGGCAGCACCTCTTTTTCCTGTTCGCAACGTTAGTCTCATTCGGCCGTCGTTCAGTGTAGTTGGTTTTGGGCTCTTCTTTTTTGTGCGGTGCTTCGCACCAGTTTGCCACAAAAAGTAGGGCCAGAGAAATGACCGCAGTCGGCGATATATACATACAAGCGCAAATTTGTGCAAAGATAGGATGATCGATTGTTAGCAAAGGCAATGCAATGTCATAATGCGATAATCGCAATGCAAATGAACAAACATGTTCGATTCACCGATAACTTAGGAAAATGGTAAGCCATTTTATGATAAACTGTAAATTGTAAATTATATGTTTATTATTAAATATGCGCCAAAATCAAAAGATTTCAATTCAATTTCAATTAATTCAGGAAGTTTGAATGCACTTCAGATACTCTGTGGGTACAATCATGCGGGGCTTATTGTATACGGCTATAGCTTCGGAACACATACTTTATTGAAACGGGCTATAGGTTACAATAGAACTATTACTTTCTTGCTCCCGGATCTAAGATTCTTGCAATCATATTAATAATATGGTTGCACGAATATGTTATCCATAATGCCACTGCCAGATAGTGGGAGTTAGATTGTAATAAAATAGCACAAATACCTTATTCCCGTCCGCAGCGTTTACTACTCTGGCGCATCTCAACCGAATGGCTTGGTTTTTGGTACCGTTCTGACTCAAATCCCAAATATGACTCATATTCCGAACACTGACGTTTTAACGCCCTAAAACTAAAACTGTCATTGGTTTTCCGCACTGAGGATCAAGATAACAAACAAATTCAAACTCCTGTGGAGAAAATTACACGAATAAAGTTAAAATGGGCTTTTAAAAGCTAAAGTTCGGAATATGAGTCATGTTCGAAATTTGAGTCAAAACGGTACATGGCTAGTATTTGTTGATTTCTAGTTGGCGCAACCGGGTTTTATCGACTCGCGCTTCTTTGTCGGACTCAACAATACGACTATCCCTTCTCTGCCAACTATTCCTGGTCACTCCAAATAACAGAAGGCTGAGATTCTGCCAAAGGTCCAAGGCTCGTATTCTTCCACCAGTGATGACTCGATGCTCTGACTACCATTGGACAGAGGTACCTGTTTGTCCGTAGCCAGAGCAGACCCAAGCAACCAGAAGTTCGGATTTTACTTAAATTTACTCTTAACCGAACTAATTGGTTCACTATGGTTCACATCAAGTTCACTTAAAGTTCCGTTACATACAAAAAATAACTTAAAATGAGAGCTGATTAAGCCAAAATAGCCCTTCTTATCCGAACTTCTGGTTGTTTGGGGAGATTCTTCTGTCTGTCGTAAAATCGCTAAATCGTGGTACACGCACTCACCAGTATACAGCCCCAGCAACAAACACATCGATCACAGTAACTTATATATGCCCGAATTCTCTCACAATATGGTTACTTCAACAAGATTGGCTCAACGTGTGCTGCTTGGGATATCATAACCATGTAACGCTAGTGAGTTATTTTTATTTCAGAATAGTATTATTTAATAAACATACTCCACTATATCCACCTATATATTACTACAAATAAACTAGAATAGTGGGCGAAAATTTGGAATGAAACTGAATCCCTACTAATTTTACTCTAACTCAAATGCAACAGTTGGAATTGCGAAAAGCATTATTACCACTTGGGGTTTTAAAGTTAAAATTTTAAGTTATCGTACCGTCGTCGGGGATACAACGGGTCAAATGGGGGTGAGAATGGGTCACTGTTTCAACTACATAGAATGCTTGTAGAATAGATTTCTCGCGTGATTTTTGAAAACGTCGTAAGTCCAAATGAGAGACTCAATTTCATTACACTTTTTTTTGATAATATCTAGGCTAGTTTAAAATTTGTTGCAATATTTTCACCTCAGCACACTAGACAAAGCTATTTTCTTCAGATCGGTGCTGGAAAATCCAATGTGAATGTTAGTATGGCCTTGTAATAATCGAAAAAGAAAGTAAACAAAGAGAGCCTCTCTTTTGGACTTACGACGTTTTCAAAAATCACGCGAGATTTAATGTATCTGAGAACAATAAAACTGAATTATAAGTGACGTTTTGAACGATTTTGTTATCCGACCTCCAGACTGTCGGTGAGGGCTCGGACGTCTCCCCTGACTACTTTATCCAACTTTTTTTTTTATATTTTAAGTTATGGTAATTTTGTTCTAAACCAGTGACATAAGTAATCGAATGAATTATCTTAGAATATGACTACATTCCTCAATGCACCAGACTGTTCTACGTAGTTTACGTTGGGCGGTCGTGTCTTGTACATAACCCTTCAGATTTTTTCATGATCTAATTTGAATATTGCAATCAACATATTTCATGTTAATCTGTTGATTGCAATATTCAAATTAAATCATGAAAAAAATGTTACTTAGGACCTTTTAAAAAGTTAAGCGAGAAATGGTGAGCAGAGAAATGTTTTCAATTATAACTGAGGAAGTACTAATAGAATACTAAGTTGAAAAGCAGGCCAAGTTCTAGTTAGAATGTAAAGCCATAGAAGAAGAATAAGACACGTACACACATACACACACACACACACACACACACACACACACACACACACACACACACACACACACACACACACACACACACACACACACAAACACATACAGCTGAATCTGAATCACTGTGCACCTGCCCAGCAACTGCTGTGGCAGGCGGTCTCGGAGTCGAGGATCGATGTCGCCCTCCTGTCCGACCCATACAACGTCCCTGCCGGCAATGGCAACTGGCTGGCGGACGGGTCTAGGTCGGCGGCAATCTGCACAACGGGAAGGTACCCCTTTCAAGAGGTTGTACACTCATCCGCGGAGGGTGTCGCGATAGCCAAGATCAATGGGGTGTTCTATTGTAGCTGCTACGCCCCACCAAGGTGGCCAATGGAACAGTTCAACCAGATGATCGACAGGCTATCGGCCGACTTAGTAGGTCGGAGCCCGTTCGTTATAGCGGGAGACTTTAATGCTTGGGCAGTGGAATGGGGCAGCCGCTGCACCAATCAGAGGGGACAAGCGTTACTCGAGGCACTTGCTTGTCAATGACGGAGCCAGTAGCACATTCCGTAGGAATGGAGCCGAGTCATTGATAGATGTAACGTTTGTCAGCCCCAGTCTGGTCTCGGACCTGGACTGGAGGGTAGACGAGGGCTACACCCATAGTGATCACCTAGCAATTCGCTTCAAGATCAACTATGGTGTGCAGCGTCCGAGGGCGGGTGATCCCTGTCAGGTCCGTGGGTGGAAGACCAATCACTTCGACAGCGAAGTTTTCACCGCGGCCCTGGGACTGGAGGCCAACACCGACAGTCTAAGCGGGGATGCGCTGATAGCTGTCCTATCACGCGCGTGCGACGCTACTATGCCGAGGAAAGCCCTGCCAAGAAATGGCAGACGCCCGGTATACTAGTGGAGTGCCGAAATTGCAGCCCTACGATCAGCCTGCCTCAAGCCTAGACGTAGGACGCAACGAGCCCGAACCGAGGAGGAAAGAGCGGTCCGCCGGGAAGTGTTTCAAGCTGCGAGACTGGCCCTTAACAAGGCCATCAAGAGCAGCAAGAGAGCGTGCTTCGACAACCTGTGCGAGGGTGCCAATGCGAATCCGTGGGGTGACGCCTATAGGATCGTGATGGCCAAAACCAAAGGGGGCTCTTCACCCCCCGAACGGTCACCGGACCGGTTGGCGAGGATTATCGAAGTACTCTTCCCGTCCCGAGCCACAAGTCCGTGGCCTCCTCCTGCGCTGCAAGGCGCTGGAAGTGTGGCCGAAATGGTGGCTCCGGTGACGAATGAAGAGTTACTCGCAGTGGCTAACACCCTTGCGATGAACAAAGCTCCAGGCCCCGATGGAGTTCCAAACAGTGCACTCAAGGCAGCGATCATAGCGAACCCGAACATGTTCAGGCTAGCTATGCAGAGATGCCTGGATGAGTGTTGTTTCCCTGAGAGATGGAAAAGGCAGAAGTTGGTACTGCTGCCGAAGGCCGGGAAGCCTCGGGGTGACCCATCGGCGTACAGACCAATTTGCCTGATCGACACGACGGGTAAACTGCTCGAGAGGATCATCCTCAACAGGCTCACCCCGTACGCAGAGGGTACGGATGGCCTGTCGAGTAACCAGTTTGGTTTTCGGAAGGATAAGTCCACGGTGGACGCTATCAATTCAGTCCTCAAGACTGCAGAGGTAGCGATCCAACGGAAAAGGCGAGGAATTCGATACTGTGCTGGGATGCCATCGCGCTCTCGTTACACCGGCTTAGCCTGCCGGTGGGACTGTACCGGATCTTGGAAAGCTACTTCCAGAACCGTGTGCTGCTATACGAGACCGATGCCGGTTAGAAAAGTGTTCCTATTACCGCAGGAGTCCCGCAAGGGTCAATCCTGGGCCCGGTACTATGGAACCTGATGTATGACGGGGTTCTGAAGCTAAAGTTCCCTCCTGGTGTGAAGATCGTCGGCTTTGCTAACGATGTAACCCTAGAGGTCTACGGGGAGTCAATCCCCGAAGTAGAGCTAACCGGGAGACGTCGCGATCACTTCAAAGCGAAGTCTGAAGATTCTTGGGGTCATCATAGACGGCAAGCTTACCTTCGGTAGCCATGTCGAATATGCGTGCAAGAAGGCTTCGACTGCTGTGGCGGCATTATCGAGGATGATGTCCAACAGCTCCAAGGTGTGCGCCAGTAGGCGTAGGCTACTGGCAGGCGTTGCCGCATCTATTCTTAGGTACGGCGGCCCGTCCTGGGCAAAAGCACTGGGGGTAACCAGTTACCTGCAGAAACTGGAGAGCACCTACCGCTTGATGTGTCTCAGGGTGATATCGGCCTACCGCACGGTATCGCGCGACGCATCCTGCGTGATAGCGAGTATGATGCCAGTCGGGCTGGTCATCCGGGAAGACGAGGAGTGTTTTGACCTACGTGGCACCAGAGGAGCCCGCGAGCGTACCAGGGTGACTTCGGTTGCCAGATGGCAGCGCGAGTGGGATAACTCCTCGAAAGGTAGGTGGACCCACCGGCTGATTCCTAACATATCAAGCTGGGTGGGGAGACCCCATGGGGAGGTTCACTTCCATCTGACACAATTCCTGTCAGGCCATGGCTGTTTCCGACAGTACCACCACAGGTTTGGGCACGCGGAGGTCCCCGTCTGCCCTGACTGCCCAGGTGTTGACGAAACTGCAGAGCACATACTGTTCGTATGTCCTCGTTTCGACGTCGAAAGAAGAGCAATGCTAGACGTTTGCGGCCGGGACACAACTCCGGATAATCTTATCCAAAGGATGTGTCAAGCGGTGGAGAAGTGGAACGCAGTCTCGACTGCAACCACTCAGATTGCCTGCAGCTTGCAGAGAATCTGGCGCGCCGAGCAACAATCGACAAGCATGACTAACTTGTGATTGGTTAGTTAGAACGAATGTGCCGAACGCGAAGAAGTGTGTTAATGGTCTGCCCTTGCAGAGGTAATGGCGCAGCGGGTGGCAACCGAGATCGTCACCTCGAAGCATGGCAGAAGTGTGAATGAATAGGTGTATGTATGGACTGCACACGCCGCGCTGGGAGTAGCGCAGGAATGTTGGTTCCTACGACTACTGATACCCCGCGGCGTGGCAGAGGAGTGTGGGTGAGCATCCAAGTCAGTCTCACATGGTACGAAAGGAATGAGCTGAGTCGAGTTGAGCTAGTCTCATATGGCATGAACGAGGTGAGTCAGACTCACATGGTATGTCAGAAGTGGGAACCTAAGCGAAACGTCCCACAAGGGATGCCAGAGGGAGTGTTAGGTCGAATGACTCGAGTAGTATGTGTCAGCGCGAACCGAATGAAAGAGGTGAGCAGTCTCACATGGTACGATAAAGGTGGGCATACAAGTTAGTCCCACATGGCATGAGAAGGGTGGGCACAAAAGTTAGACCCGCACGGCATTAGAAGGGTGGGCGCACAAGTCAGACCCATAGGAGCGTTAGCGTGTGTGCAAGCATGGAGTGTATGAGCATGAATCAAGGGTTTGGGTGGGCATACAAGTTAGACCCACATGGCATGAGAAGGGTGGGCACACAAGTTAGACCCGCACGGCATGACAGAGGTGCAGCAGAGTATGTAGGGTGTGTTTGAGGGTGCGATAGAGCGAGCACCCAAGTCAGTCTCGCATGGGACGGGTGCCTGTGTGAGCGATAATAAGCGAGTACGTTTAGTACTGCCATCCCCCAAAAGTAGTACTGGGAGATAGTTCCTGGGGGAAACGATGGTGGAGCCCAAGGGAGTTTAGTCGGTATTACCGGTATGGTCGAGTCCGACACTCCAGTACACTTCCGTGTGGTAGTTTGGCAACTACAATGCACGTGTACTGGGTTAGTGTGTAAATGCATTCTCCCTTGTAAAAAAAAGCACACACACACACACGGGGCAGCAGGGACTTTGTCCAAGGGCTTGACGACCCCTCCCCATGGCCACTGCAAGTTAGATCGGGACCATCATCCCTAACACCTAATCCCAAGGCGTCAAGCGACCCGTGCCGAGGGGATGCATGGCCAGGGGGGTGAAATAATATGCTAGGCCTTTAACGGAGCCTGTGTGGTACCTGGGCACCCTCCACAGTAATTGTCCCTTACCGTGCATGCTGGGCTCTGGCGTGGTGGACCTCTTTTCCCGAGCAACTCGTGGAACCAAAATGGAAAACCAAGTCAATTCTTCAATTAGTGGTAGTGGTGTAGGCGACAACCCCTTCGCAAGAGGTGGGTTGTTCAGGTCTCCGCCTAGGAGGCCAGAGGCAATAGTTGGCAGCTCAGTGCGCAGCGCCAGCGTGGGTCACTCAACCTTCCTCTCGGCTAGAAAAACGCCGGTAGGGGTTATTGACGGCCCATGGCTTGTGGAGGCGATGAACCGCAAACGCGATGGGCTTTCGGCCTTCGACAGCTGGACGCCATCATCGACTTTGCGTCATCGAAGCATAATATCAGCAAGGACCTCAAGAGGAGCTTGCAGAAACTTCGAAAGTCGATGCTGGACGCCAAGCTGGAGAGGGCGGTCGGGACGGCCAAGTGTAAACCCGTGAAATCGGCATAGTCGAGGTCTACCCAAACTGAGGCCCAAGGATTCGCGGACTCGGGCAAGGTCGGATCGACCGAAGGCGTGCCAGCGAAGACGGTGGTGCCAAAGTCTACCCAGACTGAGGCTCAAGTATTTGCGAGTACGTCGGGGGTGACTGCTCCAAAGGAGCAGACACAAAAACGGGGGAGACAGTCTCCAGGGGATGAGCTCCCTGGGGGCCGCTCCAAAACGCGGAGGGTTACTACCCCGAACAAGGGTAGTGGGGCTGGGAAGCTGAACCCCGGTCAGGTACCTCCAAAACCGGGGGAGGAAGGACCTGGAAAGGTCCGTCCACTCAGGAAAGACGGTGGTAAGGGGTTACGGCAGGCTGAAAGTTCTCAGCCGCACCAGACCAGGGAAATAGAGGGGGATGACGCCTCCTGGACCCTGGTCAAGAACAAGAGGAAACCGAAGACGTCAAGGGCCGAAAAGAAGGCCCAGGCGAATGAGGGTAGCAAGAAGTCTAGGGTAGGCGCCAATCGCTCCAGGGGCGATGCCCTAGTCATCACGGCGGACGAGGCTAAGTACTCGGATGTTTTGAAGGCGATGAGGAGTGACGTCATGCTCGGTAAACTCGGCGCCGACGTACGTCGAATAAGACGTACCCGGATGGGCGAGATGATACTCGAGCTGAAGCGGGGCGTCTCGCAAAAGGGCGCCGCCTACAAGAAGTTGGCGGAGGAGGTCCTAGGCGAGACGGTCAAGGTGAGGGCACTCACGACGGACGAGATCACTGAAGTCGAAGAGCTCGTCACGGCACTGCGGCGACAGTGTGAAGTGGAGACGCCCACCGCAGCCGTTCGGCAGGGACGCAGGTAGCATTGGTTCGGCTATCTGCAGCGGACGCCTCCAAGGTAGTCAAGTTAGGGAGCGTCAAGGTGGGATGGTCGGTATGCCCTGTGCGCATATACGAGCAACCCGAAGTTTGCTTCAAGTGCCTGGAACCGGGGCACAAGCAATGGGACTGCAAAGGCCCTGACAGAAGCAATCTCTGCCGACGCTGCGGATTGGAGGGACATAAGGCACAATGCTGCACGAACCCTCCCAATTGTTTGATTTGTTCCAGCAAAGCTGTGAACAGCAAGCACCCCATGGGGGGTTCGATGTGCCCGGCGTTTAAGCGTGCTGCAAAATCAAAGTGCAGGTAACGCAGCTGGCTTGCTCGGCCTCGCCCGAGTGTTTGGTGTGCGCAGGTTTAGAGGAAACGGCGGAACACGTGTTGGTCGTGTGCTCACGTTTTCGCGCAATGCGTGACCACATGCTTGCCACATGTGGTCTGGACACTACCCCGGACAATCTAGTTCGGAGGATGTGTAAAGATGAAGTTGGCTGGAACGCCGTTTTATCGGCTATCGCCCAAATCGTCTCGGAGCTACACAGAAGGTGGCGCGTGGACTCAAGGATGGCTAGTTCAGGCGCAAATAAGAGGTGGTCCAAGGGATCGGAGTCGGCTTCATGGGTCATACCGGTGGTCATGCTCTGTGGTCGAACTCGATCCTTTTATCGAACAAGTGGCCGCGCCAAGAACAACATGGTATCGTCGCTTTCGCGGCGTCGGTCAACCGGGCGGGTTCCGAGCCCGAGGACGGAAAGGGGTCCTCGTCAAGGCTGGGGCAGGCGTAGGCCTCGCGTCGGCAAGTCCCTCTGTGTGCTGGCGAATAGGCCCTATCGCAGAAAGATCAATTTGGGGTGCACGCGGCATCATCATTCTTGATACCAGTCGTGCAGAGGGAAGCAGGCGCGAAGTCGACCCTTCCCACCTTCCGAGGACATAGGGCGTGGTAAGGCCACCTGGAAAGCCGGCAACGCGCTGGCATGATACCATGGTGTTCTTCTAAAAAAGCGAGTTACGATGTTCGATGCTGCAAGGACACGCAGCTAACCTCGAGGGTGCGTTGTGCACTGGCCTCCCTTTAAAGCATTACTTTCTGGTTGTACCGAAGGGACTATGGGCTTGGCGGCAATGGAAACGGTTTAGCGGGTCGGGGATGTAGTCCTGCCTCCCTCGGTGATCCCTAACCCCGCACTTCCTGGTCAACCCAGGATGTCTGTTGAGCAGATTCCCCCTCCATTGCTTAGGAAGAAAAGAAAAACACACACACACACACCGAGTGCGTACCGAACCATTTCGTCAGAGGCAGTTTGCGTTATCGCAGGGATGAATCCAATCTGCATAACCTTAGCAGAGGATATCGAGTGCTACCAATGGAGAGGTACCAGAAATGTGAGGGAGACGGTGAGACTGGACTCTATGGTGAAGTGGCAGCAGGACTGGGACAATGCAGATAGTGGAAGGTGGATCCACCGGCTCATCCCCAATGTGTCGACGTGGGTGAACAGGGAGCATGGAGAGGTGATCTTTCACCTCACACAGTTCCTATCGGGACACGGTTGTTTCCGCCAATATCTGCACCGGTTTGGCCATGCGTCATCGCCATTCTGCCCGGCGTGTGTCAACGTAGAGAAGACTCTAGAGCATGTGTTTTTCGATTGTCCGAGGTTTGCGGAAGCACGTAGAGG
Organism: Armigeres subalbatus; assembly: GCF_024139115.2. Classification (NCBI taxonomy): domain Eukaryota; kingdom Metazoa; phylum Arthropoda; class Insecta; order Diptera; family Culicidae; genus Armigeres; species Armigeres subalbatus. Next base: position 290,717,701 of record NC_085140.1, on the reverse strand, counting down.
AATGCCTGCCCTAACCGTGGACAACATCGCCAAGCGAATGTGTCACGATGAAGATACGTGGAATGCGGTAAGCAGAGTCGTGAGGCAAATACTCTGCAACCCAAAGACGAAGTCGGCGCAATGCGCGAAAGCATCCCCTGCGATAGCCGCCGGTAGTTGGGGTACTATCAGTGCGGAAGTTTCCTTCACCGGTACTCAACGCCTGGGGGGAAGGGGGTCAGGAGGATTTGTGTTAGGAAGTTTGTGGCACGACCACCGACGGATAGAGACTACGTGATGGATACCAGCCAGCCAGTCGTACAGAAATCACCTCAATTCGTGGAGCTTAGTCGATTGATATATGGGTCTCCGAGCCTTCTATCAAAAGTTCGGTTTTGGAGTAATCCTTAGTATACTGCCATTATACGCATAACTGTCCCATGTATATAGGGAATCCCAGCAATCATGGGACAACCATGCGTATGACGGCAGTATACGAGAAAGACAAAAATTAAAATTACAGTAACCAAATTTGCTTCCCTAATTCCAATAATGAGACAATGTAGTAAAAAATATATATATAATTAATGAACGGCTCATGAGACAATGTAGTGTTCTACATTGTTTCTTGCGTTTGCAGAAAATTCTGTCATACACTGTCATGCAAATACATCGGTATTGAAGATATTTCTTCATCAAAGTGCGGGTACGCTAAGCCAAACTTACACACATATCCATTCCTCTGGTATGTTTATCGTAGTAATCGCGTCACGTCAAAATCGGCCCTATACCGGAATAAATTTGCCTGCATGTAATCAACGTTGCTAAGTTATTGAACTATCGACATACATGCACGAGAATATTATGCAAAAATGTCTTCGATGCACATAAACACGAGAATACTTCCTGTACTCATTCTACGTTTTTCTTCTTTTTTTTTACAGAGAATAAATTGGAGGAAACCGACGGGTTCGTTCATCGTCTTGATCTGTAACAGGTAGGTACGTAGATAAAACTTCTAGAGGTGATGGTTGCAAAGATGACTGTAAACAAACTAGTCATTGAATGAAAATGCACCGGCCGCAATGTGCCTACGCAAGCGCTGTTCGCATGCTAGAATGGTGAGAGCACCGGCTGTGAAAAAAATATCAGGCGGTATTGAGGCGGCCTACAAAAATTCGGGATCAACATTTTGTTACTACGAAAGAAATTTCAATAAATGAGAAGTTTATTTCAGCATAACGGCTCAATGTATTAAACGCCCAGAAAATATAATTATTATGTTTCTAGTGATGTACAAAAAATCAAGCAAAATCAAGGCCTTCCTTAGCCGGTAAGATGTGCTGCTACAAAGCCAGACCATGCTGAAGGCGGCTAGGTTCGATTCCAGGTCCGTTCTAGAAAATTTCTCGATTTTCTTGGGCATAAAAGTATGATCGTGTTATCCTCATGGGCCTCATGATATACAAACGCAAAAATGGTTTAGAAATCTCGCAGTTAATAACAATGGGAGTGCTTATGAACACTAATCTGCGAGGCTGCAATGTCCCTGTGAAGGATGTAATACCGATAAGCAGAAGAATAAACGCTATAGACGAAAACGTGGACGGCCGGAATGGTCTTTCTCCCACTAATATCAATGTTCAAATTCATTGCAAATGAAGACATTTTTATCCTGATTGATAGAAACTCTGCATAGTTGTACGACTCCTACAATAATTTCTCAGAAACTCCTAAATTTATTACCTTGAAGAAGTGCGTATAAAAAAGCGACACAGTCATATCACTATGGGGGATCCCCATACAAGCGAGCGGTCAAAAATAAAATTGGACTTTTAAAGTGATTTTCCACTTAGTTTTAGCTGTGTATGGTCGAAATAGCATGAATATACAATTTCCAACCCCCTTTGGGGATCGTCTATGAATTACGTAATTATTTTTTCATAGGTTCGATTAACGTGACAAAGCAAACCTATTTGGGAAGTTGAAATTTCGTGCGTTTTCTTAAGGAGAAGGAAGGGGCTGTACAAAAACTAAGTTCAGCAATTTATGGACATTATGGCGGCGATCATGTTAAATGACATTAATTTCATGACATTCCGTGATATTTTTTGTTCTCACTCTCATGCCTCACAATTTGTATTTAGAACAATTTGTTTGACAAAGTACTAGGATCTGAAGGATCATAAAGCATTAAATGTTAATCAAATAATCAGAATTGAAAATAACTTTTGAAAAAGGGTATTAGCAAATTAGAAATCGCAATCCCATGACATTTTTACGTGTACAAGTTATCCACAAAATGAGATTAATATATTCTCAAAAAATGTGGACATTCATTGTGGAATGTAAGAATGCTCCATTCTTCCGAAAAGCAAAATTCTTTTAATTTAAATAACAACACTATTTGAATTACTTTTGATTTGTTTTCATGATTTCTACAAGTTATATACAGCATCATTCTTTTTCTGTGTCAAGGTTTAAGTCTTCAATGATATTTTCTTCAATTCCATCAACGATGGAAGATGAGATAAATTCATCTAAAGTATTAGAAGATAAAGAACTTTTGAAAATCTTCAAATATTACAAAATTACGCATGGCATAAGAATAACTAAGTGAAAAATTTTTTCCAACGTCTCCTCGTTATCCAAATCGAGCTTAAAATGGATCTGATTCATGTAAGGCACGAAGGAAAATGTCAACATTTGCCTCTCTTGATCATTTTCTTGCATTATGAGTTCTAAATTTCTTCAACTGTTTATATTGACTTTCCGCTGGTTGTTCAGCCAGTGAACCTCAAAGTGTAGATGAGTGAATAAATATTTCCCTACCATTAGCCAGACATTCATGAACACTAGCAGGAATTTCATACGCTCCGTTCTAACTAAGATATTGTTCGTCTTTACTTTTGCAATAAACATGTCGGGAATTATTGATTCCAGGAGATTTATAAATATTTACATATTATGAAATCTCATATTTAGTTCTCCATCAGTAGCTAATGAATAGCTCAGAAAATTAGGTTTAGAGAATGACTCAAACCACTCAAGCCCCAAACGCATTTCAGCGGAATGGCGACGGAAACAGTAAAATTTGACAGGAAATATATGAGCGAACTGTTAAATCCTTCCGTTACCGTTGTGCTGCATTGCATTGGGGTTGTATTCATTTACTCCGTTGAAACGTTAATTAAATGAGCTCAAATGGTTATAAATAAAGTCGAAGTTATTACCAATAAATGTATTTTGACCATACCCTTTGAGCGCATAGTTCAGTCTGACCCATTTTCAATAGGAAACGATGGGACTAGATTTCCCGTCGAATGAAACTTGTTGCGAGAAAATCGGACACAAATAAGTGTCTAAATGGCGATTGCGTTCTTATGCGCACATACATACAGACGCGCATGCACACACATACAGACATCACCTCAATTCTTCGCGCTGAGTTAGTTGATATATACCACTAGGGGTCTCCGGGCCTTCTATCAAACATTCGTTTTGGAATGAGCATTAACCTTGGAGTACGAGAGAGGCAAAACACGGTAAAAAAACAAATGAAAAAAAAAATCAGAGTGACTTAACTCTGTTAATTGCAAATACTGGCAAGAAATTCTTTCGGGACATTTTAGTCGAAGCTTTGTCCTTGATGTGTATCATAAAAGAACCCGGGGATTCCTGAGGAAAAAAAAGTTCTTCACTATCAAAGTTGAAAATAGCGTCGTTTTGGAAAAAATATTGCTTCCGCATTTTTTCAATTTTTTTCACAGTGTAACCATTAGTTTTGCACACCATTTAAAAGCTTATACAATAACCTTTGTAATGATGTATTAACATTGAAGAAAAAACATTTAAAAATATTTCAATAAATAGTTGAAAATAAAATATTTTTCAGAAAATTTGCTAACTTTTTACCCATTTCTGACTTTGCCACCTTATATCTTTGGAACTAGTTCACCTAGAGACTTCAAATTCAGAATTTCTCTTAATTAGAGTATTGACAATGGAGAGAAAATATTTTAAAATAATTCGGAAGACATGACATTTTCGATTAATGACCGCCCGAAATCCTATAGTGCATATATGCAACAACGCACCTTTAGTCGTGATACCACACTAAAGTACCATAAGTTCGGAGCCTAGAGGTAGAGAAAATGTGGTATATGTTCGTGATCGGGCCACATCATCGACAGACAGATTGCGGGTGGGGGTGTGGTGGCAAGGGCATTGGACTTCGCCTTTTCTCTCTATGGTGGATAGGTGAGAAGGTGGATATCGTACGATGCTGTGGCATGATGTTTGTTGATATCGGCTTCACTGATGGTGTGTTTTGTTGTCAGAGCCGGTGGCGATTGCGCAAGTGGTAGTGTGTCGATACGACATAGTTTCAGTGTATTTACATACCCAGTTTTGTTAACATATGTACGTCAGTGATCCTCAATTTTCGGATCAGATTATTACTACGTTTATGAGATAATGAACGCGAACTATACAAAAGGTTATGATCAGAAACGATCTGTAACGAAAGGTTAAGATCAGTAACGGGCTGTACTAAGAATTAGGATGTTTTGTGAATATGTGACAATCAATAATGTTAACAGTTCAGGCACTGCACTATGGTCCAGGATACAATTTTACGCGGAAAGATGCATTTTACGCTAAAACTATATTTTTTAGAAAAAACTGTTGTTCTACAATTTTTTTTTTTAGTCTTTATTAAGGTGTTTTTTTAATCTACAGACTAAGTTCAACACCGAACTACAAAATTGTTCGAAATAGTAAGGCCATCATTATGGTGCAACCAAAAAATGGGGTGGCCTATCATATCATTTATTTCTCGGAATATTGACATGGTATGTTCTACAAAGTTGTAGCGCAGCTTATTCCAAACAATTTTGCTAAAAAAAACTTTCGGTAGCTCTTAAGTTGGCTGATTTAGATCAATTTTACCTTTTTTTTTAAATCTTTATTAATGTGTTTTTTAATCTACAGACTAAGTTCAACACCGGAACTCAATTTTACCTGATTGGATTAGGGTGTACACCCGATTCTTTTTTTACACGGGGGATGCGTGCCGTGTGAAAAAAATCCGTGTAAAAATAATCCGTGTTATTTCGAGAAACCGTGTAAAAAAAACCAGGCTATTTCGAGAAACCGTGTAAAAAAAGCCGTGCAAAAAATATCCGTGTAAAAAAAGTAACCGGTTCTTTGTTAATATGAAATAGTGCCTACATATAGTATTGAGCTAAATCATCGTCTTTGTACATGTGAGGCTTTTTCTACAAAATATGTACTGTTTCTAATGCTATAGAACATCCATAAATTACGTGACATTTGCAGGAGTAATGTTTTAAATATATGTTACACATCGTACATGATTATGTATGTTACTACAAAAAGTGACAATTGGGGGTGGTGACGTATTTTATGGATTTCCCCTATAGATTTTATGGGAATGAAAAGCTTTACTCTTTGCGACTCTATTGACTCTAATGACGCTGCCTTACCAAAGCGACAAACTGCCAGCCATAGCAACAGTTGCATCGCGTTGGTTTGGAGGAACCTTCATTATGATTCGTAATTATATGAGTATTTAACACTGAAATGAGTAAAAAATCCAGTGGCGATTCCTTAACCTCAAACTACCTGTTCAACGAATTCGAATCTGCAAAATTTTTGCACGTAAATGCATGGAATAAGTAGATTTTGATTAGCTTAGTCGAATCTGATAATTTTATTTCCTTTTCGGACTGTCGAAATATCGAAATTTTCCATTTTTGTATCGTTGAACAGGTAAAAAGTGAGGTTACGAGACGCCACTGAAAAAATCATTTGTATGAAAAAAATCTTACATGGATGGAGGGAGGGGAGTCAAAAAACCCAAAAAATGCTAACGTAATATGTGTACTACCCCACAAAACAAAATTTCGAAGATGTAAAAACGGGATAATATTCAATGTTATTTTAATATTCTCTTTTAATATTCTCTCGTCTAGAATCGTGTTTACGCATCTCGTACACCAAGATGTAACGAAAAGGCCAAATGTTCACTCAAAAAACGAAGTTTTGATGACAGGCTCGGAGGCTGACTTCCATATACCGACAGCTCGACGAATTGAGGTGATGCCTGTCGATAAAGTTTTTAAATTTAAATTATTGCATGGCGATCTACTTAACACTCTACTAAAGGTTCGAAATTATTTCATAACTTAATTTGAAATTTGTTTGGAAATTTAAAAATATTATCCTCTTAAAATTCCTTATGAACTTCATTTAGATAATAGATAAAACTTCTAATTTTAAAATTTCTCCTAGATTTGTTCCCGATACTTTTCTAGGAATTCCTCTGAAAATTTCTACAGGGTCCATCTGGGATCCTCTCCTGCAGAACTTACAATAGGAAATCCAGCAGGAAATCCTTTGGGAACTCCTTTGAATACACCCACAAGAATTCCTTCGAAAATTCTTCCTGAAAAAAGAAACTTCCCGGAGTAGTTCTTGAAGGAATTCCATGCAGAATAACTTGATAAATTTCTGGGGGATTCCAAAACAAATTCCCGGGGAATTTCTGAAGAAATTTTCTGGGGAAAAGGGATTTCTGGAGAAATTCTTGAAGTAATTTCCGGGGAAATTCTTGATGAAATTGTTAGGAGAATTCATGGAGGAGTTTCTGAAAGAAAATTTGGGAGAGTTTCTAGAAGAATTTCCGAGGTAATTGCTGCTTACACCTGGAAAAAAATCTCGGAAAATCATGAAGGATTTTTTAGATGATTTTTGTAGACATTTTAGAGGAGGTACCCGCAGAAATTTTGAGAATTCCGGGTGTTTCTTCCGGGAGAATCACTTCAATAATTTCCAGATGAATTTCAAGGTGAATTTCGGGAGGTAGTTCCAAAAAAGTTTTAACGAAATTTTCAAAAGAATAGCTTGAGAAATTAGGGGCCCTCCTTAGCCGTGCGGTAAGACGCGCGGCTACAAAGCAAGACCATGCTGAGGGTGGCTGGGTTCGATTCCCGGTGCCGGTCTAGGCAATTTTCGGATTGGAAATTGTCTCGACTTCCTTGGGCATAAAAGTATCATCGTGCTAGCCTCATGATAATACGAATGCAAAAATGGTAGTCTGGCTTAGAAACCTCGCAGTTAATAACTGTGGAAGAGCTTAATGAACACTAAGCTGCGAGGCGGCTCTGTCCCAGTGTGGGGATGTAATGCCAATTAGAAGAAGAAGAAGAAGAAGAAGCTTGAAAAATTGCCAGATGAATTTTCAGACGGATTTCTCAAGGAATTTCCGGCAGAATTCCCGAAAGAAAATTATGAACAATTTTTCGGGAAAGTTCTTGTAGCAATTTTTGGAGGAATTCCCAGGGCGTGAGTAAGAGATGTCAATCAAGAGCTTCTACGTGAGTTTATGAAGAAATTCATAAGGAATCGAAGTAATTAATGAGAGATCTTGATGGAATTTCTGGAGTATCTTCAGAGCGAATGCCAGGATTTGAATGATTTTCTGGTGGAAGTTCTGAGAAAGGAGACGTGGAAATTTTTTACGCACAATTTAAGATGGAATTTTGAAAGATTTTTGAAAGGATTTACGGAAAAATTTCTGAAGTAATTCCTATGCGTCCTAGTCGAATTCGAGAAACTTCCGGAGAAATTTCTGGAGGTCCTTCGCTTCGGGAGGAATTCTTGGAGGAACTTCTGGAAGAACTTCCGGGGAACTTCCCAAGGAATTCCAGGAGGTCGAGAAATTTCTGAAGGAACTTTCGGAGCGATTCCTGGAGGAACTTTTAGAGGAATACTTATAGGAACTTGCGGAGGAAGGCCTGGAGGAAATTGCGGAGGATGACCTGAATAAACTAGCAGAGGAATTCCTTGGGGAACTTGCGGGGGGATTCCTGGAGGAACTTGCGGATAAATTCCTGAAGGAGCTTCTGGAGAGATTTATGGGGGAACTTGCGGAGAAATTCTTGGAGAAATTTCAGAAGGAAATCCTAGAAAAACATAAATGCACGAAATTGATTTACGTCGCCGCAAATCACGAGCGGCATGACGCCGCCACTCCACTGCCGCTGGCTCTGGCTGAAGATGATCTGGCACGCCAATCTAATTTCAATTGGCGCACAGATTTTGATTGAATATCAAGTGAAATCCTGTAAGGAATTGTATGGAAGTACCCTTGGGAGAAACTGCGTTTCCAGGATAAACTGCTTCTGGGATTCCAGTGAGACGTCTTAGAGGAATCTTAGAAGGAACTCCTGATTGAATTTCTAGTGGAATCTAGGGATGATTTTTTAAGGAACTCCTGGGAAAAAACTGAATCATTATATCAAATAAATAACTGAAAAACATAACAAAATAAATAAAATAAAAATAACTATTCAACCAAAAAAATATCTTCATTTTAGTAACGCTGCTAATTTGTTTCTCAAGAAAAATGTTGTCACCAACAAGTGGATAGATTGGAACTAAACTTACTGTGAACAGAATTAAACAATTAAACATCTTGCCGCAAATTCATTTTTGAGAAACGCTATTCCCATGATGAATTTAATTTACTCCTCGGGGAAATGTTCTCTGGTCTATAAGGTGAATTAATACATGGGGACGGGTTCTAGAACTGGAACTAACTTCCTTGATAGATAAAATAATTCATAAACATAATTATCGTTCAATTAAGTGGATAGCTATTCTGCTTTCTAAGAAAATCATCTATACATCCATACCCATACAATTATGATAATATTTTTAGAGAATGTAATTATGTTCCTTGAATTGTTTAAAATATTGTAGGGTGCTGTCAATACGATACACCGCGCGGCTGTTGTAATGTTTCTAAAAGCGCATTTGCACAAGATTCGGCGTTCCACACGCGGCGTTCCACAATCGAAAGAAACAACCGCACCCTAGGAAACGCCGCAATGTTATCTACCCATAAGAATCGAGTATACGGGCAGCAAAAACCGCGGTGCGTCGTTTCCTTTAGTGAGCGCCGCGTGTACTTTTGGGCAAATGCGTTAATAATAGAATGATGTGTGCTACGTGAGACTGTCAAACATTTATGAAACGCTACTTCTTTAAAGTACTGCAACTAAATTCGTTATAAGTTCACGATGGTGTTTAAATCAGATGTAAAATGATTACGTAGCATATAAAGGACCCCACACATGTGCCATGATCAAAACATTTTTTTTGTGTACGCACTATCGAGGTAAAATGTACGTACAATCGAGGGTACGCACTATCGAGGGTACGTACTATCGAAGTATGCCTGTATTCCGAGAAATAAAAAAATATTTTCTATTTTTTTTTATTTGATGGACTACTCTATTTTTTGGTTGCACCATAATGATGACCTTACTATTTCGAACAATTTTGTAGATCAACCGTTTTTTCTAAAAAAATATAGTTTTGGCGTGAAATGCATCTTTCCGCGTAAATCTGTATCCTGGACCATAGTGCACTGGGCTTATGAATGGGTCAGCCAGAGTACTCTATTTGGTTGATTTGGTTTATATTAGGAGATTATGAAGCTCTTTTGGTTAAATTACTCTAAAAAAGCCTGTTATAAAGGTCCAACGTCACTTTTACTCCATGTGATGGTGCTAATCTTGCTGAAACATCTACAATTGTACATATTCGCTTCGTCCAAAACGTGCGCTTGCCCAAGAAGCTACACTGTCTTTTAATAGCTTCTGTAAACTGATTCATTGACATTGCCGTCTTTTTCGATAAACTGAGAAAATCTAACGCCAAACCCTCAATTAACAAACTACGCCAAATAGATTGAGAAAGGCATTATGGCTGTTGGATAATTTGTCATTATTTTTGCATGAAATGTCAGATAAGTTCATATATGTACTCGACGATTAATTACTTGTCTGATCCAGACGTTCACCTATAATGTCGCTAATTTTCCGCTTAACTACGTAATGAGTGACTGATTACATTGAGAGTAATTTATAGCCCGATACATGTTCTATTCCACTTAGCGAAGTGTTGCAAAGTGTTAATGTGTACAGAATTTGTACTCCAGATGTGCAACCAATTTGGAGGTTTTCAACAACCAAATAAGTTTATTTGGACGAATTAGGGGCAGCCCTTACTTTGCACCGTTCAATGTGCAAAAACGATCCATAAAAGAATGAAAAACGATCCGTAACTAACATCTGAATGTTCCATAAAACGATACCATAAATCCATAAAATAGTTCGGGAGATTCCATAAAAATAAATTTTATGATCCATAAATCTTTGAAAAATGATCCATAAAAACTATATTTTGATCCATAAAATTTCAAATTTGCGCAATTTTTATCCTGATGATGATCCATAATTTCAGTAATATGATCCATAATTTTGGTCATATGATCCATAATTTTGTTTATATGATCCATAATGCTTGGAAAGAAGGCCAATGAAACTATATTAATTGATCCACACATTTTATAAAATCTATGGATCATTTGCCAAAATTTATGGATCATATCACCAAAACTATGGATCATTTGAACAAAGCTATGGATCAAATGGCCAGAGTTATGGATCATATAACTAAAATTATGGATCATATTACTGAAATTATGGATCATTATCACGATAAAAAATGCGCAAATTTGAAGTTTTATGGATCAAAATATAGTTTTTTATTGATCATTTTCCAAAGATTTATGGATCATTTGTCATACGTTCATGGTAAAATAGCAGGAATTGGATTGTTTTTCTTGACTATGTTAATGGAACATATTTTCCCATTAATTGCTAAATTTTAGTTTAGTTATGGATCGAAAAAATATTCTTTATGGGATCTCCTGAACTATTTTATGGATTTATGGTAGCGTTTTATGGAACATTCAGAAGTTATTTATGGATCGATGTTCGTTTTTTTAAGGATCCGTCTTTATTGTTTATATGCAAAAGTATGTTTTGCCCGAATTAGGCGAGGAGTGATAGCCAATGTAATATTGATTGAACTGAAAGTAGAATGACTCATGGGCAAGTAGGGATAGCAGTAAAGGCCTACCACAACATGTGCGACATCTGGATTATTCTGGATGTTATTCCGATAAGTAAAGTAACTAACTTTCGTAAGTCTTCTGCGCACCACGATTGATGTAGAGGTCCGACTTCAAGAATCTCTATCCCGGGCGATTGCCCGCTATCGCCGTAATATGTTGCCAGAATTGATTTTGGTCAATTTCTTTTATTTATTTATGGAGGCTACGGCGCCATGAGTTGATTTCACGTTGGAATCGAAATTTCAGATTTTGGTGCGTTGACTAATCTGCCTATTCTTCAATCAAAGTTAAATGCCTATTTTTCGGATATGAGACCATCCGACATTAATTTATAATGATAATTCAGATATGAATATGTACAGTATGTGGAGGATTTTGATTTGAAAAAAAAAAATGTATTGGAGGTAATCACTTTCCTTCGATGGGACTCGAACCCAGACCCGCAGTACGCCAGACTTGTGTTTTTAACCAACTAAGCTACGAAGGATCACCGTCCGCGTTAATTCCCTGTGTAAAATCTCATTCTTAGTTGGTGTTAACTACACTCTAAAACGTGTATTCTAAATACAGCTTCCTGCTTGCATAATTCATTAACCTTTGGAACATGATAGTTGAAATTTTCTTTTCACATCACAATACATATATAATATGCTACACAACATCTCCAACCGTTGACCGATTCTCAAACTTGCGAAAAGGCACGAGAGCGACCTTTGGACGCACCTTTTCTTCTTCCAATATAAACAGAACAAAAGCGTCTCGCAAACCAATGCTTCCAGAACCAGATTCGATGGATGAAATGACGGTGCGATTTGGTTGGTCGCATCACATGCGACTATGCGGGTAGGTATATCTGCCTCTTGACGTTGTTGCTTGCATCAGATGTGCCTACATCTATTGCCCAAACAAGCACAAAAGTCAGTTATACGCCGCTGCTCACTGTGTATACAATACAATTTGCCGTACTGACGTCAATAATAACCATGCCATATCCTCTTGGGCTCAGAGGTGGGGATTTGTTTTGTCAGAAAGGAAACAAACAAAAAATCGATGAGCAGTAATATACCTTATACTACATCGCATCGCATCGGTGGCGACGCTGGTAGTAGAAAAACTATTTCGAATGTCTTGTAAAATCTAGGAAACCTTACAGGTTCGGGTAGTTTGTGATTAATTGCACTTGGATGATTTCCGTTCAAGATTAGCTGATTGCGATGATTACGATGGCGTTAGTATTATTCCTTTTATGGGTTACGACTTTTACATAACCCAGATAGTTGAATTGAAGCTTAAGATTATGAAGTTCATTAGTTATCAAAAATCTAACCTCACTGTACGTAGTAGTAAAGGTTGAAAGTAGAGAAGGTCATTTTTTTGCAATCTCAAACCCCACATTCTAAAGCCTCTCAACCTTGAAACATTATACAACATCTTAACCTAATTCATTCAACTTTCGAGTGATAAGCTTATCATCATGCCCAACCACGAACAGTCGAAAAAACGTGCCGGCTCTCTCTGCTTGAGGTAGTCGAGGTCAGCTATGTTATGTCGTGATTGCTTATAAAGAATATGCAAATACGTTTACAAGCATCACCTTCTTGTTGTGCTCTAATGCTTCCCTGCCCTCATAGTAGGGTTACGAAATATTTATCGTCCTGTTAAAAAGTCGTTTTTGTTTCCATAGCGCAATCAAGGTATTTTTTCCTCTCGTAAAAATCGTTTATTTGTATATTTTTCTAATTCAATAACTTTTATGGTGGTATGATTTCCAAAAAAGGTATAGACCAATTATAACGCATAACCCTAGAGGAGAACTCGCTGTCAAGTGCACTTGACTATGCTACACTCGTCAAGTGCAAGATAGATCGATCCACTGAATGGCTTAGTACGGCATATGTACGTACATGATGTTGAACTCCAGATACTACGTCGTGCGAATGTGATGCTGTGAATCCAGCATCCTAACGAAACACCTTACGGATCGACACCCGTAAGCATTCGATTTCACTCTTCATTTGACCTCTAGATAATCCTATGCAGCTACTTCGGTATGGCTATAGGGAGATATTCTACTAAACGTGGCTATATGTTGTTTGTTTTTATTCAAAAGTACGGGACGTTCGGAATGAACTTTCCTTGAACACCTCACGCTTACCGCAAAGGGAATAGATTGTACAGATTGTCAGATATGTTAGGTAATCCTTGTACTTGTTTGTTCTTTATAGTCGTGACTTTGATTTGAACTTATATTCTGTTAATATGAAAGCTTGCGTGTATCATTTTCTGACTGAAGTTTAAAGAGTAATGGATTGCAACGTTTTAACCTGCTCGATCGTTCAGCTAAGCATGCATGGCATCGTTAACGTGCATTAGCCAGAAAACAGGTTTTTGTTGTCGTTTTCAGTCAAATATTTCATTTATTTGTTTGGATAAGACTGCACCCTCTAGGAACGGCGTTGGGATAAAATGCAGCCGTGCAACAGAAACGTAAAACTTGACATGGGTGTGATCAAAGTTGAATCCAGTTTGCTTATTACAGTCACCCGTCAGTTATGATTCAAATAAGTGCAACTTGCACTTATCATTGTCTGATAGTTGGTCGGGGCTCTGCTAATCCGCACCAAGCGCCACAGACAGTCAGAAAGCCGCTTCGCAGAACCCAGACCTTTTGTGCTAAACTAGTGGAATGACGGCCCTTCCTTAATCATTAGATTTAATGTCAGTATTTTTTTATTTCAATTATTCTGCCCTTCTACGCATAGTTGTCCCATGGTAGTTTTTATAGATATCGACTTTTCATCACAGAGCAGTTCATTTCATCTACATTTTCTGAAAACTTTCGAAACTGCCGTGAAAACTCGCGGGAAATGAAATTATCCTTTCGGCAGAATTCGTTATTTTAATAAGCGTTACTTATAAGAATAATATTCCCTGCATAGTTCTCCAAAGCTAAACCATTTTTAGCGGTGAATAAGATTAGCTGCTGAAATCGAAATGTGGACGCCAGTTAGAAAAACCACTTCGAGATTTTAAGAAGTCCTTTTTTAAGTTTAAGACCCCCGGAAATAGCCATCGCTGTTTTTCATACAAAATGGTCATGATTATTACTTGTATGCATGTTTACTGAGAAAACATGTTTTAGTTGGAAATAATTATGAAGCCATCACTTTTATATGGGACTCCATACAAGTAGTGCCTTCTCAGTAAACATGCATACAAACAACAATCAATTATTGAAAATTTAGGCGCCTAAGTGGAGGTGAAGGAATTGGCCATTAGACTAACAGAATTTAAATAACATCGGTTTATGTATTCTTGACTGATGCACTACCGTTTGCAACCATAAGGGAAGTAGGGCGCTAGGAACCAATTGTCAAGTGTAATCGACAAAATTCTAACTCGTTCAATCGATCTAACAATCTCGATTTTTTTTGTAATTTGTAATTTGAAAAAAAAATCAAAACTAAAATAATCCCCTTATCTTTTGCTGAAAAATCCTTAAATTAAACAATTTAAAAGGTCAAAATCGGCTACCATCACTGTGGGTCGAATTTTTTTCCGGACAGGTTTCTTACCGTGATATCATATTCGGTAAAAATAGGATGAATGAACTTTGATATCAAGATATTCTTTATCATGTCATAAAGCTTGTAATCTGAACAGGCTATTTCAATCCACAGTAAATTTATTACGATAATTATTGAAATTCAGAGTTTTATCTTCACTTGTGTAGTCGATTTAGGCTATGACTTTTTTTTACTAATTTTAATTGCTAATGAGCATTCCTCGAGCAGCACACATGTTGTACATAGATCACAATAGCTTATGTGTGACCCGATTTAGTCACAATTAGGTTGCTGTAACCAGTTTCATTAGGCTTGTGCTCGGCCCTCCGACGAGACAGGAGATTTGCGCAGGCCCAAATAGGCCGCCTGAAAAACCAATAATTACGAAGAAGATAAGAGATAATTCGACTCGATATAATCAGCAAAGACCTAGGCGACGAATAAAGGATCACGATTGGAAGCTTAGAACATGGAACTGCAAGTCGCTAGTTTCGCAGGTTACGACAGGATGATCTACGATGAATTACATTGCTGAACAGGACAGAAAGTGTGGAAAAGCGGGCAGCGAGCGACTACCTTCTACCAAAGCTGTGGCACCACCAACGAGCTATGGGAACCGGCTTCATAGTGCTGGGTAAGATGCGCCATCGTGTGATTGGGTGGCAGCCAATCAACGCAAGGATGTGCAAGCTGAGGATTAAAGGCCGTTTCTTCAACTATAGCATCATCCCACACGAAGGGAGACCCGACGACGAGAAAGAAGCGTTCTACGCACAGCTGGAGCAGACATACGATGGATGCCCACTGCGGGACGTCAAAATCGTCATCGGTGACAAGAACGCACAGGTAGGAAGGGAGGAAATGTATAGACCGGTCATCGGATCTGATAGCATGTACTGCGTATCGATTGACAACGGCCAACGATGCATAAACTTCACAGTCTCCCGTGGAATGGTAGTCCGAAGCACATTCTTTCCCCGCAAAAATATTTACAAGGCCACATGGAAATCACATAACCAGGAAACAGAAAACCAAATCGACCACGTTCTAATCGACGGTAAATTCTTCTCCGACATCACGAACGTCCGCAGTTACCACTACCTCGTTGCAGTATGCCTGCGCTCAAAACTCTCGACGGTGTGTCGAAGTCGGACGCCGCGGCTTAACATTTGGCGGCTACAAGACTAGCCCAAGAATACGCGTAGCAGCTGGAAGACAAAACTCGATTTTCCGGAGGAAAAAGCGCCAGCAGGAAGATCGAGACCATGAAGAGACGGAGCAACTGTACCGCGCTAATAACGCACGAAAGTTCTATGAGAAGTTGAACCGTTCACGTAAGGGCCACGTGCCACAGCCTGATATGTGTAAGGACATAAACGGGAACCTTCTTACGAACGAGCGTGAGGTGATCCAAAGGTGGCGGCAGCACTACGAAGAACACCTGAATGGCGATGTGGCAGACGAAGATGGCGGTATGGTGATGGACCTGGAAGAACGCGCGCAGGACATCATTTTACCGGAAATCCTGGAGGAGATTGGCCAGCGGAAGAATAACAAAGTCCCTGGGGTTGACCAACTACCTTGAGAGCTATTTAAACACGGTGCCGAGGCACTGGCTAGAGCGCTGCGCTGCGTCATTACCAAGATTTGGGAGGAGGAAGTTTTGCCGCAGGAGTGGATGAAAGGTGTCGTGTGTCCCATCTACAAAAAGGGCGATAAGCTGGATTGTAGCAACTACCGCGCATTCACATTGCTGAACGTCGCGTCGCCTACAAGGTATTCTCCCAAATTTTATACCGTCGACTAGCAACAATTGCAAGGGAGTTCGTGGGGCAGTTCCAGGGGGTTTTATGGCCTAACGCTCCACCACGGATCAGGTGTTAGCCATTCGCCAAGTACTGCAGAAATGCCTTGAATACAACGTGACCACACATAATCTATTCATCGACTTCAAAGCCGCATATGATACAATCGATCGGGACCAGCCAGCAGGGGCATTCTCAAGTCCCTTCGAAACCCTCAGAGGGTTACGGCAAGGTGATGGTCTTTCGTGTCTGCTATTCAACATTGCTTTGGAAGGGGTAATACGAAGAGCAGGAATTAACACGAGTGGTACAATTTTCAATAAGTCCGTCCAGCTATTTGGCTTTGCCGACGACATAGATATTATGGCACGTAACTTTGAGAAGATGGAGGAAGCCTACATCACAGAGGAATAGGGAAGCCAAGCGGATCGAACTAGTCATCAACACGTCGAAGACGAAGTACATGATAGGAAGAGGTTCAAGAGAAGACAATGTGAGCCACCCACCGCGAGTTTGCATCGGTGGTGACGAAATCGAGGTGGTTGAAGAATTTGTGTACTTGGGCTCACTGGTGACTGCCGAAAATGATACCAGCAGAGAAATTTGGAGACGCATAGTGGCTGGAAATCGTACATACTTTGGACTCCGCAAGACGCTTCGATCGAATAGAGTTCGCCGCCTTACCAAACTGACAATCTACTAAACGCTCATTAGACCGGTAGTTCTCTACGGACACGAGACCTGGACGATGCTCGTGGAGGACCAACGCGCACTTGGAGTTTTTGAAAGGAAAGTGCTGCGTACCATCTATGGTGGGGTGCAGTTGGCGGACGGTACGTGGAGGAGGCGAATGAACCACGAGTTGCATGAGCGGCTGGGAGAACCATCCATCGTTCACACCGCGAAAATTGAACGACTGTGGTGGACCGGGTACGTAGCCAGAATGTCGGACAGTAACCCGGTGAAAATGGTTCTCGACAACGATTCGACGGGCACAAGAAGGCGAGGTGCGCAGTGGGCAAGGTGGATCGATCAGGTGGAAGATGACTTGCGGACCCTCCGTAGACTGCGTGGTTGGCGACGTATAGCCATAGACCGAGCCGAATGGAGAAGGCTTTTATATACCGCACAGGCCACTTCGGCCTTAGTCTGAATAAATAATAATAATAATAAGCATATCAGAGTAAGGTATCAATAACAGAATTAGGTATTATTGAGCTAATTTCTCCATATGAAACTCGAACATGGGGCACAATGCAGGTCTTTTCCAAACATCTCATATTATTTAGTTCACTTTTGGTGAAGTTAACTGAATAAAATTCCTGAGAAATGCCTGTCTGGCAAGTACCAGAGCGAGATTTCTTTTTCATCTTAATTTAAAGTGGCCAGACTTCCCGCATTATGCGGGACAGTCCTGGATTCAGCTTTACTTGTCCCGCATTGCTAGGTGTCCCGGAAAACGTCCCGCATTCCATGATGAATCTGTGGAGCCTGAAGAATCTATGGAGTCTGCAGAAAATGGGATGTCTAGAAAATCTGTAACAGATCCGAATAATCAAAAGAAAAAGGAGAACTGCGGCAGACCACTTATAATAAACTTAACCTAACAGGAACGATCAACGGTACGAAAAAATGGGGCATCCGTTGAAGCAACACGTCCGAATAAACATCAAAACAAAATAGGTTGAAAACTTGTTTAGTTGGTGGCTAATTGAACGAATGGGCTCGTGCAGAGCATAATCTGTGCTTAGGCTGTGAACTTTTCCACCGATTCGTTTAACTTTTAGTTTAAATTTGACAGTTCGATGGTTATTTTCCCACCGTGGTTAAAATTTTACCCCGAAGCCGACCCATTTGAGTTTTGACAGATTGATAGTTATTTGGAACAAAACGGATTTGGCGCCAATTTTCTCGCGAACAAAGTTTAACTATCGAACTGTCAAATCTAACCATGCTCAGGAGCAGGGTTATTTTTAACCACAGAGAAATAACCATCGAACTGTCAAATTTTAACTAAAAGTTAAACGAATCGGTGGAATGGTTCACAGCCTTAGTAAAATCGTACAGTTTTAGCTAAGTTAGCAGAGTAGGACAGTCGATATGTCCTGTAAGTACCTTCCCTGCAAAAGCGGCTTGAGCCGCTCACCTCAAACAGTTCTATTTGCAAAAGGCGGCAACGTTTCACGTACGCTAGAACAGTCATTGAGTTGTGACCTGAGGAATCGAAGTGCATATCTCTTGAACTGTTTTCAATGGTTTCTATTCAAGCGATCCAACTAGGATAGAATGGGCTCCGTATGACATCTTTCGTCTCCAAAATAGGCCGAAGAAATTTTGAACATGAAGACCAATTATTGATTGGCTTCGGAGATGATGTAAGTCCGCTGTTCAGGATAACACCGAGACCTTGCAGATGCTGCACTAGGATAAGACTATGTCCGGAAAGGATATTGTCGAAGATGATCAGCATGCTCTAACGGTGGTTCGAAATGATGTTAAATTTTGCTACACTTGAGCACAACAAATTACGTGAACACCAATCAGCGAAGGTACGCATCATATTTTAAAGCTCCATGCAGTCCGTGTCGCATTGTCATATTTTGTAATTTGCCATGTCATCTGTGCAAAATAAGCCGCAATTGTCAGGTAGCAACAGCGAGTCATCATTTATAAAAATCGTTAAAATCAGTGGATCAAAATTACAGCCCTGCGGAAATCCTGAGTTATTAAATAGAATATTTCCGACTCCGAATAGCCTATCTTAACTCGAAACAAGCTGTTTGCCAGGTAGGATCGGAACCAAAGCATAGAACTTGATGAAACCCCTAACTTCTCCAGTTTAGCGAGAAGAATTCCATGGTCCACTGTACCGAATTCCACCTTCAGAGCCATTGTATTTTTTATTTTATTTTATTTGATTTCATCTGACAAAAAATGTCTCAATAAAATAGGGATGGGGAAAAGCCTATTTGAGATAGCGATGTGCTGTACTGAAAGAGGCATAAAAACCCCATATCTTTTAACAAACATTACAAAAGCTGGTTCGACATATACATAACAGATTAAAACTACAAATACAATATAAAAATAAGAATGGTCTTAGTGTTAAAATAAATGCATCTTTAGATTCATCGTCCAGTACTGATTCCGTTGCGTAACATACGCACCAGCCGTAGTCGGAAGGCGTTGGGCGTGGAGTTGAAGTCGAAGGCACTGTACCCAAGTAACAATGATAGCTGAACAGTGAGAGCAATGGCTGAACAATGGTTGGTTAATGGTGTTAATAGCTGAATAAGATGATAGCTGATTATCAAGTTGAACAGTAGCTTGTTGAGTATATAGCGTGTCTCTTGTTCAGCTTATCATCGTATGCTGAATATGATACTCAATAGAAGATTATCCATCTACTCTACCACTTTCTATCCAGCTTATCTGTAATATTCAATGGTGAGCACAATGAATCTTTTATTCAACTGTTGAATGTAATAACAAAAAGTTTTTGCGGATCATAATAAAACCCAGAAATGAATCGAAAATCTCATAAAAAATTCAAAAGAAATGGTACTTATTACCGAAATCTGAAAAAAAGACTTGAGAAATGTGAGAAAGTTTTGAAGAGCATGTTTTCAGAAAATAATGAAACCGATGTTGTCCTCCCTGATCACTCAACGATCGATTGCAAATATGCTGAGGAAAATACATTATCGAAAGGTAATCTTTTGGAGGTTTGGTACATGATAAAATATCACTTGGCTATTTTTATTTGATTTATTAAAAGACATCAACGATTTTCCCGATGACGAACAAATACCGGGGGAATCATCATCGGCAGGTCCCAGAGACGTGGAGAAAGATGAAGACCGTTGTAGCGAAGGAGATGGTATTAGTGATTCACTATCTTATGAAGGGCGGAAGAGGAAATCGATCGTCTAGTTATAAGTTTTTTCCCATTTTCTACCGTTTCGACTACGGCAAAACTGTCAAACGTATCTACAAATAAATAAAGAATACTTTTATCCACGCCTTGAAGATATTTTATTTATATTTACCTGGATTTTTCTTCATTTCATTGGATTTTGCCGGAGATCCACTATAGTTGAAAATCTGGGCGAGCACTGAACTGTAAACAACAGCTCTGATATTTTTGACAGCTAATCCATGTGTTCTTACAAGCACTCACATCGCTTATTCAGCTTCAATACAACCTTTGTTCAATACCTCCCAACCTTTATTCAGACATGACGGTATGTATATAGTTATAAGTTATTAAACCCGTACCATTCCAGGTGGAGCAGATGCTAAGGTAAGTGACTATCAATCAATGTACTCAAGTTCGATTCCCAATTATAATTATTAATTCGTATCTTTCAATTTCAGGCAATATGAACAGTGTATATACAGATATCCTTCCTAAATCTAGATCTAGAGTCACATGATAATCGGGACAATTTTTTTTTCGTGATGCTACATAAGTGATGATTAATTGCTGATTTGAACATGATTAAGCGACTCTAAAGCTTCACCTGGTCATATTTTTTGTTCTATAAATAGAATCATAAACGATGCACATTTGCTGGATTATTGCTGTTTAATTGCTACATAAAGGTATACGAAGCGCTCTCACATTCCTGCAAACTAAAAATAAGCGCTTCTACAGCCTTAATTCAGCGCCCTGAAGAACTTTGAATCGACTTATGGATGAATAAAATCACCAAAATTAGATGTTTAAGACCTGAAAAAACGATTATAGTTCTTTTACGCAGCTTTTGTTCAAATGAAGACTGATTTGTAAAAGCTAGAGAAGCGCTTAATCAGCATCAAATTGTTACCTGGGAATGACATGTACCGAACAGGATCGTGCAGTCCATAATTTGCAACACGTGGTGGAAGGTAAAGGATGTTTCTGGTTCGTAGTGGTCGTTCTGGTGCATACATTTGAAGAGCAGCAAGCATTTCAGGAGAATAGATTTCACCTTACAAGTATTTTCGCGACAAACACAGCTTGAGCTATCAATCTTCTACGCTCCAGAGTGTCTAATCCTAGTAGCTGACATCGGTGTTCATAGGGCGGTAGGTTAACAGCGTCGTTCCAAGGAAGATGACGTAGGGCGTAGCGAACAAATTTCTTTTGCACGGCTTCCAGTCTAGATATCCAAACTCTCTGATACGGGCACCAAATAACTGATCCAAATTCGATAATCGATCGAACTAGTGAGCAATACAGTGCTTTCAGGCAAAAAGGGTCCCGAAATTCGGCGATCTTAAAGATGAATCCCAATTGTCTATTAGCTCTAGTAACAACATCCGAATAATGCGTTTTGAATGTAAGAGCTGAATCTAGCATAATACCAAGATCCCGTGCTGTATCAACACGCTGCAGTGTTAAATCGTTAATTGTGTAATCGAAATGAATTGGGTTTTGCTTTCGGTGGTAACTAATCAAGTTGCATTTTTGGAAACTCAGCGTAAGGAAGTTTCTACTGCACCATTCGCTGAAATCGTTGATGAACTGCTGTAGCTGCAGGCAATCGGCATGGTGTCGGATAACAGCAAATATCTTGACATCGTCGGCATAGAATACCCTGCATCCAGAAGGAAGGACGAATCCAACATCGTTCAAGAAAATTGAGAACAACAACGGCCCTAAATTGCTACCCTGTGGTACTCCTGAACAGCATGTGAAATGTTCGGATTGTGTCGATCCAATGTTTACACAAAGTTTGCGGTTTTTCAGATACGAGCCGAACCAATGTACTAAATCTGGAGAGACGCCTAGCTTTATCAGTTTCGCAAGCAATATATCGTGATCAACTCGATCGAAAGCAGCTTTCATATCTGTATAAACTGTATCCACTTGGGCTCCTAGCTCCATATTACGCAGGCACAACGATACAAATGGAACGAGATTAGTTGAGATCGACCTTTTAGGGTAGAATCCATGCTGATCAGGTGATATATACGGTGATATATATGATCAGGCCATATACGCAGCATCAATCTGCCACCCCGATTACATGATACAGGGTCTCTGCAAATTATCCGTAGGGTAACGGTACCAATAGTGGAGGTATTAGTAGATCCACGAAAGAAAATATTTTTTAAAAATTTAAAATTATGGGAAATTTACTGCTTTATTATCTTAGTCAATAGATAAACTAATAAATTTACTAACAAAAATGAGATAGATGTCATTTAACATCAACAATTACCAAATATTGCTTGCACCACTATGGGTACACTGTTCCTTTAGTGGCGGTAAAAATTACTGTTGGTTACTATAGTGGTGCTATCCATTGGTTTCTTATGAGACTCGCCACTATTGATACAGTTGCACCACTATAGGTGCAAGGGAGTCAATTTTGTTAAGGAAAAACATTGTTTTCAATAGTTTTTCAAGCGAAATATTAACGTAAGTTGCATTTAACAGGATATTTAAAGCACGACGCATGAACTGAAACCATCGTAAAGTCTATAAATATGATAAACCTCAATAAAACCCCACTACCTCCACTATTGGTGCTACCTCCACTAAGGGTACGGTTACCCTATAACAAAATAGGTTCACAATTATATCTCGCGCTTAGTTTCATAGGGGCGTAACTGTATTGATCGATTTCTCTTCGTCGATGTTTTCTTTTTATTATTGTACCGAATTGCGCTAGTTTGTCGATGATTTAATGGTTTGGTGTGATAAAGGATGATTTTATCGTGCACCAGAATCAAAAATCACGGTTGTAGCTTTTGAAACAAATGAGTTATTAACAAAATATAAAATCGATTAAGAGAAATCGATCAATACAGTTACGCCCCTATGAAACTAAGCGCGAGATATTTTTGAACAAATTAAAAACCAGCATGCATTGCATCTTTTTGTTATATCTTTTTATTACATGAACCAAGCTTCATTTGTTCATTTCAGAATTTTATTCATGGTCCTCAAAGCTTAAGAGTTGTGCATGATATTTTACTGCGGGGTACTGAGGGGTACCAAACTGTATTGTTCGTTAAATGTTGCGTAAAATATGCTTTTACAGAACTTCTAAAAACTAAATTCTGGAAGGAGCTATTATTACATAATCAAGCCTATTGTGTAGTTCGGTTCAAGAGCTTTGTAACGATATATAAATATGTTTCTTTTGAGACGAAAATATGGCAACGTTACCCGTTTTCCTAAAAAAAAACAAAAAAATGTAATTTCTAGGAGGGGCCAGTTTGAACGCCCTCCACCCCTTCCTAAAAAAATTAGAAAATCAAAACCGTTCTGATTATAAAAATATATGTTATAAGCTGCGCATTCATCGCATTCTACATGTCCAAATCGAAAATTACCCTTTTGGTAGTTTTGGGCATTTCTTTATATGGGGATTTCCTATTGTGGACTGGTACAAATCAAAGTAATTGAGAAATTTCAATTTTAATCTCATTCAGTGATTTATCATCACTGCGGAGATTTTTGAAGGCGACTTTGAACAATCGTTCAGTTATGCTGTCGTACGTGAAAAATTTATGCCGCTTCTCAGTTAAATACTGGAGAAGACGTTTGCGATCATCAAAGGATCCCGGCAGTCACTATTTCTGGCTTGTTTCTTTGAAGGAAGTGGAGAAATTAGATACTTCCCTTTCCTCTTGTTTTTGTTAATGCTCATTGCTGACGTGATATTTTAAGAGGTTTTTTTACAGAACGGTGTCCTTGCAGGATTACCACTGCTTGTCGGAATTTAACTTCCGCAAACGGGTCCAAAGTAAAATGAAGGCACGGGTCCACAAAGATCGTAATGGAAGCAGGTACTAATAGCGCTGATAAGCACTATGGAAATTAAAATAGCTTCGGGTAGTATTAAAAACATCCTTTAGCAAAGAGAAAAGAAAACCTCACAGCACAAGAGAACGATGGGGTCTCTTTAGACTATGACTAATCTACAATAACAAGATATTGTTATTGTAGATGGTAAACATTGACTTCTTCCGTTGTTTCCAACTGCATGTGCAATCAAAACCGCACGACAACACATCTCACAGGCTTATTATGGGGTACATAGTCAGTTTGCGGAAGAATGTCTACTTACCAAAGGTGTACCAAAGGCTAAGTACACATCACATCCTCGTGACATATTGGTTTTGTTCTTAGCTCATATTATACCAGCGTCCTATTGATAGGACAGCTCTTCCTTGTGAACGCTTAGCGAGCTTTGGTTTCCTAAAACCTTAACCAATTGCAATATCATCTGAGCACAGGATATTATCTTTGCTTATGCAAAGATATTATCCCTAATCAAAGAGCACTCTGGAAAGATATTATCATTTGAGCATTCAATGATGATCCAGATAGCCAGCGTGTTTCGGGGTTTGTTCACGTTGCGAGGGCGTTGCTACAACAAAAACAGTGAAAAAATGTTTCTCCATGGCGAACATTGCACGTTGTTTACTGAGCAGATAGACAACTAAGATCGATATCCCTGGATATCATCAGTATCTTTGCTCAGAAGATCGAATGATGGGATAAAATGCAATGCCTGCCTTAAATACATTAACCACTTTTTCATATAGTAATTCTTAACCGATTTTCTCGCAACAAGTTGCATTCGACGGGGGACAAACCCTAGTTGATCATGAAATCATGAAATCACGATCGGTCATTGCGTTCAAATGTTATGAAGAAAATGGTGTGTCGCAGCATATAAGCTTGGTTGGTTGATTCGCTATACAGCGTTTGCAAGAGTTGTAATGTAGGCAATTTTTTATTGTGTGTATCATACTAAGGCGAAACCAAACGATTGCATCGAGAAAGGCATCGCCACCGCTAGGTGGATTAATCTGGGTTTTTAATAATCCTACAGGAATTCTTAAAGCTTTCTTCGTTATATTAGACCTTGACTATATAACCTAAGGATTATTTTGAACGTATAAGACATTGAAGATTTGAACTTCACCAAAATGGTTATGATTGCCGTCGTAAAAAAACAGCTGACCGTCGTAGAAATAACAGCTGATGTTCCAAATTGCATCAGCTGTTCACCCGCATCGCACATGCGACGCGGCCGATATCAATATCAAGTCTCAACCCAGCTAGCGTCATGCAGCACCCTCATATTGGTCACAAGTGCACGTTGTTAGACGTTTGTTTCTACTTCACTTACACCTTGAGTCAACCTTTCGATTGAGAAAATTGCACATAAAAAATCTCGAGAACTACCTTATCGCAATCACCATAGACAAATGTTAGCCTTCTTCTCGTAGGATGTTTTGCGGCTGGAATAATTCGCACCACCTCTGCTGATACATTTCTGAGGTCACTTTCTAGATCGCACCACATCGCATCGGTTACATGCACGACGGGGACACGTTTTTAAAACCTGACTGTTTACTGACACATTATTATTATGGTCAGTTGAGTGTGCGGGTATGATCTACCGATGAGGTCGCGCCAATTCAAAGAAAGATAATGCAAAAGAAATTCGTCTATTCCGGATTACGTGTTCACTTGGCGGCGTAATCTTGTTGACCGCTGCCGTTTGCGTTGTCGGGTCTATGCGTCTTCGCTGGTGGTGCTTTCATTCGATGATTGGCTTACCTCCACTATCTACGCGAATATTTCCACGCATCACCACATACAAACAATGAGGATGGGCCACGAAACGAAGAAATGGATTGCAAAAACAGACAGAAAAACTGAACGTCCGACCGGTCGGTCATTGAAGGTGCTTGTAAACGGTTTACGCAAGCCACCAGCACGCTGCCTGCTTACTCTGATGTTCGACACGTTTAAGTCAGCCAGCCGCCGCCCGTCATCGTCGTTGGGCTCAGTAAGTCACTCAGTCAGTCAGTTACCAGGGAACCGCGCGAGAGTTCGGATCGTAATTCCAGCTCCAGCTGAGCGTTTGCTTCGGAAGTCATTGATTGGTTTCATTGGTTCTTTGACCGGTTTTCGTGGTGTTGCAATTCGGTGTTCGGCTAGCATCAACATTGTCTGGGGACCAGCCAGAGTTGCGGAAGACCATCGTGCAAAGTGGAATTACTGTGGCCTAGGTGAGACACGAGTAGTGGTCAGGTTTGTTGGCTTGCATAAAGTGCTATTACCGAATAGAGTCTCTTTGTGCACTAGCATCGTAGCCTCGTTATTGGCGTTCCGTAATCTGTCGGTGTCGTGTTGTCTCTGGTCGTTACAAGTGAAAGTGGCACGTGGATAGTTTTCGTCTGAAATCTTCAGTTTGGTTCAGGAAAAGAAGTGCGATTCGCGGTGTGTGATATCGACCGTTGAGCTCCGTTTCGTTCGTGGCATTTGTTTGGTCAGATGGCGGGGAACTTGATTTTTTGATTACTCAACGTTTTTGTCTATTTTTCTCAACTCAGTGGTGTTATCTTTGTGCATGTTTTACGAAAAAGTTTCTAGTTTCGGTAAAGATAAACAGAATGAATAATCTTTCGAAGGTTTAAGGAATCATTATAGATAAGTAAACCCTCAGGTATCATAGAAATGTTGCTACATAAATTCTTAGCCTAAATCATTTCGATTCGCTAATCGAAGTTTTAAGGCTCTGAGCTCGTGAAAGGGTGAGAGAGAATTGGCAATTTAAAAACGACGAGTTTGTTTGGCCCGATCAGAAATCTGTTCTGGTGTAATTTCTTCTATTTCATTGTTTAGTTCAACATAATATACAATTTGAAGCAATAGGAGGCAATGGAAAATTATAAACTAAGATGAATTTTTTTTTTGCACCATGGGGTATGGCAGGATGTCTATCTAGTCGGGATAAGCGGGAAATAATGATCTGAGCATGTTTGGATTTATAAGCAGACCCTTACTGTAGAGTAAAATAAACAGTTTCTAAATTTATTTTTAAATAAGTTTTGTTAAAAAAACAACTCTAAGGGATCTCTTCTCCTTCATTGGCATTACATTAACCTCACTGGGACATTGCTTCCTCGCAGCTTAGTGTTCATTAAACACTTCCACAGTTCCTAACTGCGAGGTTTCTAAGCCAAGTTACCATTTTTGCATGAGGCTAACACGATGATACTTTTATGCCCAGGAAAGTCGAGACAATTTCCAAACCGAAAATTACCTAGACCGGCACCGGGAATCGAACCCAGCCACCCTCAGCATAGTCTTGCTTTGTAGCCATGCATTCTACCGCACGGCTAAGGAGGGGCCCTAAGGGATATGTCGCAGTGATAAGTTTTATGTAATGCCTGCCAAAAAAGGATCCATTTTATAGTTTTGCTTGTTAAAGTAAATATCACTACTGTTAATTGATGAAGTAATTTGGAGAAAGTGATGCCAGATGATTCCCGGAGATTTTATTTCATCTTAAACTTCCTACATCTCCGTCTACTTTTTGAATTAAAAAAATGGATTTTTTTTTGTGAAATATTTGTTTGTCAGTAATGGAATGGGATAGTGCAGTTCCATTTGGTTTCGCTGCTTGATTGTGGCTTTAAGGATACGTGTTTCGACCTCGAAGGTGGGACCGTTATCAGTGTCTTGTACTCGTGATTCGAGCCAAATATTATGCAATTAGAACGTTCTTTTACTGTTGAGGTCGAGATACGTGTGTGTAGGGTTGCGGCTTGGTGGAGCAGTGCTGACTCGTCTAGTGACAAAAGACGTCAGTGTCAGTTTAGCCTTTTTCACTTGTCGTAGGGCAGGTTAGTGCGGTTCTATTTAATGCCCTGGAACTGGGTAGATTAGTGCTGACTCGTATTGTGACGGGCAAAAGCATTCTGTATTTGAACTTGAAGCTGCTGTTGCATATCCAGCTATAGCATGGGCCTTCTTTGCTATGGCTGTGCGTAATGCATTCTCATTTGACACTGATCATGATTTTTTTTATATGACATTCAACGAATTGCTCCATTGTTGCCCCTTCGTTGGCGTTTCAGTACAAATTTAAATGAACAATCGCTCATTTTGAGCGATTAATTGTTTATCTTCACGATGGTTTTTCGGTTCCAATCGGTTCAAAAACATTCCAGGAAGTACAAAACTACTAAAGAATGTCATGACTTTTGAAATCATGAAGTTTGATACGCCGCATGTTGCGGTTTGCCTATTTCCCGAAATTGACCCTTGAACCGATTCATGGTTAATCAGTTTACTGGTTCCAATCGGTTCAAATACGGTCCAGGAAATACAAAACTATTATCCAGTTTTCCGCGAACGGTAACGGCCGCCAGCTTGCCTGCGGGTTAGTCTCTGATTAGGCTTTTTTGGAGGTCAACTGTACCCACTGCTTCGAGCATTCTGACCAATGTGGCATATAAGAAGGTGCTCATTAAGTGAATTCAAGCCTTCTTATATACCACATTGATCAAAATGCTCGAACGGTGGGTGCAGTTGACCTCCACAAACGTCAAATCAGAGACTAACCCGCAGGCAAACTGGCGGCCATTACCGCTCGCTGGATAAAACTGGATAGAATGCCATAACTTTTGAAATCATGAAGTATGTCCGGATTCCGGAATACAGGCCATATTTCGGACCGATCAAATTCCTGATCAAATTTGGTATAGTTTATGCGTCGTTTCTCTTCAGAATATCTAAAATAATCATTTCCGAAGTATGCGTTCTGGCATATGGCCAAAAGCTAACACCCATTTTAAATCCGGAAATATCCGGTATCAAGTGGATAGTCCTAAAAATCCATAGAGCCCCTGAAATTTGATTAAATTCCGCTCCTTTTGGTAAAAGTTGCGAAAAAAATGTCGAAAGACAAAAAAGTTACAGCCAAAAAGATTTTTATTTTCGTTTTCAAAAGTAGGGTTGGTAACGGAAGGGTTAAAATCTCCCGCAATTGTATACGCCGAAATTTCATACAGTGTTACAAAAATGTTACAGTTACAGTGACACAAAAATGAATATTTACCCTGAAATTTGATTATATACGTTAAAATCGTTTCGTAAAAAATCCGCCGTTTTTGATAATCACTGAAGGGTGAAGGGTAGGGTGGCTCAAATTAGTATGGGAAAAACTTTGTTCAAATTTTTTGATGGGCCGCCCTCTTATTCGGTTCTATTTGATGCCCTGATGCTCTGGACAAAATTTCAGCCAAATCGGTCAACGTTTAGGCGATGCTAAACTCGTTGGAATATCTGGAAATGGAATATGGAAAAATGTATGCAGAAACATCCAAAAACAGTAAATTGCAGCTGGACTACACAACTTACGATGAAGAACTATGATACTCATTCAGATCTTGGAGAATTTAATACAGAATGTTATGCAGAAAACCGCGAGAAGATTCGAGTTTGCCCGGCTGAGTTATTAGCATTTCTCTGCAGTGGGGTTTGAGCAAATTTCGTTTCTTTTACCTTTGAAAAGAAATAAATTCACCCCTACAACACTCCAGTAAAATGCTAATATCTTTGCGTAATAAACTCTAATCTTCTCGCGGTTTTCAGCATAACATTCTATACTTTATTTTACAAGAACTGAATGAGTATCATGGTTCTTGATCGTAAATTGTGCCGTCCAACTGCAAATCACTGTTTTTGGATGTTTCTGCATACATTTTTCCATATAAACTTCCAACGAGTTTAGCACTGCCCAAACGTTGACCGATTTGGCTGAAATTTTGTCCAGAGCATCAGGGCATTAAATAGAACCGAATAAGAGGGCGGCCCATCAAAAAATTTGAAAAAGTGTTTTTTGAGCCACCCTAGTGAAGGGGTTTCCGAAAGAATTCCTGGGGAATTTATAGAGACATTCCTTACTTACTTTGAACATTAATCCATTCACTTTTCTCGATAGTTGGCCCAATAATTAATATGCGTGAAACTTTCCCAAAATATGAAAATGATCTATAACATTGGATAAATGTAGCAATCCAATCATACAATTTAGAATGTATTTTACATTTGAGGGGGTCAAACGAAAAGGGGTTTAAGTGACAAAAACCTAGTTTTGAGAGAAATGGGTTCAAAGTTTTTCAATGTTTTCGTTGTTTCATATAATTTTTATGAAGGTTCAAAGCAAACTAATTTCCTGTGATTTTTTTTACATTTATTGTAAACGACGTACAAACTACATCAACATATTCCCGCGAAGCTCTAAAACTCAATATTTTTTACAGTTGTCAACTCAAATTTGACAATGTCACTGGCACTAAAAAACCCAGATTAATCCACCTAGCGTTGGTGGTGCCTTTCTCGCATTTAGTTAAGACACCAACCTTATATGGGGTTTATATGGTCCGATGTACCATTTTCTTAATAACTTTGAAGCGCAATGACCGATCGTTATAAAATTCAATAGTGATCAACAAGGCTTTGACCCCTGTCGAATGAAACTTGTTGCGAGAAAATCGGTTAAGGATTACTATACGAAAAGTTGTCTTATGTTTTTTATAGCTTTTGTGCACACACATACACACGGACAGACAGACATTTGTTCAGTTCGTCGAGCTGAGTCGATTGGTATATAATACTATGGGTCTCAGAGGCTTCTATAAAAAGTTCGTTTTCGGAGTGAAATGATAGCCTTTCGGTACAACTTAGTTGTACGAGAAAGGCAAAAACATTTTGCCATCTCCTGCAAACAATACCAAGCAAGTTCCAGAGAAATCTAAAGGAATCGGTTAGGGATAGTCTCGTATTTTTTTTTTTGAGAATTCTTTTGAAAAAATTCTAAAATGTATTAAAAAATTAAAACAAACGCTAAGGATTTTTCAAAGGAATTTCTGATGAAATTTCCGAATGAATCAATAAAGGAGTGTCCATAGGAATTATTAGCGTAATATTCTTTAAGGAATTGCTGAAGGAAAACGTGAAAGGATCTTAAAAAAAATTAATGGAATTTGAAAGAGTTTTGCAAAAAAAACAAATCTCGAGAAAATTGCGAATTGTTTTTCCAAAGGCATTTTTAACGGAATTTCAAAAGTTTTCCTCAAAGAATTCCTCAAAGGAACTCCAAAATATTTTTTGAAAGAATTTCCGAAGGCTGGACGGAATTTCTGAAAGAGTTTCTTTTGGAATATCCAAAGGAATTTCCGAAAAAGCTACTAGAGGAATTTGCATATAAATACATTGAACAATTTTCTCTAGGAATTCCAAAAATAGTTTCGAAAGAATTTCTGAAGGAGTTTATTTAAATCTCTTAAGGAATAGTCGGAACAATTACTTAAGCCGCTTTCAAAAATTTTCCTAGAGAAATTTTCAAATGAATTCCTAAAAAATCCTAAGCAATTTCAATTCTTAATTCAAAAGAATGTCCGAAGCATTTTCCGAAAGTATTTTTAGTAGAAACATGAATACTAGAACCGATATGTGTAAGGACATAAACGGGAACCTTCTTACGAACGAGCGTGAGGTGATCCAAAGGTGGCGGCAGCACTACGAAGAGCACCTGAATGGCGATATGCCAGACAACGGTGGCGGCATGGTAATGAACCTAGGAGCACGCGCGCAGGACATGCGACTTCCGGCTCCGAATCTCCAGGAAATCCAGGAGGAGATCGGCCGGCTGAAAAACAACAAAGCCCCTGGAGTTGACCAACTACCAGGAGAGCTGTTTAAACACGGTGGTGAAGCACTGGCTAGAGCGCTGCACTGGGTGATTACCAAGGTTTGGGAGGATGAGGTTCTGCCGCAGGAGTGGATGGAAGGTGTCGTGTGTCCCATCTACAAAAGGGCGATAAGCTGGATTGTAGCAACTACCGCGCAATCACATTGCTGAACGCCGCCTACAAGGTACTCTCCCAAATTTTATGCCGTCGACTAACACCAATTGCAAGAGAGTTCGTTGGGCAGTACCAGGCGGGATTTATGGGTGAACGCTCTACCACAGACCAGGTGTTCGCCATACGTCAGGTATTGCAGAAATGCCGCGAATACAACGTGCCCACACATCATCTATTTATCGACTTCAAAGCCGCATATGATACAATCGATCGGGACCAGCTATGTCAGCTAATGCACGAAAACGGATTTCCGGATAAACTGATACGGTTGATCAAGGCGACGATGGATCGGGTGATGTGCGTAGTTCGAGTTTCAGGGGCATTCTCGAGTCCCTTCGAAACCCGTAGAGGGTTACGGCAAGGTGATGGTCTTTCGTGTCTGCTATTCAACATCTCTTTGGAGGAGTAATACGAAGGGCAGGGATTGACACGAGTGGTACGATCTTCACGAAGTCCGTCCAGTTATTTGGCTTCGCCGACGACATTGATATCATGGCACGTAACTTTGAGAGGATGGAGGAAGCCTACATCAGACTGAAAAGCGAAGCTAAAAGGATTGGACTAGTCATCAACACGTCGAAGACGAAGTACATGATAGGAAGAGGCTCAAGAGAGGTCAATGGGAGCCACCCACCACGAGTTTCTATCGGTGGTGACGAAATCGAGGTGGTTGAAGAATTCGTGTACTTGGGCTCACTGGTGACCGCCGATAACGATACCAGCAGAGAAATTCGGAGACGCATAGTGGCTGGAAATCGTACGTACTTTGGACTCCGCAAGACGCTCCGATCGAATAGAGTTCGCCGCCGTACCAAACTGACTATCTACAAAACGCTTATAAGACCGGTAGTTCTCTACGGACACGAGACCTGGACGATGCTCGTGGAGGACCAACGCGCACTGGGAGTTTTCGAAAGGAAAGTGTTGCGTACCATCTATGGTGGGGTGCAGATGGCGGACGGTACGTGGAGGAGGCGAATGAACCACGAGTTGCATCAGCTGTTGGGAGAACCATCCATCGTTCACACCGCAAAAATCGGAAGACTGCGGTGGGCCGGGCACGTAGCCAGAATGTCGGACAGTAATCCGGTGAAAATGGTTCTCGACAACGATCCGACGGGAACAAGAAGGCGAGGTGCACAGCGGGCAAGGTGGATCGATCAGGTGGAGGACGACTTGCGGACCCTCCGCAGACTGCGTGGTTGGCGAAGTGCAGCCTTAAACCGAGCTGAATGGAGAAGTCTTTTATGTGCAGCACAGGCCACTCCGACCTTAGTCTGATGATAAATAAATAAATGAATACTAGAACCCTAGTGGCGCTGTAACCATTCAAATTATGTTGCCAAAATATGCTTCGAAAAGCTTAACTTGGCCGTTTGTTGTGTTTAGTGCATGTTTGGTTTCATCACCAGCATCGATTTGAACCTTAAAGTAAGGTACACCGGGGCAAGTTGAAACGGTTTTTTCAAAGTTGAAATTCGAAGTGCTGTAAAAAAATCACCCTTTGATATATTTTGAATCCGTTTGCGGTGTTTGCTAGTTCGAGCCAAATATTATACATAAAAAATAAGCAACCTTGACAAACTTCTTTTTAAATATTTTTTATATTTAAATTATTTTTTAATATGCATCGTTTCAACTTGCCCCGCGAATCGGGGCAAGTTGAAACACTGCGTTATATTTAGACGTAAGCTAATTTTGCCGTATTAATAACAAAATGTATGTACTCAGTAGACTCAAGAAGCACGAGTTTGTAAAGGCGACTATAATACTGGCAGGATTCGCATAAGAGTCCCATGTAAGTTTTTGATGATTTTGATTTTCTTTCAGTAATTAGCTTAAAATTGTCTCTTGTTTAAGAAAAACTGATAAAATAGTAGGCTTGGTTCTAGAAATTTGAAAACAAATCCCACTTTTGTTGTCTCATCTTGATATTTACTCTCATAAAAATCAGATTCCAGCTTTTGATAGGTACTCTTTTACACAAAAAATAAACTTAAGTATGGTCCATTTAATTGTGGGTCAATTAACACGTATAAATACGGGTAAAGAATATTATGTCAATTCTTGGAAAGATACCTTTTTTTCAATTTATTAGATTTTTTTGTATTTCAAGTTTGATAAATTCAACGGCAAATTTCTCAAGTCGGCGAAAATGACGAATGACGTATGCGAATAAGGGCAGTGTACAACAAAGTCACAAGCGTATTTTCAGAGACCAAATTCTGGAGAACGCACTACGCTGAAAATTTATCAAATTGATTTCCTCCTACTGGTGACCACTCGGATTATTATTCAGGATGCTTCATTATTTGGTTCACTTGTATATTGCGCAGTTGATTAATTCGGCTGTGGGTTCTTCATAAATGCACATTAATTAACCAGCCATCATATCTCTTATAAACTCTTCGATTAGAGAAATAGGCAACTGGGGAAGTAAAAGGTGGAGTTAACGAAATGTACTGAAATGTACTCTATGTTTTATTTTTCTGAGAGTCAGTGCTCAGTAGTTTAAGAATCTCAAAACTGCAGTTTAAACATGACCCTTTTTCATTCTAGTGGAGATTGTAGGAGGCTTGCATTCATGACGGTATGGGCGGAAATTTATGAAATTTACGTTCAGAAGTTTGCATGTTTTATAAATTTATGTTTTTTGAATGTATGTATTTACGGACCATGTCGAATTTTGAAAAAAAAATACTTTTAATTGCGAGGGTGACGTTTTGAATCGTTGTTTCAACTTGCCCCGCACCACGCATTTCTATTTAAATATCAAACAACCAAAATACAAAAATTTAAACGGGTCTTTCATCGATTTTTCATAATCATTATGCTTATTCAACATTGAATGATTACCTACCTACCTACCTACCTACCTACCGTGAAAATTTGATGAAAAAACTCTTCCAAACATCGTTTTGAGACCTGTTTCATTGGCGCGTCAAATAGTTGGTTTGGATTTTGCAAAGGGCGAAAAATAAACAATGGCATGGATTGGTTTTGAAAGTTGCAATCTTTCGGGAATGGCAGTCAGAAGGAGCGTTTAGGCGAGTAGTTTGTTGAAAAATTATAACAGCATTCGGTCGTTTCCTATCTGAATTACAGCTTCCGTTTCAACTTACCCCGCATTTCAACTTGCCCCGGTGTACCTTAAACCTGTATTGGCTGCTAGCTAGGTTCAAGCAAACTAGATATTGGTAACGCGAACAGGGTCGATATTAGCAACTTATACTTTTTCATCTGCTGTATTTTCGAACGAATTTCTATAGGAATTTTCAAAGGGACTTAGGAACTCTGGGAGGAGTTTCAAAGGAAGTTTAAAAGGAATTCATAAAGGAATCCCCAAATGATTATCTGAAGAAATTTGCAAGAGGTTCTGATAGAATTCCCTAACAAAAAATTACTGAATCCACATCCAAAGGAATTCCTAAAGAAATTTACGAAAGAATTCTTAAACAAATTTTCGGAGATACTCCTAAAGGAACTCTCGAAGAAATTTCAAAAGAATTTCAGGAGAAATCTGCAAAGTATTGTACGAAGGTATTTCTGAAGGATTTTTTCAAGAAATTTTTGAAGGAGATTTCTGAAGGAGTTTTCCATAAAATTCGTAAAAGAATTGCCAAAGGAATCTCTGTTGAAATTCCACTTTTGAACACTTCCTTGAGGTGTTTTCTAAAGTGTTTGTAAAGGAATTACACCCGATTCTGTTTTTACACGGATTTTTTTTACACGGCCGAGTAAAAAATCCAATACTAAATTTTTGCAAAGTTGCTCCATTTTGCATGATTTGTCGAGAAATCATACAACTTTTTTTACACGGGTTTTCAAATTTTGAACTAAAAACTTTTTTATACGGTACGCATTCCCCGTGTAATAGGATGAACAAACAGCCGAATGAAATCTTGGAGGAAGTTCCGAAGAAATTTCTGAGGAAAATGCCGAAGCAATTTTAAGATGTCCCTCTATGAAGGAATTTCTGTATAAATTTCCGGAGGAATTTTCGAAGGAAAACCGAAAGTCTGATGGAATTCCTGAAGGAATTTTTGATGGAATTGCTGGAACAATTTGTTACAATAAAATTATTTTACAAACATGCAAAATAAACAATTAACACATTTAACAAATTAAAATAACTGACGGTCTCTCTGTGCCCTGAGAGAAGCGTCCAATGTGTTTTTGCCCATTGCGAGATATGACGAGGTTTCAATAAGGATGTTGGTCCATCAGTCAAATCCCGCAAATGTGTTCTCTTTGCGTTTTGCATTTTGTCTACAACAGCCAAGTAGTTGTATTCATAGCTCTATTTGGTGTAGGATTCAGATCCTATTTGGGCACCTTCAATTAATTTGTGCCATGTGGCACCAGTAATATAAAGTCTGTGTCTGGGAATCTCTCTACTTATAATTTTAATTGCCTATCTTCAGGCCCAAACACAGAACATGCAGGAACGGAACATACACAATTCCAATCAGACATTTGTCACTTACAGGTAAGATTAAGGGTCTGTTCTCATTTGGAGAATTGAACTTAAAAGTGAGAGTTCGCAAATTAAAAAAACACCCGGTCATAAGAATGGCTGGTGCTACCAAGCAATTCCAATGAGACATCGATGGAAAATGATTCGATATCTGTCAAAAGTAATCTTGATCTGCGAGCAGGGTTATTTGATAGGCTAGGTGTACCAGTTGTGGCTATAGCACCAGTTGTCGCACTAGTGCTTTATATGCGAAATGGCCAATCAAATCACCGCAAACCAAGTTCAAATCGATAAAGCATATTCATATGATACGATAACACCTTTGATTTCCTCCCAAACAAGCAAAGCATAATTGTAAAAATTGATTTTGCTTAATTTTTGACGTCCTTTGCACCAGTTGTGGGACTAGTGGTCCCTATTTAGCCAGTCCCATAAGAAAACAATGGGATTTGCCAAAAAAGGAACCAAAATTAAGAATAGTGCCACAACTGGTGCATGCGTTCCTATTATGGATTAATCAATTTTGAGGATAATAACAAATTTTATTGTGGTTTTCACAGCTGTACTAAGGAGCAGAAAGTAAAATCTTTCGCTTGATATATAAAGTCCACCCACATGCCTTTTACTTATTTTTTTAAAATAGTTGTGTTTATGTATGGCGACAATTGGTACACCCACCCTAATTATGGAAAAGTCACTTTTAAGTTTAATTATCCAATTGAGACAGAACCTAAATAAACCGTAACACAAGCTTCAACCAACGGGAATGAAATTTTTGTGGATGGTCTAGAAGCATCCACAAAAATTTCGTCAATTTGATTGGAGGAAAGGTGTTTAGGAGGACGATTACTTCTTAATCTAACTTAAATTACGCAATCTCAAACAAATACTCCATACAACGATGGAAGTTCGAGCATAATGCTACGTTTAGACAAGGCAAGTGCATTGAGCAAGTCGCTTGAATCGAGCGCGAATCGAACGTGTAAACACCTTAATTCAATTCACTTGAACAAAAAGAAAGTTGAACATGTTCAACTTTTGGCAAGTCAATTGAATTCAACTGAGTTGTTCAATTCACTTGCCCTGTCAAAACGTAGCATAATGCTACGTTTAGACAAGGCAAGTGAATTGAGCAAGTCGCTTGAATCGAACGCGAACTGAACGTGTAAACACCTTAATTCAATTCACTTGAACGAAAAGAAAGTTGAACATGTTCAACTTTTGGCAAGTCAATTGAATTCAACTGAGTTGTTCAATTCACTTGCCTTGTCTAAACGTAGCATAAGAGTCTTCCCATTCAATTCGGTCCATGGCTACACGACGCCAACCATGCAGTCTACGGAGGCTCCGCAAGTCATCTTCCACCTGATCGATCCACCTTGCCCGCTGCGCACCTCGCCTTCTTGTGCCCGTCGGATCGTTGTCGAGAACCATTAGACGCAGTAACCCATAAAATAGTCTATCAATTTGTTGACCTGACATTACCTAGGATAGGATGTGACCATTGAACTGCAACTGCCTTGTTGTTTCCTCAGTCGATTGCTGCGACGAGGTGGTGGCCAGTGCTGCCGAATATTTTTTATGCAAAATCCGTCAAATTATATAAAGGCTGTCCACGTTACAATTCGGACAGTTCGATTATGTTCAATCGATTTGTCACCATTCCATCAATTTGGAGTGATGCTTTGGACAGGCTTTATGTGAAAAAAATATGTTTTCTCGTTCTCTTCTTACATAATTCGTAATAAAGGATGCTACGTACTATCAGAAAAAGTGTTTCCATGGAAATGGGTAAAAAGTTGGTTAATAATGCTTTGAATCATCGAGTGTTTTAAATTACCATAACTCTTAAGGATCATGCGTACATCATTTGCAGCCTAGCATAAATTTATTTTACCCAAAAAAAGAAAAAAACAAACTTTTGAATTTATCCGGAGACGAGCCAGCCTCGGGCTGACAAAGACACAAAAAAAAACTTTTGAATTTTGTCATAAATTTCAATTTAATTACCCAGCAACCAAGGTAACAACAAGCTGCCCTTTTGAAAATATGATACCGCTGATCAAAGTAATCGTTTGTCATTTACACCCAATCAGCAGCCGGTACGATTTTGACAGAAAATCGGTACGATTTTTAATGACTAATTGACACACCCTATCCTAGGACATTACACGACATAAAAGAAAACAGGTTAAAAATTTCATCAAAATCGTATGAAAACAATGAGATTCGCAACTATAGGAACACAAAATAAAAAAATACTACAACAATTGGAACACTGCACCAATAATTGGAGTATCATTTTAGGTAATCATGATGGGTTCTGCTCCGACCAGATCATTCTTCGCTTAAAATATAATTTATGAGCATTCGAATGCACACTAAAGGTAAGCGAAATAAAATATAGACGTAATGTAAACCAAGAAATAGTGGTTGAATTGGCTTAGTTCCTCCACTACTGGGTATAACACTACAGTGACTATTACAAAAGTGTGTTTCCTATTCCTTGCTTGCGTAAATGCAATGATTTTTATCCAGTCATCTCGCACGTGCCTACAAATTCTTTTTCTGATAGCCCAAAAAACAAGTCTGATTGACATCGGACCATCGGACGCTAGCCATTACAAACGAACGTAGAAAATATCTTCACATCAGCATGCTTAACTTTCATGACGGAGACAGATGCACAAAACGTGGTCTGTTCGTTGAACTTTAAAAATTTAATTTTGCAGGGAACGAGGTTGTTAGTCAAGGATAATTATTATACTCAACTGTTCGGTCGTCTTTTGTCACATAAAGCTGTGAAAAGTTCTTATAAGTTCACGTACACTTAGTGTACGAAACAAGTAAAGATAATATGTTATGTAGTCCTGAATAGGTTTTAGGTTACAGTCATGAAAAAGTCCATTCATTTGTAAATTGAAACGGCTGCTAAATACCTTTCAGATTTAGTGATTACCTACATCGATCGGATAGTTGTCTGTGATAAAGTTTTAGTTTTGTTCAGGAAGATAGCAATAATGTTTCAATGCGGTCGCAAATTATCATAAAACCGGTTCTGAAAA
This sequence comes from Armigeres subalbatus, assembly GCF_024139115.2. Classification (NCBI taxonomy): domain Eukaryota; kingdom Metazoa; phylum Arthropoda; class Insecta; order Diptera; family Culicidae; genus Armigeres; species Armigeres subalbatus. Next base: position 290,678,123 of record NC_085140.1, on the reverse strand, counting down.
TGTTATTCACGAGAGGCATATGTTTGGAAGATACTATGCATTAAACAAATTGGTGACAAATTATGAAAAACAACACTAATAAGTTGTGGAGATTCGAGCCATGTTTCGAAATTTAGCCAAAAGTTGTAGCAATTTGTTTTAGTTAGTTAGGTTGCTTCGCTGTGGATTAAAGCGTCAGTAAATGGCACCTTTTTATTCGGGCACGTTTCCACGTGCACACGAATTAATATTGGACGCTTGACTGTTCCAATTCTCCATTATAATGGATTTTATTTATTATAATTTTTATTTATTATCAGGTTATGATGGGCTACGCAGTACCTAAATTTTCTCTCCAATACGCTCGATCCATAGCTGCTCGCAGAGAACATCACCTTCTTTCAATTGAACCGTTTGTTTGAGAAACTGCATATGTAACATTTTTGGCCAAAATGAGATTTTTATATATTCTGAATCATCGTCCAAAAATACGTATTCTGGCAAAAAATACGAAAAAAAATTGGTGTTCAGGAATGTATGATATTTTTTCGTTTGTTTGAGAAACTTCATAACTCCACGCACTTTGAAGAGCAATTGTGGACTACTGATTACATGTTTTGCACCAGAAGTGCCCCACGGTGTTGAGTTTTGCCAAAAACTATTGATCTGTATCAAAGAGGTCGGGAGATTTGGTGCCAATTAGTTTAAACACATTTTTGTTGTTTTCTAGAAATTATGTAAAATGAATATAATATATTATGTAGTTTCTCAAACAAATGATTTAATTATGATCGGGATATTAGTGCTGTCCAATAATCTGCTCGAAGTTATTTCCATCCCTCTAATGTCCAATTTGTTGACATAAAAGAACGAGCAGAACAGGAACAACTTCGAGCTGTACATTGGACAGCACTATTGTCTGATGTCCTGGATATGTTTTACAGTTGATGCAATCTTCGTTCATACGCATCCGTATGTACCATCTTCAATAGATGCTGCACAACACTTTCAATTCAAAGAAAACTATTATTATGTTGGTCTTCCATGAGCATTGTCCAGGACTGCTGATCTTAGAGAGCTACCGAGCTATGACGGATCTTAGATCTTATAATTATTACCTTGTAAAAATGACAGTACAAACTCTAAGTTGAACGCCTGCTCCAGATTCGGAACAAAGGCTGATTCCTGAACGAAGAAGATATGATGAAATGTTTCCAAAAATTAAAGCAATAACAATCTCAACAGTTTCATGCGATTACCAATTCCAACCAAATATCCTTGTTAGTGCCGATAGTTATTCGTTGACTTAATTCAATCCGTTCTCGACACCTTCCACATCTCGCAAATTGGTTCATTATGTGCAAATTTAGTGTGCTCTATCATCTCGTTTAAAACCTATCATCCGTTTCCTTCTTTTCTTGCAGCCCATACGCAAAGATCGCCCATTGAAATAGGAGAAGGCCCCTGTACCGTCACATAGTAACAAGAATTAGGAAGAAATGTCCGCAAAAGCAATACGCGAAGCCACCGGCAAGGATATCATCAACCGACACCTCGTGGGAGATCATGGCGCCGCCAAGTGCCGGTTCGCGGCCGTCGATGAGAGCACACAATGGAGCCAGCTTGTTGTCGACAATCCCTGGCTGGAAACTACCGTAAGTGCTTCCCTATTTACCTGTGCATGTTGTCATAGTGATAAGCGACGACGCCCGTTGTAGTTGTTGCGCTGTTGCGTAGCGTCATCCTATTATCAGTCAATTACGCGTACGTATTATTGTTGATGCATTGCAATGGCGATGAGTCTCCGCAACGATTGTGCTACCCGATGTCGTGGCGGGGGGTTCACATAATCATTCAGATTATGAGAACATAAACAAATGGTATCTCATTAAAAATGCTTTAGGGTAAACAACCTAATTTGGAATCTACGTTTTTCGCTAATTCATTCAAAGCATATAAAAAAGCTACATAAAAGGGGGCGTGGTGTTGAATGAGGAAATTCTGTCTCCTTTTTTTGTGGTCGCTATCGATTTTTTGTGGTCAAATTTGATTATTTTGGGGAAAAAATATTTAAGCTCTTTTAGTGGAATGTCTTCAACTGTCTAAGACTGTCTTAATTCCGCTACGTTTTGTTATCTTTACAGATAGGTATTTGGACTTCAACTGTGCGGCTGTCTTCAGTGTCTCGTACTTGACTCGACTTATTTATTTTAATCGACCATAAAAAAAATCGAGAGGGAAGGAGACAGAATTGATTGTTCCAGCCAAAAAGAAAAGAAAACCCTCAGAATTGTATCAAACTGGTTCTAGTGGTACAATATGCCTAAGTGCGGGTAACGGCATCATCGGATATCATCATCCAACCAAACTTAATTGCAAACTGATCGAACGTACCTTCACTGAACATTGCAGTAGAAATAGAATATTTTTGGTCTCATATCGACTGGTACTTACGCATAGATTGTTGATCGTGTCAACAAGTAATTTAGGCGGTATCGATTATGTTTATATTGCCTGATAATAATTATATCATAGATAAGGATATGTAAGTAAACATGTGCATTTGTTGTGTACTCATTAACTTCGCTACCTCTGACTGTACAAACCATTAGTTGCTACTTTGTGATTGATCGTAGCTCGTTTATTTTGCACCGTGATAAGGAAGTTAATAAGGAAGACGAGCTCGGTGGTCTAGTGGCTACCGCTTTTGCCTTATAAGCAGGAGATCGTGGGTTCAATTCCAGGCTCGTCCCTTTCCTACTTTGTCTTTCTAATTAAGTTCTTTCTGTGTTTCACGTTCTACCAAAACGATTCCTACTGCTATAACCTCCCGTGACACCTATGAGAGGTCGTAGAGTTCTCTGCATCTTTCTTAAGTAGGTGTGTCCATCCTTCCCCTTCCTCAGCATTCGCAATGTTGTGGCCAGGATAAATCTCGACTATTGGAGAATGCATTGCTTCCATCTAAGAGATAATGATTATTCTCAAATCAATATCTGTGGTAACGGATGAAAGTGATTCTACATTTCTACCCTCATACAATAGTCCAGGCTTGTACCACCTACGAATTTGTGTGAATTGCTCAATGCTAATACTAATGCTAATGATAAGGAAGTTTTGACTCGTTGCATATTCTACCTACAAAATAAACAAAAGCCATTGGCGTAAATAAGGGGGGGCTAGGGGGGGCTTAGCCCTCCCTAGAAAAAAATTAGCCCCCCTAGGATTTGATAAGTTAGTTAGCAGTGATATCAGTTTTCAACATACATATAGCATAATGAATTACCGAAAAAGTTTGAAGACAAAAGAGTTATCTCTCATATTCACTCTATCATACTTAATGAAATGAGTGGAAGAAAAATTAGCTTGTTTCTGAATTCTGAGAAAGATTCCCATCAGCATCCGAGAAGGATTCTCATCAGAATCCGAGAAGAATTCTCACTTCAATCTCTAAAGAATTCTTTTCGGATTCATCGAAGTATTCCAATCGTAATCCAGAAGAATTCCTACTGGATTCTTTCCAGTATTGTTAAGCAATACCCTTGGGAATCTGTGAAAAAATATCCTTTAAAATCCATGGAGGATTTGCTTTAGAATCTCTTATTGATTTGCTCCGGAATATCTCCAGATTCGATCTGCGCTGGGATCTCTAGGCGATAAGGAATCCGGCTGACGATTAGCTTCGGAATCCCGCGAAGAATTGCTTCAGAATCATTCGACGTTTCGTTTCGGAATACATCGACGGATTGCTTCAGAATTTCTCATAGAGTCCCTTAACGAATTTTTTTTAGACCCATTCGACGATGTGCTTCGAAATCCTTTGATGATTGATGAATCCTTCTAAGATTTGCTTCAACATCCTTGGGGGATTCCCGTCGGGATCGCTGGAGAATTCTTTTCGAAATAACTGAAGGATTAGTTCGGAGTCACTCGACGATTTGCTTCGAAGTCCTTGGACGGATTGCTCCGGTATCCTTCGACGATATGCGTCTTCATCCCTGGAACATTGTACATGAAATACCTGGAACCATCATATTGAAATTCCTGGAATATTCCCCTTCAAATTCCTGAAATATGCCCGTCGAAATTCCTGGTGGATTCCCTTCATGATCCTTGGAGGCTCCCATCGGTATTCTTGAAGGATTCCTGTCGAAATATCTAGAGATTCCCATCGGAGTCCCTGGAACATTCCAGTCAGGATCACTAAAGGATTCTCATCAGAATTCTTGGAAGATTCTCGGCGGAATCCATGGAAAGTTGCACTATTTTTTTTTCATTTGAGATAGATAAAATATTTACGAAGTATGCAAATATATCCACTGCCTGACGCTAGGCGAGCGCAATTAAACATAGACTGTGAGTTGTTGCTCACACGTGAACACGTGCACGTGCTTGAGAAAAGAGAATAATATGAATGAGTGTAATTGATCCGCAAATGCCTTACGTAGTTAGACTGCATTTGTCACATTACCGCTGATAATTTGATGAGGTGTTAAAATGTTCGAGAATTTGGAAAAGAGGGTCAATTTCGAGACAAAATATGGAGGGGCTATAGCCCCCCCTAGGCATCAGAGGTAGTTACGCTAATGCAAAAGCACATCATAACTTTCTCACCGTCGATGGAAATGAACATTCAATTATTCAGTTATCAATTGAACGTGGTTTTTATCGAATGTTGCCACATTTTCGATATCGACATCGCCGGTGTATGTTTCAACTACTCTATGTATGTACCTAATGCATCTGAGGACATTAGATCGAAATTACTTTTCTGAGCAATTGTGTTGTCTCAATTTCTCGTGAAAGCGTTATCCCTTTTGTTCACCGGGCAATCGTTTTACAAAATAAAACAATCTTTGATGCAAATCAATAGATAAATAATGTACTTTTGAATGCAGCCCGACTTTGATTACGTTCTTACATTACTAAAATAAATTTTCTCTCTAATAAAGGGTTAAGTGCACGATAAAATTGTGACATACATCGCTGTAATTTTTTAATTGGATTAGATATTTGAGGCACGGCAAATGCTGGGTAAAGCGTACCATTGGTACTTCGCGTACCTGAAGGAATAAAATAGACCCCATCTCGCGGTCCTTAGCCTCTTACCCAGCAACTCCTATCCCTACCTCCCGCGGTGCTGGCCGGGATACGAGCAACCTTAGGGAAGATCGGGTAACCAACCCCAGTGGGAACTGTGGTTGTATGCTGACAGGGATGGGGGTTTGCTCCTCTCCGGAGGTGCAAATCTTATTGAGCGTCTGTTCTCCATGTCAGGATCGGCTCACAACAGCGTCTGTTCTCCATGTTAGGGGCGGCTGATCATCGTCCGAGTGCCAGCGAGGGACTCTATGAAACTGTGCACCATGGTCCACCGGAAATAAGGAGGAATGGTCCTCCGGAAATTTAGGGGTTTGGTGTCAGGCCCTGCAGGCCAGCCTTTAAAAAATCATAAGCAACGAACAATCAACAAGAGAGTACGGACCGGAACCATCAGTGAAGACCACTGCGACGAAAAGGACTAGCGATTGGAAACTCGGTTCGTGGAACTGCAAATCTCTCAACTTCATCGGGAGCACACGCATACTCGCCGATGTGCTCAAGGACCGTGGATTCGGCATCGTAGCGCTGCAGGAGGTTTGTTGGAAGGGATCAATGGTGCGAACGTTTAGAGGTAATCATACCATCTACCAGAGCTGCGGCAGCACACACGAGCTGGGAACAGCTTTCATAGTGATGGGCGACATGCAAAGGCGCGTGATCGGGTGGTGGCCGATCAACGAGAGAATGTGCAGGTTGAGGATCAAAGGCCGGTTCTTCAACTTCAGCATAATCAACGTCCATAGCCCACACTCCGGAAGCACTGATGATGATAAGGACGCATTCTACGCGCAGCTGGAACGTGAGTACGACAGCTGCCCAAGCCACGACGTCAAAATCATCATAGGAGATTTGAACGCTCAGGTTGGCCAAGAGGAGGAGTTTAGACCGACTATTGGAAAGTTCAGCGCCCACCGGCTGACGAACGAAAACGGCCTACGACTAATTGATTTCGCCGCCTCCAAGAATATGGCCATTCGCAGCACCTACTTTCAACACAGCCTCCCGTATCGGTACACCTGGAGATCGCCACTGCAGACAGAATCACAAATCGACCACGTTCTGATTGATGGACGGCACTTCTCCGACATTATCGACGTCAGGACATATCGTGGCGCTAACATCGACTCTGACCACTATCTGGTGATGGTTAAACTGCGCCCAAAACTATCCGTCATCAACAATGTTCGGTACCGACGACCGCCGCGGTACGACCTAGAGCGACTGAAGCAACCTGATGTCGCCACTGCATACGCGCAGCATCTCGAGGCAGCGTTGCCGGAAGAGGGTGAGCTCGATGGGGCCCCTCTTGAGGACTGCTGGAATACAGTCAAAGCAGCCATTAACGACGCAGCGGAGAACAACGTCGGGTATATGGGTCGAAGTCGACGGAACGATTGGTTCGACGAAGAGTGCAGACAGATTCTGGAGGAGAAGGACGCAGCGCGGGCGGTCGCGCTGCAGCAAGGTACCCGGCAGAACGTGGAACGTTATAGACGGAAGCGGAGACAGCAGACCCGCCTTTTCAGGAGAAGAAACGCCGCCTGGAAGAAGCGGAGTGCGAGGAGATGGAACAGCTGTGCCGTTCTCAAGATACACGCAAGTTCTATCAGAAGCTCAACGCATCCCGCAAAGGCTTCGTGCCGCGAGCCGAACTGTGCCGGGATAAGGATGGGAGCATCTTGACGGACGAACGTGTGGTGATCGAAAGGTGGAAGCAGCACTACGAGGAACATCTGAATGGCGCTGAGAGTACAGGCAATGAAAGTCAAGGCAGCGGAGGAGATGACTACGTCAGTTCAGCGGACGATGGAAGCCAACCAGCTCCCACCTTGAGGGAAGTTAAGGATGCCATTCAACAGCTAAAGACCAATAAAGCAGCTGGTAAGGATGGTATCGGAGCTGAGCTCATCAAGATGGGCCCGGAAAAGCTGGCCACTTGCCTGCACAAACTGGTAGTCAGAATCTGGGAAAACGAACAGCTACCGGAGGAGTGGAAGGAAGGGGTTATATGCCCCATCTACAAGAAAGGCGACAAACTGGAGTGTGAGAACTTTCGAGCGATCACCATCCTTAATGCCGCCTACAAAGTGATATCCCAGATCATCTTCCATCGTCTGTCACCATTAGTGAACGAGTTCGTGGGAAGTTATCAAGCCGGCTTCGTTGACGGCCGCTCGACAACGGACCAGATCTTTACTGTACGGCAAATCCTTCAAAATGCCGTGAATACCAGGTCCCAACGCACCATCTGTTCGTTGATTTCAAGGCGGCATACGACAGTATAGACCGCGTAGAGCTATGGAAAATTATGGACGAGAACAGCTTCCCTGGAAAGCTTACCAGACTGATCAAAGCAACGGTGGATGGTGTGCAAAACTGTGTGAAGATTTCGGGCGAACACTCCAGTTCGTTCGAATCGCGCCGGGGACTAAGACAAGGTGATGGACTTTCGTGCCTGTTCAACATTGCGCTAGAAGGTGTCATGCGGAGAGCCGGGTGTAACAGCCGGGGTACGATTTTCAACAGATCCAGTCAATTTATTTGCTTCGCGGATGACATGGACATTGTCGGCCGAACATTTGCAAAGGTGGCAGAACTGTACACCCGCCTGAAACGTGAAGCAACAAAAGTTGGACTGGTGGTGAATGCGTCAAAGACAAAGTACATGCTTGTGGGCGGAACCGAGCGCGACAGGGCCCGCCTGGGAAGCAGTGTTACGATAGACGGGGATACCTTCGAGGTGGTCGAGGAATTCGTCTACCTCGGATCCATGCTAACGGCTGACAACAACGTTAGTCGTGAAATACGAAGGCGCATCATCTGTGGAAGTCGGGCCTACTACGGGCTCCAGAAGAAACTGCGGTCGAAAAAGATTCGCCACCGCACCAAATGTGTCATGTACAAGACGTTAATAAGACCGGTAGTCCTCTACGGATATGAAACATGGACAATGCTCGAGGAGGACTTGCAAGCACTCGGAGTATTCGAGAGACGGGTGCTTAGGACCATCTTTGGCGGTGTACAAGAAGACGGTGTGTGGCGGCGAAGAATGAACCATGAGCTCGCCCAGCTCTACGGCGAACCCAGTATCCAGAAGGTAGCTAAAGCCGGAAGGGTACGATGGGCAGGGCATGTTGCAAGAATGCCGGACAGCAACCCTGCAAAGATGGTGTTCGCTTCCGATTCGGCAGGGACGAGACGACGTGGAGCGCAGCGAGCGAGATGGGCAGACCAGGTGCAGAACGACTTATGAGCGTGGGGCGTATTCGAGGATGGAGAGATGCGGCCTCGAACCGTGTATTGTGGCGTCAAATTGTTGATTCAGTGTTATCTGTATAGATGTAGACTAAATAAATAAATAAATTTGAGATTTAGCAAACAATATCATTACGAAGTCTTGGGTTCCTAATGTAATTATCTTTGACATTCATTCACAATAATTCATTGGACATTAAAATATTGTTGCCTTTTGTTTGCCTTTATTTTTATTTAAGAATTGTTTTAACAATTTGTTGTGTATAACTTGTTAGGTATCAGATGAAGATAATCGCTTAAAGTTTGCTTAAAATGATGCTGAGTCTGTTTTACGTGCATATAGCACATGACACTTTGATATACACAGGATTTTGTTTTTACACGATTTTTTTTCGCTCGTAATTTTGATCGTGTGACTTCAATTTGCCACCAAAGTCTTTGCAACATTGTTCTCTTACCCTTGACTCTTCCCTCTCAGCAGGGATGATCACAAACAAAATGAATATGCGCTACCCATATTTAGTGCATCATACAAACATATTTATTGCTCATTAAACAGAGCCTAGCTGTCCCTACTCTGGTTAGACTTAATCTAGTGTTTAGAACTTAACAAATGCAACTGGTTTGCTCACCGAATTTAAGTGCGCCGCTACTGGGATATGCCTCTCCCCCTGAGCAGCGGGACGCTAGTGACGTGCTGGCCGATGTACTCCCGGACGAACATGCTGATTCGCGACGCTGGTACCCAGCTCTATAGCGACGACGACTGCCGCTCCTCGATGTGAGATCGATGGTCCTGCGTTCACTTCGACCACTAACTATGGTTGGTTTCCCGAGCAAAGCTTGAGAGCAAATCGATAACTAATTTTGTTGTTGTGAAATCGTCTAATTTTGATAACTCAGGTTGATATCCTTTTGGTCGTTTTAACGGTTAAAAGATCAAAATCTACAGCAGAAAAATCTTACTGTGACATCAAATCGAAAACTATTCCTGCTGTCGATGAGAGCAAATCGAAAACTAATTTTGATATTCGTTCCGATAACAAAATAAGTACACAGTTTGATGTCAGATCATACAATTTAGAAATCAACAGCAAAATGAGATCAAAATATGTAATCAGTCATGATGATTCATATTTGAAAACAAATTATTATTTCGATTTGATATCAATATCAAAATATGTTTTCTATATGCTCTCATTATGTTTTCAGACTTTGCTCGGGTTGCTGCTCGCCGGTGTTCGTGGCAACGTTCACCGTATCCTCTGACGCTTCGAGATCGAATTTTCGGTTTTGTGGCTCCCCGTCCGTAGCACCCGGTGTATCGCCAGGCAATCGATGACACGGCCTAAGCGCTCTCGCCTAATAGCGTACTGCACCGGATATCGCCCACTCTGAACCCGCGACGGTGAAATCGCAATCTGAGGATGCTAAATAAAGCCCTGTCGAGAAACATTGATTAGAAATCGTTCCGCCAATCATGTTGCGCAGCGCTAACCCTGTGGCGGGGCCTTTTTCCGAAATGCACCCTCTCGTTGAGTAAGATCTCGTTGGTTCTCGAGCTCTTTCGGAATTCTTGATCGTATAGATCAGAATCGGGTTGTGGTGTGCGGCGGGCTATGGTGGTGATTTTGGTTGTAGCGAGTTTTTTACGCGATGCCTGCAGTACGGAATTTGGTCATCAATTAGGAACATTGGTGCACTGACGTTTACTTACGCTCTACGGAGGCAATGAGGCGAATATCTGCCAATCGTCACCAGGCCGCACCTGATCGCTTTGGGGTTATAATTCCGTGCGCGATGTTCCAACGATGCACTTAGCAGAATTAAAGCGGTTCTGCTGATAAGAACGAGTTATCCGGGTGTTACGATGGCTGAGCCTGCCCTTGTCGTGTTCTGCAAATTTAGATCTGCACTTCACACTGCTGTCCGGGAAAATACAAAGCTGCACGGGTAGCGCAAGTGCTTCTGCTTGCGAAGGAGGTACTTTTCAGACAATTTTCTCCTGACCGGATCTTTGTTGACGTTGCGGCTCAGCACGTCACAGATACGATCGCAATGATATTTTGCGTTTACGGTTTAGGGGTGTTTATGTTTTTCTTATCGATATTTTGCTTTCCTTATTTTCTACATTCGAACTGGTCTTCTCATCGACCATTTATTTTACAACTGTAACAACATGTTTCAAAAAATCCTAAATATGTAATTCAAAGAGAAATCACATAGTAATTATTATGCGTTAAACATTTGGGCTAAGTGCCAAATTGAGAAAATGTCAATCGTGTAAAAATAAAATTCAGGGTACTATAAACCCAGTGTATTCAGTGTGTTATTTCGAATGTCGTTACAAGTTATAGGCCTTTCTCCTTTTATTGGTATCGGCATAATAGGTAATTGGCATACGGAAAATTTTCTTAGTTGGTTCTCTATAAGTGCTGTTCACAACATTATCCACTGATTGATATACTAATTTTTGAGAAATCAAAAATATTTAATCAATCTTGATAGATTTTAAAGCATACTGACTCAGCTTGTATGTAGTTAACCGACTCGCCGCATGTTGCAATACAGTTCAATTACCCTCATAACGCTCCGTAGATTTGCTACCATACTACCGTGTTAGCATTGCCACTGGCACCTTTCAATTAGTTTGATTAGCATAATTGACATGATCTGTCTCAAAATGATTCTTATGTGCAGTACCTACCTACATATGTATCACAAATATGTATCCATGCTAGCAGTCATACAACCAAAATCACCTATCTGGCTGGTGGATTACCGACGTTGTCTCTTTTATCTAAATCACTGGTGCTATAATCAGACGTTCTCTTCCGCTCCGATAAACAAGTGACCCATTGGAACGACAACGTACGTTTATATTGCATGTGTTTATCAAGGATGATGCAATTGGAAATTGTGCGGACATTAAAGAGGTGTCTTGTGGTGATTGCACATACGAGCTACAACACCGGCTAATGGAAGTTTGTTTGTTTCGCTCTTATCGTTCGTACTAAATTTGATTGCATGATATTTAGCGTCATTTGTGCGGTCGATACGGATACCGACAGTTGCTATGGACAATTGAGATTCGTCATATCGATAAAAAAAAAGACCTTCAGTCGATGGGATGCATAGGAATGCTTTAAAAGGTAGCATATTGAAATTGGAAATTATTTGTAATTATTTATAGTCAATGTTCTTAACATAGACATGTTTTCAGTGTTTCCATAGCTATTAACCCTTTCCCGCCCACGACTTTTTTCAAAGATTTCAATAGAAAGGAATTATCTTTGAGGAAAATGCTAGAACAAAAATTATTTGGCATAGCTAAAATTAGTGGAAACGAAGAAAAAGTGTTTTTGATTTAAAATCAATAGTTAATTGATTGTTTTCAATAGTTTCACTATTTGTACTCAAAATTGATTATATTTGCAGTCGAATGGAACCATAAAGATGTGTCAAATATTCCTTTATGTTGTTGAAACAATTCGATGAAGGTTAGAAGGTGCAAAATTTGATGTTGCACCACAGACACCATGGGCGGGAGAGGGTTAATTAAAGGCTGACTGCTTATGCATGCATTTGTCTTCCATCCTAGAAAAGCATATACACACAAAAGCGCAATTCGTCGAATCTTAATCGAATAGCTTGGAAATTTTTTATGAACTTTGTTTTCCAAAGGGCATTATAGATTCCAACCTTGAATTTTGGACCGGCGATTTATCGCTGTGAGCACATCATTTCGATCAACTGATATGACCAGCAGATAGAACAAATAGAATATAATCTATCTTTAAGCTACATCGACTGAATGAAACGGTTTAATTACAATTAGTAAATCGTTGTTTCAAAATTCAAGTTCAAAATCAATTCTCGCGGAAATTACACTTGAATGTTGCTGTAAAATGTATGTCGTGAAAGTACTTTGCTATTACCATAGTTAGGCGATAACAATAACACTGGTCATCAAGTTTTGAAGAAAGTCTTTTTTTTTTGGAAGATGAGGTCTTGTAGCAATGCATTTTTATGGTGTACAGCACGCTTTGCCTACACTCCGGGCGCTAATGCGTTATTTTTGTTTCAATAGACCATATAGTAGACAGAGAATCAAGCAATAAACCGATAGCCCAAGCTCATAAACGACGTGAGAATCTCCGATGGAGAGGAAATGAATTGCTTCCATTATACACGTGGCTCTTTGAATGATAACTTCCAAACAGCTGCACATCGTTGGCGAAGTAGACGTAGTTGATTTTTTTTAGAATTATTTGAAACATCGCTCTGGAATTCAATTAAATATAAATTTGGAGCTTAGAAAAAAAAAGATATTTAATTGAACCTTTTTTGCCTTTCACATAGGGGTAATGACGGCTTTGGCAGGTTTTGTTCTATTATTGGCAGGGGTTTTTTTATGACTGATTATGCTCAAATTTGGCCCAAACATTCTTTGCATATCAAAGAATATTGTGACCAAATTTCATAAAATTCGGTCGACAAAAACCCCCTGCCAATAATAGAACAAAACCTGCCAAAGCCGTCTGTTCCCCTACAACAAAAATTGATGAAGTTTGTGAAGACATTATGATTATTTGGTCGAAAACGAGTTTACTGTTGATGTCGTAACAAGTATCTTTTAAGTTACAAAGTTGTGGAATTAAAGTGTCCATTAGTTTATATGGTATAAGACGGAAGAGTAATAACCCATTTTATCATCGCTCCATTTACAGCCCCTCGTCGTCAAACCCGATCAGTTGATTAAGCGACGAGGCAAACTAGGACTAATCGCCGTCAACAAGAAATTCGCCCAGGTTAAACAATGGGTCGACGAACGTATGGGCAAGGATCAGAAGGTGGGCAGTGCCACCGGCAAGCTGCGAACTTTCATCATCGAACCATTTGTCCCGCACAAAGATGTGAGTACTAAATAATATTTTTCATTGTTTGAGTTTAACCAATCGTTGAACTCACTTCCAGAACGAAGAAGCCTACGTTTGCATTTACTCCCATCGAACGGCGGATACCATTCTGTTCTACCATCAAGGAGGAGTTGACATTGGAGATGTAGACTCGAAAGCACTGAAGCTCGATGTACCTGTTGGGGAAGATGTTACTCTGGCAAACATCGAAAAAGTGCTACTTACGGAAGTAGCAGCTGCTAAGAAGAAGTATGGTCCATTGTGTTATGATCGTATGAATGTCTTTTAAATTGCTCATTTGTTGGTTTTTAGGAGAATCGCCAGTTTTATCTTTAATTTGTACAAACTTTATGTAGACCTGTATTTTACTTATTTGGAAATCAATCCCCTAGTCGTGACAGACAGCTCCATCTATATTCTGGATCTGGCAGCAAAGGTCGATGCTACAGCGGATTTCATGTGCGGTCCCAAGTGGGGAGCGATTGACTATCCGCCGCCATTCGGACGTGATGCCTACCCGGAGGAAGCCTATATTGCCGATCTGGATGCGAAGAGCGGTGCCTCGCTCAAGCTTACCATCTTAAACCGTAATGGTCGCATATGGACCATGGTCGCTGGCGGCGGTGCGAGTGTTATTTATTCGGATACCATTTGTGATTTGGGTGGCGCCACCGAGCTGGCCAACTACGGTGAATACAGTGGGGCACCTTCGGAGCAACAGACCTACGAGTACGCGAAGACCATTCTCGGCCTCATGACTAGCAGCCCGAAGCATCCAAAGGGCAAGGTGCTGATTACTGGTGGAGGTATTGCCAACTTCACCAATGTGGCTGCTACCTTCAGTGGTATTATTAAGGCGTTGCGTGAATTTCAACCGAAGCTGATCGATCACAACGTTTCGATATTCGTGCGACGTGCTGGTCCTAACTATCAAGAAGGTTTGAGGAAAATGCGCGAAATCGGTAGCACATTGGGTGAGTCCGTTGAGCATTTGCTGAAGTAACAACAATAAAATAAAATATTTGAGTATTTTTTATAGGAATCCCCTTATTCGTATTTGGCCCGGAAACTCACATGACTGCCATTTGCGGTATGGCCCTTGGCACAAAATCGATTCCGAAAAGTTGCGACGTACATTTTGCAACGGCAAACTTCCTGCTCCCTGGTGGACAACAGGCTGCCGATGCTGCTAAGAAGTCCTCAGCAGCAGGCAGCGATGCCATCAATGGTTAGTATTGGATTGGAATTCTAAATCCAGAAGATCTCACCGACGTCACACTAACACTTCTGCTAACACATATATGACATAAACATAACTAAACACGAACACGAACGACATGGCATGGCGCGTTGTTCATATTATTTATGTAATAACAGAATTAGTTGGATAAACAATACCAATTTGGATTATATAGTTACAGGTTTTGTAGCACGATTAGGTGTAGCAAGATTACTTTCGAAGTTATTCTACGGTAGTTCTGGCAGTGAAGCAGGTATCAAGTTATTTTATTGCATTATCCAATACTGTGTGCTATTTTTATGATATTTTTCGATTGGGAGAAAAGCGAATCTTTCTGGATTAGGTGTGTCGGTGAAGGGCAGATTTCCATTGTGAATTTGTACACAACTGATGACCTGTATTTCCTGCCAGAATAACCGCTTAGTAAAGCACATCTATCCAATTACATTTTAATTTACTTGTGCAATGAGTTGAATATTTAATGTTATTTGGTTACTTAAAAAATGAACAGTGTGTTCCAACCGTATTGCGGGAATATATGTATGTTACTATCATAGAGACTATAGATCCCAAAGAAAGCAGGGAACTGAGGCAAATGTAGCTAAACAAACTGTCAGCTATAGCTTAACAAGCATAGCGTCACGATTGTGACTTCACGAGCGTGTGACTCGTCTGCAGAATCGAAATGTTATGAATAACGTTGGAATAGTGCAGTGATAAAACAATCACTGGAACTAAGCGCAAATTCTATCGTTTTTTTCCTGACAACATGCGTGGTTTCCGCTAAAAAAACACAAAATAAGAAACAAATTGAACGGGTTTTCATTTCTTTGTTTTCAGTAGGATCAATATAGATGCTTTCTATCTGTGTCTTCCATGTTATATCTGTGATCCCTAATCATTGTCCTTGCACCATTTCAACTAATTGTGATTAACAAAATAAAAAGCATCCCATACCGCATTATATTTCGTGTTTCAAAATTGTTCACTTCATTAACCCAACATTCCATACTCTGGATATATTCCTAATCAAAATTATTTCCATTTCTTTTTTTTTATTTATCGGTTCTGTTGGCATTTATCCCGGTTAAAAATCCAAATCGTACCCTTACACGATCCCACATCATCCGTGTCCGGCAACATGTCCAAAACGTGCTACGAAACTGCCCGTGTTGCCCCCATTTTTCATGCACCGTTTCGTTTCGTGCGTGTACGTCTGTGTGTACGTTCGCTGAATATGTGCGCTGGTGTTTGCTTCCTACCATTGATCCATATCTACCACGGGCTTTACAAAACCTCTAAACCGTCATTTTGAACCACAAACACACGAAACTCACTACTACGGACAATAGCAGATACATCAACATCATCTTCCAGTGCGACACAATCGGCAGCAGCGACCACTAGGATCGGCAGCAATGAAATTGTCAGCCGACCAGTCAAGAGTAGTAATAGATCGGATTTTATTTAAAGCAAATGCATAAAAATCGATTAATATTGTGTTTTTTATTGCATACGCACAACAGGTGGACCCGCCGTTAAGTACTCGCAGACAAAGATCGGCTCCGGCGAGTACCGTGAGATGTTCAGCAATCGTACCAAGGCACTGGTATGGGGCATGCAAACTCGAGCTGTCCAATCAATGTTGGACTTCGATTTCATCTGTCGGTGAGTTGTTTCACGATGTTTGCTTTGCTTCATATCAAAATCATTAGAAATTCTTTTGGTTGTGCTTTGTGAATCTATTTTTTTGTTCTTTTGGGAAGACTGAATAGCATAACATGTTTCCTAGGCATAGGATCACCTAAATTTATGAACAGGCTCAATGGTATAACGTACACTACAAACTTTTGCATATCCTTCTGTCCAAAAGAGTGTTTCTATTTTTATATCAGTGGAGATCAACATGTATTCAATGAGCTTGGGTGGTCATCATTTCCAAGATACATTACACATTTGAGCCATCAATCAGTAGAGTCACATGGCGTTAATAAAATCTTCTTCACTTTTTAAACCTAACCGTAACCCACATTCTTCCATCAATTTCAGGCGCGACGAACCATCCGTCGTAGCAATGGTGTACCCATTCACTGGGTATCACAAGCAAAAGTTCTACTGGGGCCACAAGGAGGTGCTGATCCCGGTGTACTCGAAAATGTCCGAGGCCATCAACAAGCACAAGGAAGCCGACGTACTGGTTAATTTCGCCTCGCTGCGATCGGCCTATGAGAGCTCGTTAGAGGTGTTGGACTATCCACAGATTCGCACGATTGCCATCATCGCCGAAGGTATTCCGGAAAACCTAACCCGCAAGCTGAACGTGGCTGCTAGAGCGAAGAACGTTTCCATCATTGGGCCGGCAACGGTCGGTGGGGTCAAGCCCGGTTGTTTCAAAATCGGCAACACCGGTGGCATGTTGGATAATATCCTGCACTCGAAACTGTACCGTCCAGGTAGTGTTGCTTACGTTTCCCGTTCCGGTGGTATGTCGAACGAATTGAACAATATTGTTTCGCTGACAACGAACGGTGTGTTGGAGGGTGTGGCTATTGGAGGCGATCGGTACCCGGGGACAACCTTCATGGATCACATTTTGCGGTACCAGGCCGATCCTGCAGCCAAAATGATTGTGCTTCTCGGAGAGGTAGGTGGTGTTGAGGAATACGAAGTTTGTGAAGCATTGCAGGACGGAAGAATTACTAAGCCGTTGGTCGCCTGGTGCATTGGTACCTGCGCAGGAATGTTCACTTCTGAGGTACAGTTCGGTCATGCTGGATCATGTGCCAACTCGGATCGCGAAACTGCCAATGCTAAGAACAAATCATTGGCTGCCGCTGGTGCCCACGTTCCCGATTCATTCGACACCCTTGGAGATATGATTGGATCAGTATACAACGATCTTGTGAAAAGTGGTATCATCGTTCCAGCCGAAGAAGTCCCACCGCCAACCGTCCCGATGGATTACTCTTGGGCCCGTGAACTGGGACTGATCCGAAAGCCGGCCTCCTTCATGACGTCGATCTGCGACGAGCGAGGTCAAGAACTGCTGTACGCCGGTATGCCGATTAGCGATGTCCTGCAGAAAAACGTCGGTATTGGTGGTGTAGTTTCGCTACTTTGGTTCCAACGTTGTCTGCCACCGTACGTCTGTAAATTCTTCGAAATGTGTTTAATGGTGACTGCTGACCACGGACCGGCCGTTTCCGGAGCTCACAATACGATTGTATGCGCGCGTGCCGGAAAAGATCTCGTCTCGTCAGTGGTTAGCGGTTTATTAACGATTGTAAGTTCTTTAATTTTACAACTGTGCTTGGGTGTGGATGCTAAATACACTCTTAATGTTTAAAGGGTGACCGATTCGGTGGTGCGTTGGATGAAGCGGCAAAGCAATTCTCAGGAGCTTATGATTCAAACCTGCATCCGATGGAATTTGTGAACTCCATGAGAAAGAAGGTACATTAATGCAAATGACTATAAATGAACTAAAGGAACTGAAGGATTTTTTTTATGTTATTCTACAGGGTCAACTGATTATGGGTATTGGGCATCGTGTGAAATCAATCAACAATCCGGACATCCGAGTCAAAATCATCAAGGAGTTCGTTATGGAAAACTTCCCGGCCAAGCCTCTGCTAGAGTATGCTCTGGAGGTTGAAAAAATCACCACCAGCAAAAAACCCAACTTGATTCTGAATGTGGACGGAGTGATTGCCACCTGTTTCGTCGACATGCTGCGAAATTGTGGTTCCTTTACCAGGTAAAATCATTTTCAAGGATTTTTAAGATTTTTATTCGCATGATAACGGGCGGAACGTTATTTCGCCTAAACAGTTAGTTGACGTACATTTCTTCTTGCGCGGTAGTTAATAGATTTCTAAAAAGCAACAATTTTTATATAGACAATTTTGTTTATTGGTATAAAAAAGTTGCTTTAATTTACAAGAAGCTCTGCTGGCATGAAGCCATTGGGCATTACGAGTCGACATAACGACCACTTGGCATAATGACTATTTGGCATACACCTAATGAAATAAGGGGCGTTTAACGTAACCCGTGTTTCAAAAGATTCATCTGCCCTTTTGCCTTATTCCAGGATCATGCGTACTTTTGAAGTCATTAACTCTTTCGCCTGATTCCTGGAAAATTCGTGTTTAAGAAAAACGTCGCACCATTACACGTTGCTTCTGGAGCCAAAAATTGTACACTGCTGGCAACACGGAGTTGACCATGCCATCTAAGCAACTAATGTTGCTTATTGGGGACTTCAACGCGCACCATCTCGGGTCTCATCAATCGAATACGCTTGGGCGATTCATCGTCGAGGCGACTAGTTGGTGATTTTGAACACTCGCATCGCCCCGGCTATGGGCAACACCTCGGCAATTGACGTGACCATCTGTTTAGTTGCGTACCCCATCGTACATGCATAATAGGATAATAACATTCATAAGATTTGCGGAGACCCGGGGCCACGCTACTCATCAGGCCCCCCTACTTCCGGCCCTGAAATAGCGACCCGATTTCCGATTATCTTGTCCACAACGGCGAACGACACGACAGAAGTAAATTTACGATCAAACATCTGCCGAAACCCTCCGGCCAGATGCCGTGTTAGTAGCTTCACAGCGACATAATCTGTGAACTGCAGCTGAATTAAACCGTAAGCAGCACCATGGTGATGCCCCTAAGCGAAAGTGATTCGGTTCCTCCGACGTTTGTGGTAATTCAATCCGAGACAACCCGAGGCGTTGACAAAATTTCAGGAAGCACGATCAGTGGTACGAAAGGCGAATTATCAGACGATTACTTCCTAATCTAGAAGGTTAAAACCTTTCAACCTTGTAGCATTTCCCATAAGACGCTCTAAAATAATTAATCATTTCTAATCTAACTTAAATTATGCAATGTCAAACAAATACTCCATACAATGATGGACTTCGTGCATTGTTAAAGATACGGTAACGATAGTAGAAGACGGTAACGGCAACCATAACAAAAGGCGGTAAACGAAAATTAGTTCCTGACGCATCACTTATAGATGCCAGAAAACAGGAAAAACACCGTACATGACAGAACTTAAAATTACTTAGCTTACATCTAGGTAAGTTGAGAATCTTGTCCTCAAGACCTGAGTTACGACATTTTCGTCGGGGGACCATATTACAATAAAATTATTATACAAACATACAAAAATAAACAGTTAACAACACATTCAACATTTTGATAAGAAAATTATTTTGAGCTTTTTAGTGGAATGTTTTCACCTGTCATAAGACGAGTTTATACAATCCCATTGAATTCCGTCGAGTCAAGTACGAGACACTGAAGACGGCCTTACTGTTGAGGTCGAAATACGTATCTGTCAAGATACAATTAAGTGGTGGAATTCAATGGGATTGTATAAACTCGTCTTATGACAGGTGACATTCAACACATTAAAATATCTGAGGATCTCTCTGTGCCCCGAGAGCAATGTCCAATGTGTTGCCCATTACGGTGTATGACGAGGTTTCGTTTTAGATTTTGTCCATCAGTCAATCCCGCAAACGTATTTGATTTGCGTTTTGTGCTCTTTGTCTACAGCAATTAGGTTGCTGTATTCGTAGAATGGACGCCATGAGGCATCAATAATTCGATATCTGTACCTACATAAAATAATTTAATTACCTACTTACAAGCTTTAGACTTCCAGGCACAGAACATTCATAGTGTCACAGACAATATTACAGTCTCACTTTAACATTAGCGAACTATACGAACAAAAACAAACCGTAACACAACTTTGTGGCGAATACATTACCCAGCAGCACAACATCCGATAATTGGAGCAAAACGTGGCAATCGTACTACCCGACTGCCAGTTTACGGCGCTAGTCACTGCAAAGCTGACATACGGAGTAGGACTAATGAGCCGAGGAGGACCAGAAACGCTGCAGACCTCCGCTTTCAGTGTACAATAAAATGGTCCGTTACGCGTGTGTGACCAGCCCAATCACTTCGGTCTAAGCCGAAGCCGGAACTCTCTTTTTTGGATTCCTACAATTCAATACATAGCATGAACAGCCATCCAGATAAGATCGCTAGCGAGACAGAGCGATCGTGTGTGACACGCACAAAACCTATCGATGTGTGGGACTGGGACGTGAAGAGAATTCTCTAAATGCCCGCCCAATAGAATTCCCCCCATTTTTCCGATATCTATTATCGACCCGCTTCCACAAGTCGGCGGTAGTCTACATCGACAGCCCCCATGCAGGATAAAACAGTAGGGTCTGCATTATACGCTAATGGAGTATTCGGATGTCTAGCGAAAGAATGTTATTGCGTCTTCTTGGCGAAGTCATATACCATAAAGATTGCGATATCGGTCCCGACCATCAGTACCGAGATGATGATCCTCACGGACTCAGCAAGTTGCTTACTAGAATCGCCAGGCGCTAGAATCAGGGGCGTCGCAGGAAATTGAACGAGCAACAAAAAACAAACCCATCCAATTTTGCTCGCCACAACGAGCACTGAGGCTGATCGATTTTTTTCCTGTTCGGGTGTGCCACTGCGACCAGTTATTAGATCTGCAGATCTTCAACCATGTGCAGGGTAAAGTTAATATTGTTATATAATTCAAAACCTGCAATTGATAGAGAAGGACTAAATACAATAAATCCTTGAAATACCACAACTTATTGCCCTAGCTTGAAAAATGGATTAAGCTATGGCTCGGTTTGGTAGATCTTACACTGTAAAACACTACGTAAAAGTGATCTACCAGCTTTACGACTGATCGATTGGCCGGGGACAACCAACCATAGATATACCCATCCCTGGAGAAGATCACTGCGGGTGGTTAGACAGTAAATACAACGCCGGTAGTATCATCAGTGGTGAAATTCCAAAGAACTCAAGTTGCGGGAAGTAAAGGATGACAAACAAAACTACGGTAACTGCAGTAGCAGCCACGGTCCCGCAAACCACAGTCAGCACTTACTTACTTACTTATGGATCCTGTACACCTCCGATGGTGCAAAGGGCCGACTTGAAAGATCTCCATCCAGAGCGATGCCCGGCTATCGCTTTAACCTCTTGCCAGGTTAGATTTCGGTCGACTTCTTTTATTTCTTTATTGAGGCTTCGCCGCCAAGAGCCTCTGGGTGTGCCTCTGCTGCGATTTCCCGATGGGTTCCAGTCTAATGCTTGTTTACAGATTTCGTTTCCACCCCTACATAGAGTGTGGCCGACCCAGCTCCACTTCCGGTCCCGAATTTCTGTTGCTATCGGCCTCTGGTGACAACGACGATGGAGCTTTGAGATCCAGTTGTGAGGCCACCAGGCCCGAATTATATACCGCAGGCATCTGTTGATGAACACCTGCAGCCGTTTTGTGTTCTCCACTGATACACACCATGTTTCGCTAGCGTATAACAGCACAGATTCCACGTTAGAGTTGAAAATTCGTATTTTGGTGCGTTCACTTATCTGCCTATTTTTCCAGATATTTCTTAAACTCGCAAAGGCAGCACTTGCTTTCTTGATCCGTGCGCCTATCTCGATCTTGGTACCGCCGTCTGGCTACCAATATATTGGAAGCTTTCAACATTCTCCGACGGTTGCCCGGCTACTGTGAAACTGGAAGGGGTCATCGTGTTTACATCCAACGATGTGGTTTTGTTGACGTTGATGACTAAGCCTGCCGAAGAGGAGCGCAAGGTCATTCAGCTTACTTTGCATATCAGAGCGCCGTTGCGCGAGGAGTGCAACGTCATCAGCCAATTCGGAATCGTTTAGGTGCTCCATGGTTATAGGCTGCCATAACAGCCCGCGGTTTGGTTCACGGTCAATCGCATCTACCAGAATCTCGTCGATTACGATGAGGAACAGTAATAGTGATAGAAAACAACCTTGCCTCACATGAGCTACGACCCGAATAGGGTCGGACAAGACTCCATTGTGCAGCACTCTACACGAAAAGGCCTCGTACTGTGCTTTGATGGGGCCGATGATTTTCTCAGGAATACCCTTGCGTCTCAGGGCGCCCCACATCTTCCCGTGATTGAGACGATCGAAAGCTTTTTCGTAGTCAATGAATACCAAGTAAAGGAACTCTTGGAATTCGTTGACCTGCTCCAGAATGATGCGGAGCGTGAAAATATGGTCCACACAGGATCTTCCGGCACGGAATCCGGCCTGCTGCCGCTGGAGAGTCGCATCGATTTTCTCCTGAATCCGGGCTAGGATAATTTTGCATAGAACTTTGAGAACGGTACACAGCAACATACCCAAGCAACCAAAGGTTCCCATTTTACTTAAATTTGTTCCTAACTGAACCAATTAGTTCACTCTTGGTTCACATCGAGTTCCAAGCACCTTAACAGTACTTCAAAGTTCACTTTTGCTCTCCAGCCATACCGAAAATAACTAAAAATGCAAGCTGATTAAGCCAAAACATCCCATCTCATCCGTACTTTTGGTTGCTTGGGAATGCCTCGCCAGTTATCGCATACAGTCAGGTCACCCTTTTTGGGCACCTTCACTAAGATACCTTGCATCCAGTCGACCGGGAAAGTTGCGGTGTCCCAGATATTACGAAATAAACGATGCAGTAGTTGAGCGGATGTCATGGGGTCAGCTTTGAGTCATGGTTTGGATGGCTGTTTGAATCTCTAGCAGTGATGGAACTTCGGTATTGACGCGTGTTATACGTCGGATCCTAGGCAGATCATGCCGAGGTGGTGATGGCCTGGCTGGCACTTGAAAAAGTTGTTCGAAGTGCTCGAACCAGCGTTTCAGCTGGTCAGCTGGGTCGGTCAATAACTGATCATTCGCGTCTTTCACAGGCATCGTTGCATTCATCTTCGCCCCGCTTAAGCGTCGTGAGATATCGTAGAGGAGGCGAATGTCCCCGGTTGCGGCGGCTCTCTCTCTCCTTCGTCGGCCAGAGAGTCTGCCCACGCTCGCTTGTCCCGTCGACATGAGCGTTTTACTTCCTTCTCAAGAGCCGAGTATCGTTGACGGGCTAAGACTTTGGCTCCTCTGGTTTTTGATCGCTCTATCGCGGCTTTGGCTTCTCTTTGCTCCTCTATCTTCCTCCAGGTCTCATCGGTGATCCATTGTTTTCTCTGGGTGCGCAGTTCGCCCAGATTGTTCTCGCTGGTGGCGATGAAGGCATTCTTGATGGCGGTTCATTAATCTTCCACGCTGCCACCTTCCGAAATATCTGCAGCACGCGTCTCCAGTTCTTCAACGAAGGACCGTTTCAGCGTGGCATCTTCCAGTCGGCGTGTGTTGAATCGTCGTCCAACTCTTTCCTCCTGCCGACGAATTCGCGCAATACGCAGGCGTATTTCGCCAATGAGGAGGTGATGATCAGACGCGATATCGGCACTACGTTTATTCCGTACAGCAAGAAGGCTCCGTTTCCATTTTCGGCTGATGCAGATGTGGTCGATTTGATTTGCTGTAAAGCCGTCACGGGAAACCCACGGGACCTTGTGTGGTCGATGAGAGAAGTGCGATCCCCCGATCACCATGTCGTTATTACCACAAAATTCTGCGAACAGCTCTCCGTTTTCGCTCATTTCTCCAAGACCATGGCGTCCCATAATGCTCTCATGGTTCGAGTTGTCGGATCCGATCTTCACATTGAAGTCGCCCAAACAGATCTTGATATCACCCCTCGGGATTCTATCTACGACGGCATTGAGTTGACTGTAGAAGTTCTCTTTATCTTGCAGATCGGCAGCATCGTTTGGCGCATAACATTGAATTATAGTAAGGTTTCGAACCCGTGTTCTAAATCTGGCAACGATTATCCATTTATTCATAGGTTCCCACTTGATAAGCGCAGATTGTGTCTGGGCGCTTAGTAGGAAGCCAACTCGACGATGCCGGGGAGCGTTTTCATCTCGTAAACCAGAGTATGGCAGAACTTGTCCCGACGGCGTTCTGTGTTCTCCAAAGTTTGGCCAACGGACTTCACTCAGTCCCAGGATCTCAAGCTTCAGTCAGTACTTGCTTTAGAATATTTTCTCCCCCATAATTAATGTTTTCGTACAATAATTTCACAGCATATAACCAATTTTTAATGGCAAATATCAAAGTTCGCACTTTTCGTTTCGATGAGACGAAAATAAACGATTTTCTGGCCGAAATTGATTTTTTTTCGTAGTTTGTGGGGGAAAGCATCTCTCACTCATTATTTTTTTAAAATTTCTTTCATTCATTCATTTTTTGACGACGTTGCCCGCAGCGGATGTCGTTTTACGACGAAAACAGAAGAAGAATGAATGAAGAAGTCGCACGTGATTAACTCCTTTTTTACATGAAACATGACATGATAAAGGAAGGCTGCATAAATAACGACACCGGCAATTCAGGATAGGCGGCAGGGAGAAAAGCTCCTTTGTCCTCGCGACCCCTTTACACCAGTAAACAGATCCTACCCTGCATCACTAGCCGAGGAAAGCGGCACATTCAACATCGATCCTATTTGCTTATTTCTAAACAGATATCACTGAATCAACAATTTGACGCCACAATACACGGTTCATGGCCACAACTTTCCATCCTCTATTGCGCCCCACGCTCGCCGAGTCGTTCTGTATTTGGTCAGCCCACCTCGCTCGCTACGCTTTACGCCTTCTTGTACCTGCGGATCAGAAGCGAACACCATCTTTGCAGAGTTGCTGTCCGGCATTCTTGCAATATGCCTTGCCCATCGTCTGGGTCTTGCATCTAAGTGTAGCAGCGCTTGGCTTTGGCCCGCACACCCAAAGGACAATATGTGATGGATCGCCGTGTTCCACCGAGGCAGTGAATATTTTTGCATATTTCATAAATATTCTATTCTAAAAATCAACATTCCAGTCCATGATGTTTGATCACGTGTCTTTGATTGCTGGCAAAGTACCACGATTGCTTTGATTGATGTTTTGATGGCTCTCTGTTGTTGTTCTTATCAAGCTTACTTTGATGCTTTCAAATCAATAAGATATTGCCTTTTCATAATTAACACCATGTGCAATTTCACTGCCACACAGTAATTGTCGTAGTACACAATTGTGTTTGTGCCACACACTATAAATATCTTCGACGCCTTTTATTCACCAAAGTGATGTAAATGGCGCCATAGGATTCGATGATGCGACCAAAATTCAGTCTAGATCCCCACCGCGAGATGCACGAAGATCTGTCGAATTATTGCACACCCAGATGTTTTCACCGGACAAAGCAAAGCAGTTTCAATCAGGCCGTTTTTCAACGCGATTTGCACCGTAGGGTCTTAAGTGTACCCACACCAAAGCACGTCCCACGAAGTTGAAGTGGCAAACGCATCATCCAACGTAGTTTAGTTAATTCGTTCAACTTAGCAATCAACCTCAAATTCTCACGTAAGAATATCTGTGTGCGATGTTCAAATAAGTAAAATTTCAACATTTGCCTGTTTTGAAAGTGATTTGATATCACTGGTAACTGACTTCAAATCCTAGAGGGGGGGGGGGGGGTCACCGTTATATGCGCCAATGGTTTCATTGGTCTTTAGTTATTGGATGGCATCCTTAACTTCCCGCAAGGTGGGGCACGGTTAGCTTCCATCGTCCGCTGAACTGACGTAGTCATCTCCTTCACTGTCTTGTCTCTCACTGCCTGTACTTGGCACGAATCTTTTGCGATATGCGTGGAGATTCTGATAGAACTTGTGTGTTTCTTGTTTCTGGCGGCGTTTCTTCTCATGAAAAAGACGGGTTTGCTGTCTCCGTTCCCGTCTATGGCGGTTCACGTTCTGCTGGTGCCTTGCTGCAGAGCGACCCCCCGCGCTGCGCCTTTCACCTCCAAAATATGTGCACACTCTTCGTCGAACCAATCGTTCGGTCAACTTCGTCCCACCCACATACCCGACGTTGTTCTCCACTGCGTCGTTGATGGTTGCAATAACTGTATTCCAGTAGTCCTCAGGTGCGGCCCAATTGAGATTACCCGCTTCCAGATATGCTGCCTCGAGATGCTGCGCGTATGCATCAGGTTGATTTAGTAGCTCTATGGCCGATGCCCACAAAGCGTCATTTACACGCTGTGTGCACTCAGCGTTAGAAAGACGCAGGTGTGCATCGGGGAAAATCGGTAACGCAGCGTCGATTGGAATCACCTACTCGTTTGCCATACTCTTAATGCGTGATTTAGAAGAACGATAACTTTATTTGCCTTTTCCATGAAAATTCGTAAGAGGAGAAATCGTATATTCTTTGGTTTACTCCGGGAAAATGTGTGCTCTCATAAACAGTAATTACATCAAACGGTCGTTATGACAATTAGGCATCCTACTCGATATGCGTTATTACGCATTGCAAGACAATTTTGGAACCCTGGAAAATCCAAATCGCCTCCAATGTATTTTTTCCAGGCTAGTGATCAAAGCAGCTAATGCTAGATTTGCGATGTTTTGTTTATATTTATAATTATTTTATAATTTTATTTATTTTTATAATTTATTATAAATTTATTCTGGATAATACATATGATTCATTTTTATTTATTTCATGATTTAATTACTGTTGTACATGAATTTATTGCTAAAATATGTGAATGAACGGAATTGTGATATTATTGTGGTGCTAATTGTTATATTTAATTATTTGAACTCCATTTTTGATTCCAATAATATTCATACTTTTGTAGTTATTGTAATAGGGCTGAATTGTTTAGTGCTGCTTTAGTCATGGCCACTACAGTTGCTACCACCATCGAATGTTACCGTAAAGGAACTTCTTTCTCTCATTGGTATGAGCGGCTCCAAATTTTTTTTCTTGCCAATAATATTGCTGAAGAACTAAGGGCAGCTCATTTCATCAACCTTGGCGGATCTTATTTATTCGCTCAGTTGAAGCTATTGTTTCCTACAGAAAGTATTTTAACGATTCCTTTACCTACCATGGTTGACAAATTGAAGTTAAGGCTGGACAAGCAACCACCAGGTATGTGCCAAAGAGTTTCTTTGAATAGCAGAGTTCAACAACCAGGGGAGTCAGCCGAAGACTTCGTGTTGGCAATTAAGCTTCAAGCCGAATTATGCAACTATGGGGATTTTAAGGATATCGCCATAAGGGACAGAATTTTGGCTGGTATAACTGATGTGGGTTTACGGCAAAAGTTGTTGAACGAAGGTGATATACCACTTGAGAGTGTTGAGAAGATAATTCAAATATGGGAGTTGGCAAATACAAATGCTAGATCATTAACGTCAAATTCAATTTCAAATAACTATTCTAATCAAATTGCTTTTATTAAATCACCAGCAGCAAGAGCTCATGCTAATTTGGCTCTGGCTCAACAGTCAATTAATATAAGAAGAAACAATTTCCAAAACAAATCTGTAAAAGAAAGATTGGGTTATCGCCCTTATAAACACTACACAAATTATAGGAAGGGCAACTACAACCCGATAAATTTGCGTTCTCCGGAATTAAATAAGCGTAATGAGTCCCAGAATACTTTCCGTGATACAAGGGTTTGCGACTTTTGCGGAATCAGAGGTCATTTGAGGCGTAAATGTTTTAAACTAAAGAACATGAACAGAGAGACCATTAAATACTTAGAAAATATGAAACCGGGTCCCAGCAGCGAACATCAGAGGAAACCGGAATTAGAAGAGCTTATGAATCGAATGACAACGGTGGACAGCGATGATGACGTTAGTGATGAAGGTGATTTGCAATGTATGTGTGTATCGTCTGGTAAAAAAATAGTGATCCTTGTGTAATTAATGTTACAATTGAAAATAAGCATTTGAGAATGGAGGTCGATTGTGGTTCCTCCGTATCAGTAATTAGTAAACCACAATATTTTTCGAATTTTAATGTACAGTTGCAAAAGTGTAACAAACGATTAATTGTTGTTAATGGAGCTAATCTAACAATTGAAGGACAAGTGTATGTAAATGTTAAACTAAATGGTATTCAGACTAAATTAAATTTAATTGTACTAAACTGTGATAATAATTTCTTGCCTTTATTTGGACGAACTTGGTTAGATGCCTTTTTTCCTAATTGGAGGGATTATTTTTCAAATTCTCTGCGACTTAATAATATTTTAGATCAACGCTTAAGCACTTCAATAGCAGATATTAAGCAGAGATTTGCTACAGTATTTGTGAAAGATTTCTCTTCGCCTATTATTGGGTTTGAAGCAGATCTTGTTTTAAAAACAGATAGGCCAATTTTTAAAAAGGCTTATGACGTACCTTATCGACTAAGGGAAAAAGTTTTAGATTATTTAGTTAGATTAGAAAAAGAGAAAGTAATTACACCAGTTGAGACTAGCGAATGGGCATCTCCAGTAGTAATTGTAGCCAAAAAGAATAATCAAATCCGTTTGGTGATTGACTGCAAAGTATCCATAAATAAATTGATAATTTCTAACACCTATCCATTGCCAACTGCACAAGATTTGTTCGCCGGTTTGGCTGAATGCAAAGTATTTTGTTCACTAGATCTTGAGGGAGCATATACCCAACTGTCTCTTAATGAGAGATCGAGACACTTTATGGTAATCAATACAATTAAAGGATTATTTAAATACAATAGACTTCCTCAAGGTGCTTCCTCAAGTGCATCAATATTTCAGCAGGTTATGGACAAAGTATTAGAAGGTTTAGAATATGTTTATTGCTATCTGGATGATGTGTTAGTAGCAGGAAAAAACTTAGATGACTGTCGGCATAAGCTTTATTTGGTTCTAGAGCGTTTAGAGAAAGCAAACATTAAGATTAATTTGGAAAAATGCAGATTTTTTGTTTCAGAACTGGCTTATCTTGGTCACATTATTAGTTCAAATGGCTTAAAGCCTAGCCCGGAGAAAATTTTAACGATCCAAAATGCAAAAGCTCCTAATAATGTAACGGAACTTAAGTCATATTTGGGTTTATTAAATTATTATAATCGTTTTATACCACATTTGTCTTCAAAATTATATTATTTATATAATTTATTGAAGAGCAACGTAAAATTTGTGTGGGATAGAAATTGTGACCAAGCGTTTAAGTCGAGTAAAGAATCTATAGTTTCCGCAAATCTTCTAGAGTTTTATGACCCTAAAAAACCAATTATTGTTGTGTCTGATGCGTCAGGCTATGGTCTGGGTGGAGTGATTGCTCACAAAATTAATGAAGTAGAAAAACCAATTAGTTTTACATCTTTTAGTTTAAATAAAGCCCAAAAACAATATCCCATTTTACATTTTTACATTTACATTACATTTACATTTACATTTACATTACAGTACAATTATGACATTCCTAGAACATATGCTTACTGAACAGAAAACACATAATTCAATGAAATGTTGAAAAGCTTTGAAATTTTATGTGTCTCAGGGGTCAGCAGAAGCACTGCGATTTGAGGCAGGATTTGACTGAGGGCTCTGGTGACTATATGGAAGCATCATTTCAAATTTGATATGAAGTTGAGATTATGTAAAATACTTCATTGATTAGCTTCCCTAAGAAACTGAACCACTGAAAATAAAATTCAAAACCTAGACAGAGAACTAATAATTGATCTTTTTATGTTTATGGGCACTCCATCAAATGATTGGATTGCATGACAGTTGATTTGCTTTAATTTGACCTCAATTCAAAGCACACTATGCATGATTTGTTCAATGCGGGGATTGTCCTCTGCGCGTTATTTCCGCGGAGCTATCCAAATTTTTCTTTTTCTCCGTAATATGCCAAATAACATTATGCCATATAGGCTTCTCCTTTCTAGTAACATGGGTCGAAAAACTAATCTGATAATTAGGTTTCGCTGAAAGCTATATACATAAAAATGAATTTCTGTCTGTCTGAACCTTATAGACTCCGAAACTAATGAACCGATCGGCGTAAAAATTTATATGCAGAGGTTTTTGGGGTCGGGGAAGGTTCTTAATATGGTTCGAGACCCCTCCCTCCTTTGGAAAGGGGGGCTCCTATACAAATGAAACCGAAATTTCTGCATAACTCGAGAACTAATCAATTTTAGGCGAAACGAAGTTCGTCGGGTCTGCTAGTATTGCATAATTAATTCTTTTCGTTCTGAAATATTATTTATCGTGAATATATTCTTCCCATTGCAGTGAGGAAGCTCAGGAGTACATCAAAATCGGCGCTATCAACTCGCTGTTCGTACTAGGACGCAGCATCGGCTTCATTGGACACTACATGGATCAGAAGCGTCTGAAGCAGGGACTGTATCGCCACCCGTGGGATGACATCTCGTACGTGCTTCCGGAACAGTACAACTAAATTCGGCACCACCGTAGCAGGAGTAAAGGACTGACGACGGCACTAGGGGAGGAGCATATCCATCGTATGACATAAGCGACAGGGGAGGGACTTTAAGTCTTATGACCTGACATAGCACAACTGAGATATCTGTATTTTCTTTATTTTCCTTCGTTCATTCTTTGAACAGTTCACAAATTGACACACGGGAATGCAATCTGCACACCCTGTAAATGGGACCCCATCATTCGAGGGATGCATGCAACAGAATCTCGTTCAAACGGCAAATTAAGGGAAACGATGGAATCCTTTGACTAAAAATAGATCCAACTCATTCCATTTGTTAGGTTCAGTTTTCATTGCTTTCTTTCATTTTGTATTATTCTCTCATATTTCAAATCTACATTCGACCTGATGCTGCATTTACCAATTATCTTTTCCGGTGAAATCCGTTTCATAGATTACCCGTTTGATACACCCATCACTGATTTTATCCCTCTAACAAAACGACGCCCATGGCGATAGGAATCTGAATCGCCATATAAAATAAAACAGCAACTTAAATGAACAAGAATGAAAATTACTATTTCAAAGGCAACACAACAGAGAAAATGCATATTGATTCAATTACGTTAACAAACCTATTTAAATCCAAATTTAAATTATTTGCCTAAACTGTAAGATCGTAATTAGGTGTAAAATATCAATATTCTATTGCAAACAAAGAGAAGTGACTAAAGATAGCTTCCAACTTTATCGGCACACGTAAGGTAAGAACAGATTCATTAGGTGGGATCCCTGTATGAGAGATACATTTTTTGTTACGCTAAATTATTGGTCGATATTGTTATTTTTGTTTGTAACCGTCTTTGTGACTTTTTTTTTTTTTCGTTCGAACTATTTAACTTTTTTCTCCAATTTTACGTTTTTTGATCGTGGTTTCCCATATTTATCATTTTGCATTTTTCATTATTTTTTTTAGGTATGCATTACGATAGCAAATTTGTTTAGCGTAATAGATTTTGTACTTTCAATTCTGTCACTACTTTGTAATTGCGTTTGTTGTAAGTGATTATTTTTACAGTTTTATTGTAATAAACAGCTGATGAACTCATTTCATTAAGATCATTTTTGTTTTCTTTATTTGGTTTTGTACCATCGATTCGAAACGGTCCACTTTTTACTTTTGTTTCCAAGTGATTGGATCGCAATATTGCAATACTGTTAAAAATCAAGGGATCTATTATAGAGGTCTTGTTTACATGACTGTTATGATAGAACCATTGCATATAATGTACTAAATTTTATCTGCACTCTTATCTTAATACGTCGGCGTAAAACAAAACAGCATAGCCGCGATCTGCACTTGTTTGAAAATCAAGAATAAATGCTATAATTACTGTTGGTTGAACTGCACGAAAAAAAAACCAAAGGAATTCAAACCTTGGACGCTTTCCTGGTTATGAATACTCCTAGTAGCACAAGATAAAAGTTTGTTCCAGGTTTAGCATTAATCAATCGCACAACAATCACATAACGATCATGGAAGTACCAGGGCTCATACCGTTCAGAGAGATAGACTACAGTATATTGTATGTAATCAATGCCAGATTCTGAAAATATATACGTATGAAAGAGAAAACGAAAAATGATCGATAGAATAACGTAATTGCACCATGGTTCTGCGTGTGTAGTAAGTATAAGAAGCCTTAGAAGAAGT
Source organism: Armigeres subalbatus (assembly GCF_024139115.2). Classification (NCBI taxonomy): domain Eukaryota; kingdom Metazoa; phylum Arthropoda; class Insecta; order Diptera; family Culicidae; genus Armigeres; species Armigeres subalbatus. Next base: position 290,645,655 of record NC_085140.1, on the reverse strand, counting down.
AAAGTCTGGAGGCTTGGGAATCCCAGGACTTCAAGGTAATTTGAAGTCACGTTCTTGCTCATTGGTTATCCAGGACACTAAACTTGTACCGGAACAGTTTGTAAGTGCAGAAACTTCCGCCCTGTGCTTGTAACTAAACTCCACATTCCATCACTACTTCGCTAATAAAATAAGCCACATGTCCAGTCCGCCATGAACTAATTCATCTGTTTTATCGAACAAGGTACAAGTATAGTGACACGGACGTAAGAAGTATGTGGATTATATGCCGTTGTTGGTAATGCAGCCAGATAAAAAATAGCTTCAAATAAATGCTGTGTTAGAAAGTAAATAAAAAGGGTTTGGTGCTTAACGGCGTGTGATTTATCACAATTCGTGTTTTGACAAGTCTAAAACGATTTCTCTATTATTGATGATCACAATGTTCACATTACTTCCTAATCTTAGAACTCTTACTGTTACTGATATAGATCTGCGGTTGAGAATTGTTCAGCATAGACAATAATTCAAAATGCCAGAAGGATAAATTACCACGATTTTGGCAATGGTGCAGGGTTTGCAGAAATCGCTCTCGATAGATAACGAACAACGATAAAAGAGAGGCAGAAAAGGGGCACCTTTCAATGGCCGTGTCAAGCGAAGCGATAAAGATACAGGAGAGGCAATTAGCCAGGTGGGTGGCACGACGCCATGTTTTTGCAGCCAACATCTCAGTGTAAAATTCATGATAGTATGTGTTTTGTTTACAAACATCACATTTGATTCTCATTAGGATACAGAACTGTCAGTGGGATACGGTCGCGCAATGTTGGCTGCAAAACAAACCTATTGTGTGAGATAGGGATGCCACCGGGCTGCAATTCTTCTTCTTCTTCTTCTTCTGGAGCTATCTTTGACAGCTCTTTTTAAAGGGCAGAGTTACTGTGACTATAATGCCCTGTTGCTTTTTTGCGAGAGGTGTACAGCAGATGACCAGATGCTTTTGGTTTTCCGCACAAGTACAAGGCTCTCCCGTTCAATTCCACAACAACCGGCCCCCGCATCGAGGCCAGCGGATTTATTCTACAGTAAATGAGCAATTTAAATATCCATATTGATTTCTTTTAAAAACTTACAAACATCTATCAAGGTATCAATGTTTTTGCTATTAAACAGATCAATTAGATTTCGAAACCTGCAGTCGAACGAATATTTTGAACGAACTATTCCAAATCTCACACAATGCAACACAACATGCTCTCCATTTTCAGGTTCGTCACAGATTTCACATAATTCGCTATCTACTAATTTCATTTTTGCTCTCCAATACTTAGACCAATCGTGCCCTGTTATTAATCTATTCAATAGCCTTACGTTCTGATTACTCAAGCCTTTATCAAAATACCATGCCTCTTTATTAACTGTTTTTTGAAATTGATAAAATTGTTTCCCTTTCTCAATAGCATATTCTCGGTACCACTCGTTCGTATTTTCAATTGACTTGTTTTTGAATAAGCCAAAAGCGTCTGAAAGTAATATGCAATTAGGTATTGTTAAGGTACCAGAAATAGCAGTTCTTGCTAAACTATCCGCTGTTTCATTGCCTGTGATATTAGTGTGACTAGGAATCCATTGCAATGATACATTCCATTTTACTGCCTTGGCTATTATTTGATTGACTAGTTGGGGTGTCTTACTAGAGTACTGTCCAGAGTTTATTATTAAACAGGATGATTTTGAATCTGTATATATAACTGCGAAACTGATTTTCTCCTGGTCTATTATAGAGAGTGCTTGGTCTATGGCTATTAGTTCTGCTGTTGTAATGCATGTTTCTAGTTCTAACTTATATGAATACCTACTATTGTTATATGCAACAAAATGCCTATTCCACAAGATTTATCTATTTTGGATGCGTCTGTAAATACTTTGGGTCTATTTTTATATTTTCCATTAAAGAGACATAGAACGGCCTGTTTAAGTCTTACTGGATTAGTGTTACTCTTTGACGAATCTATTGTTTCTAATTGTGTACAGACATTTATCTTTGGTAAACTGATATCAATACAAGTTAATGGTGAAATAGATTCAAATATATGTTTTCTTTAACAAAAGTGACTCTAGGTATGTTAGTTTATCAAAATCGACATTATTATCTAAGGTTATTAGCTGTTTAGCAATTAAATTTTGGGAATTGACAGCTCTTATTGCTATTTCTCTACAAGTAATTAGCTCGTGTCTATGATCTAAAGTTTGTGTAGCGGCAACTGCAACCAGAGAATTAAGAGGGGTAGTTTTGGTACAACCGGTTATTCTGCGCAAACATTGATTATTTATCGTACTCAGCATTTTTCTGTTGGTTTTGCCAGCGTTGTTAAATATGGAAGCTCCATATTCGATGACACTACGGAAAATTGCATTATAAATTGCAACCATTGTTTGAGGATGAGCACCTTGTTTCATCCCACTGATAACTTTAATCATATTTAACCTGTCTATTATTTTCAATTTTGTGTTTTTAATGTGTATTCCGAAGCTCATATATCTGTCTAAAGTAATTCCAAGATAAGGGTGCGATTTAACAGTTTCTATTTCTGTATTGTTGTATTTTAAATGAAGAATGTTGTTACTATTTTGGAAAAGTATTGCTTTAGTTTTATGTGCATTTACACTGAAATTTAATTCGCCTAACTTTTGAAAAACTGTATCTATTACTTGTTGTGCTTTATTGTTTAATATTTCTAGGTTTTTTGCTTTTATTACTGCCGCGAAGTCGTCTGCGTATTGGACTAGTACAACATCATTTTCTAAAACATTATGTAAGGAAGCCGTGTATAAATTAAATAAGGTTGGTGACAGTACGTCACCTTGTGGTAGCCCATTAGAAACGAATCTTTCGATTACATGGTTCTTTAAATTAAATGCAATTTTCCTATTTCTCAAAAAGCTTACAATCCATGACGTAATCTCACCGGGTATACCAAAGTTGATAAGGATGTTTTCAAGTATATCTGTTTTCACCGCATTAAATGCATTGGATAAATCTATGAATACTACCGCAGTTAAGAAATTATCTCTTTTATTTTGTTTGATTGTGTTAACAAGAAAGTTTGAGCATGTAATGGTTGACATGTTTTTTCGAAAGCCAAATGATGTGTCTGGGATTATTTGTTTGTTATCTAGAACTTTTTGTAATTTAGTTAAAACAGCTGAATTGATAATTTTTGTTAAAACAGGTACTAAAGAAATCGGTCTTTTGCCTTCTATGTTTGACTGATCTTTACCGGGTTTTGGAATAGCTACAATTTTAATGGTTTTTAAAGTCATTGGGAGGTAACAATCCTTCCAGATATCATTCAAATGTTTAATTATTACAATTTTTGCCTCCGGTTGTAGTTGTCGCAACAGAGAATATGTAATTTTGTCTCCTCCTGCTGATGATTTTCTCTTTTTAGAATTAATTATATTATTGAAAATATCCAAATTAATTAAATTTTCTGAAATATGAAAGGTAGAGTCAACCATAAAAAACGGTTCATTCTTACCAAAATGTTTATCGAGGAAAATGTTAGCTAATGTCTTATCTTCTTGGATAATGCTATTAGAAGTGAAGCGTTTCTGTTTTCCTGTTAATCTTCCTATTTTCAACCATAGTTCACTAGAAGTCATTGTTGGATTAATTTCTTCTACGAAAGACTTAAAACTTTCGTTTTTGGCATTCTTTTTGAGTCTGTTAAATTTAGCCTGTGCTTTTTTGCAGATAATTAAGTTTTCCGTCGTGGATCTTCTATTGAATTTTGAACGAGCTTCGTTTTTTTCTTCCCATGCCTGAGACAACTCTTTCGACCACCAGTGTTTCGGTTTGTATCTGTTATTAATTTTATTTTTTTCATAAATGTCTGCTACTATTTTTGGAAATATTCTATGCTATTGCAGTTTTCTAAGTTTAAATTTTTATTTCTTCATTTATTTTTTGTGATTGAATATGATTTTACTGCTTTCTACTTTATTGTGATTGTAATTTGTTTCTATTATTAAATAGTGACTTCCAATTCCATATGTAAGAGTTTTCCATTCTAAATCAGAAAATAAGTTCGGAGTGCAAAGAGTGAGGTCTATTGCCGTAGATTTCCTATTGACTTGTATTGGTATAAAAGTTTTAGAATTGTCGTTCAGAAGAATTAAATTACTATCATTAATTAAATCCATAACAACTGATCCTTTCGTGTCGGTGAAATCGTTGCCCCAGGTATGATGATGAGCGTTAAAGTCTCCTGCAATTATTGTCCTACAATTTCGTGTTACTAAACTGAAAATTTTAGATAAATCTGACTCTAACTCTGATTTCAAAATTGAAGGTGCAATGTACAGTGCGATCAAAATTACATCTAATGAGTAAACTTTAATAGCTACAGCTTGGGTAGCATTTGATAGTGCTGGTATATCAATTATTGTGTATCCAATATCTTGCTTAAGATAGATTGCACATCCACCGTACCCATCAAGTCTAGACTTTAAGAACTTGTTGTACCGAGAAATATCGTACTTACTCGTTTGTTCTAGTGATTCATTAGACCAAGTTTCAGATAAAAAGGCTGCTGAATAGTCTCCCACCGTTAAAACTCTCTGTAACTCATCCTTATTTTTTGAGAGACTCTGTATGTTACACTGCATAAACCTGAAATTAGCCATTTTTGAAAACAAAAATTGAAATACATTAAGTCATTCGAATGCAGTTGTCAAGTGGTAACTGATCTGTTTATGCTATGATACTATCTAGATTTAAAAATTTCTTAGAACATTCTTTAATTTTTTCCTGTAGTTCCTCCGTGACCCCGGTGCATTGAAGCAAAGCCGTGTAGAAGTTCGCGAGTTCGCCCCGGACGTTGCGATTAGCTGTTTCCAGTGCGTCAGCATTTGCTTTCTTGATGATGTGGTCCCATTTTTCCTTTTCGCTCACGGCGATAGGATTGTTCAGACCAGCTCCTTGTGATGTTGAATCCGCATTGCGATCTCTGATGTGCTGCTGTCGTTCATTGTCGAGTTTCATTTTTTTTGCTGCTACAGTCGATTCGTTAGCCGCTTTCTTGAGACTACCTGACGTTGCTTCATCCTGTTTGTTGTTGACGTTGTAGTTCCTCTGCTGGGATTGCTGGTTATTTCGGATGGAGTATTTTCCAGCGGTCATTTTCGCGAACGTGTTTGGTAGCGTTGGAAATTCTGAAATGTTAGCCAAGACATCGTACTTATTTTGCATTTCGATCGGAGCCACCAGCTCTCTAGCTTCCACGTATGTTAAGTTCTTCTTGGACATAATTGTTTTGATGCTTATCTCCTCTGCCGCGCCGGGCATTTCGAATCCGTTGTTCGGTGATCCGATTTTCGACAATGTAAGCACTTCACCTCATTCACACACTGCTCTTCACTATCCTCGTGTATGCGCGAACATGTTCCACACCGCTTCCTTGATCTGCAGCTTTCCTCTCGGTGTCCAAAGCGATGACAATTATCGCAGAAAACAAACTTTCGAACGTATGGTTGAACTTTTACTGACGTTCCAAACACCTTCATTTTTCCGGCAAATTGCTAGCTCTGAAAGTTACACTCACTCGATTTGAGGCAACCTTTCTCCCTTTCTCTCTGTCCCATCTGTTTAGCCTGTACAGATTCACAATTGGAAAAGCGCACTCATAATCCTGTTGGATGTCCTCCATTTCGATATCCGTCGGTATTCCACCAATCACTCCTGTGATACAGACGAGGTGTCGGGGAACATATGCCTTGTAGCCTTTTTTCCGGAAGTGTAGCTTCGCCGACCAAAAGATTTGCTTTGACCCATGAGTTAAAAACACAATAATTTTGTTTCGTCCGAGATACTTTAACTCCGTGATCTGGTTTCGGTACTTTTCGATTTTTCGCAACATTGATCCTACAGAAAATTTGTTGATGCGTTGCGTACTGTCGATTATTTCGATGAACACGCGGTACGGTGCTGCATCCCTAGACGTGTACAGACATGATTCACGTGGTTCTTCTTCCGCCATTTTGTTTCCGCCATTTCCGTTCATGCTTCTTTTATCTCTGTCTTTGTCCGGAGGCAAACCGCCTCCTCCACCTCCTTCCGCCATTTTCCCGTACGAAAAACGCTTTCTGGTTCCTTCTTTCACAACTTTAATTTCACAAATTCACGAATTCGGAAAACTTTTTAGAATTCACTCGGTCAGAAAAAACTGTTTCACAATCCGAAAAAAACTAGTAATTTTAGCGCTCGCACAACCGATCCGTACGCGATGGCGTTCACTGCTCGAATGGGCTGCAATTAGCCTATCCATGAGCACATTCAGCGATGGCACTGACAATCGAAATCAAAACAGAGTGTGTATGCAGTTGAACGGAACTCACTTCTGGTGTAAACCGCGCTTAACAATTCAAGACAAAATTTTCAAAACGACTTATCTGCTTTTGTAAACAAAGATTCAAACGACGATTTGACGAATCTAATATCACTCCCACGCAAACCAACACCATCAATAGGTAGCTAAAGGTTTCCGCTACCTGTTGATGGTGTTGGTTTGCGTGAGAAACTATCAGATTCGTCAAATCGTCGTTTGAATCTTTGTTTACAAAAGCAGATAAGTCGTTTTGAAAATTTTGTCTTGAATTTCCTTTGAATTGTTCTGTCAGTCCGGTCAGAATCTGTCAAAAAATCAAGGTAAACAAAAATCGTCAGCTGATCACAGCTGTCTCATGGATTGCCTTATTATCGTCAAGACTGACTGACTGAAAAACTCTCTGGCTTGGGTTAGGGCGTCAACTGCATTCGACGAACGCAGATGGCCAACAGGCATTGAGGGATCAACAAAAGTTGAATTTATTTGTCAGAATCTGAATGGCGAATAAATCATAGGAATCTGAGGTACCTATTTGAATATATTGGAGAGTCTAGAGAATGTGGAAATATTAAGGATTTGCATGATCTATGGTTTTAAAAATATCTGAAGAAGTTCGTGACAATGATCTGAATCGGAATGATCTGATGGGTTACCCAAAAATGTCTCAAACCTGGAGCATTCATGGGATCTGCAAAATCCGGCAAACCACTAAAACATCCGAAAATTGAAAAAGAAAATTTCACCGTCCTTGGGCCGAATAACCGGAATAACCTCGGTTAAGTGCTTACATCACCTTACATCTTACTCTAGTTTTGACAACAATCGTGGGTTTGTGAACGGCGATCCACCGGATTTGCGTTCGAAAATTCGCTAGCTGATTGCTAAGGGGCTTAAATGTACTATTTGGCTCTGAAACGAGGGCGTGAAAATGATACCGGCAAACAAGAACCATCATCAATCCGTCGTGGAGTTTCTCGAGGTCAACAAGTATGAGTACTTCATTCATGACCACTCCGGCACGAAGCCGCTTAAGGCTTTTCTGCGAGGGCTCCACGACATGAAGGGGGAGGAGCTACAAGTTGAGCTCGAAAGTTGCGGCCTGAAGCCAGTGGCCGTTCACAAGATCGCTCGTCACGAAAAGGCGAGGTGATATCGTGACCAGCTTTACCTGATCCATCATGCAGCCGTGCTGCAACAAGTGCGGCGAACCCCATCCGACTCACGAGTGCGACAAGATGGAGGTGGCCGCTCCCAAGTGCGCCAACTGTGGCGATAAACATCGGACCACCACAAAAGACTGTTCAAAAAGGGCGGAATTCCTGGAAATCTGGAAGAAGGCTTCCACCCTACCGAAGAAGAACCGTGTTCCTGTACTCAACGAGATGAACTATCCGGCCATTGCGGCTGCCCGTCGAACGATTCCAATCTTGCCACCGTTGCAACCGCACAAGCGACTGGCAGCTGCGTCGGTTCAAGCTCCAGCACCGCCGGCTCCATCGTTCAGCGAATGACCCCCACTCCCTAGTTCGCTCTACACCCCGGAGCAATCGATCTTCGCGCAGCTCGCCACTCGGCTGCGCTGATGTAAAACCCGTTTCGACTGGGTCTTCACTCTTGGCATTGAAAATGACTGCTAGGCTGATGAGCCTCGTCAACTGAAACGCTTGCTCGCTCAAGAGCAAAACGATCGAGCTGAAGGATTTCCTGGAGGAAAAGGAAATAGACGTGGCGTTCATCGCCGAAACGCACCTGAAACCGGAGGTGAACGTCAACATCCCGGACTTTCGCATCGTGCGACTCGACCGGGAAAGTGGTTAGGCCATCGCAATTCGATACAAAATCAACTGTCGCCTGCTGCCAAGCTTTGTAACATGGTCACTTTTGTATATATTATTTTTAGATTTAAATGTATATTATTTGCTATTATTATAAATAAATTAAATTGTTATCATATTTTGGATGCTTCAATGTTAATTTATTCTTCGTGTTAAATTTGTTTATCATTATTATAATGCTCGTTCAATGTTAATTACACTTAATTCCCATAGTTCACTTAAAATATATTGCGATAATAAATGTCACCATTCCGAATAAAATGCACCCCTACTTAAATCCGCATAATTGGCATACAAGAATGTCGCCTTAGAAAATTATAACAGTCAAGCCATCGTTCCCAAGCCACCACCAAAACCGATCTAGCTCGAAAAGTCCAAAGTTCAATCCCGAACCATTCTCTCTTTTTTAACTGGTCCGCACGCATGTGCGATGCTAATGAGGGGAATTATCCAGACCATAAGTGTGAAGAAGAAGAAGAAGAAGAGAAGTGTGAAAGAGATGTAGCTTCAGGTGACACGAAGGAAAGGTTGATGAGAGTTGATTGTTCGAAAGGTCGTTGAATCACTTCGGGGATTTGACGCACTTCCGACCAGGAAGACCGTGATAGTCGCATTTAATCTGAGGACTTTTTGGACTTCTACTCGTTCACTTTGACTTGAACCGTGGAAGAGGCGAGAGTGCGAGTAGTTAGTACTTATATGTACTCAGTGTCGCGGTGTGTTTAATTTGGTACGTTTAAATGTGAGAAGTCTTAAGATTTAAAGTAAAGTTAATTATGTTCCTTCCGTGTAGCCTAAAGTTCAACATTAGGGTCAAAGGTGACGTGCGGTCACCTTTTTGTGTGTGCAATTGTGTGTAGAAACGGTAAACTCATTGTGATGTTTGTATGGAAAAAATTGACTGCGTCGAGACAGCCGTTCGACGGCTTCTTGTCTAGGATTGATTCTATCGATATCCAGGCCAGCTCGGCACACCGCAACCTTTCGCCAAGCGCGCTTTCGACCCCACGCTTCATCGTCAAGGGTCCCGGATCGGGGGAGATCTAGGAAGGGAGGTTCGGTTCTCCGGCAGAGCAAAGGCTTTTGTTGTAAACCCCAACCCGTGGAAACCGTCCACGAAATCGACGTCCCCGCGTCGAATGCGAGCGCCATACTCCGTTGTCGGCGTGATTCGCAGCACCAGCACGGAAGCCGTCCGTCTTGGAATCATCATCGCCCCGGCCACCATTCGTCGGTATAGGACCACTTGCCGGCCGGAGTAGAAAACTCCGGAAAGTGAAAAGAAAACAGGTGTGGAAAACAAGCATGCATGCATATCTCCACACACACACAAGCTCGATCATCACAAACGATAGCCTAGGCTAGCCATCGCTAGAACCAGAAATAGAAAAGCGCACACAAGTAGGAAGCTAGGAAGTGAAAGAGGGAAGAACAAATATGAATAAAACCCTAGGGTAATCGAAACCGCAATAAATGTATATCTGTCTTGTTTCCGTTGAATAAATGCGTTTCCGTTAAGTAAAGCTTCCATGTAACGATAATTGTAGTCCGAAGGATTTCTCATGTTTTTCGCGTCATTCTAATTGTAGGTTGTACTCCAGATTGGGCTGCCCGGTAAATCAGCTTCAGCAATCACGTGTCCTAGACGGTCATACGATTTGGGAAGAGAAGAAGTCCGTCCGGTGAGGATAACTCGTGAGTGGTGTTTTTGTGGGTTTTGGTAGAACGACAGTTAGCATCAGTTTTTCTTCGGGTTCCTTGAGGCCCTTATTTCCGACAGATGGTCCCCTTATAGCTCAGACACATAATAAAACCCGTCCTGAGGTTGGGTTTCGCCGGGCATCTTAAAAGCGACGGACGGTCCACTTTGAGGTGGCGCTTAAGCCGTCCGTTTTTCGAGCTGGGTCACGAATCGGTAAGCGGAACAGCTAGCACAAATTACGCGCTATAGCTTCCATCTCAGTGTCATCGAGGTCATGGGTGTCGAATTAGCGACGTTCATCGTGGCGTACCAACTCAAACCAAAGGCGGCGACGGACCATCGGTTGCCCTTCGGAGGAACATCGTCAAGCTTATGAGGAGGCAAGGTCAGTATATCATTGCCGATGACCTGAACGCAAAGCATCAAGCCTGGGGCAACAGTCGAAACGGTGCCATCTGGAGCAACGACCACTTCACAATCCTGAGCCCAGATTCCCGGACAATCGATTTATACATCACCAAAATGAACGACCATATTTCGCAGCCGGTCGTCTACCAGGAGCTCAACTCGGATCATTATCCGGTGGTGGTGGAAGTGGGCTCCTCAGTCAATCAGTATCAGCTGTTCAGGCGAAACAATCATCAAGTCGACTAGGGCCGGTTCCAAAGGTGCGAGGACGACTACATCAACTACCAGCGGCATTCGAACACACCCGAAGAAATCGATGAGTAGCTGCACGCCATCCAAGAAGCGCTGTCCCAGGCCCGTGAACAACATGTGCTCGACTGGTAAGCAACACAACACCATAAAAGCCTATTCAGATTACGACCATTTACGAGGTATTTGAGATGATAATTGACAATGAGAAATTAAATGATAATAAGATGAGTGAAATTTAACATCAAGATACTCTTTATCATGCCAATAAACTCGTAATCTGAATAGGCTATAAGGGGTCGTACACATTTTACGTAAGCATTTTCTCTGGTTTTTTCGAGCCCCCTCCCCCCAGGTAGGAGGTTTTTCATAGAGAGGATTTTTTATTTGTATGGTGCGTAAGAAAATGATGTGTACGGTCCCTAACCATTGATACACTCACTAAAGATTTGATCCGTTTACGAAATGTCACACGAAGGCAGTACCAGCGTACCGGACTGCCTGTCCTTAAGACACGTTGCAATCGCTTAACAAAAATTATCCAGGCCAGAATGGCGGACCTCAAGAATAGTTTTCTCAAATAAGATCCACCTTCTCCCAGACTGTGCTAAGCCGTTAAAAATAACCAAAATCCTAAAATCTAAGATTTGGCCCTTTCCACCTTTGATCCCATTAGACAGCAATGGCTCTAAGGATTGCTTGATAACTCCTGTCGAAATAGGTTGTCACTTCGTCAGCTCTCACCAAGATACTGTTCACACGAAGCAGCCGCTAACGAGCATGCCAACAACATCCATCTTATTTCCAACGACTTCTCGGAGGAGTTGGAGATCTGAGCTGGCGAATTGACGGCCTATATCAAATCATCGAAAAACATGAAGGTCCAGGCTTCGACAGCATCCTGAATCTCGAGCTCAAACATGCTTCGTTCTTCGAGCACCTTTCGCTAATATTTAATCAGTGTCTCCGTCTCAGCTACTTCCCATCGTCCTGGAAGTCAGCCTCAGTCAGTCAGGAAGTCAGTCAGTTTTGTTGAAACTACTCTACCTTTTGTCATCATTGTCCCTGAAAAATAAGCTTGATGTCTACAAGCAAATCATCCTCCCCGTGATCGAATATGGCATGCCGGTCTGGGAGAGCTGCGCTAAAACCCACCACCTCAAACTTAAACGGGTCCAATACAAATTCCTGAGAATGATCCTTAACACCCCTCCTAGGACACGAACATCTGAAGTCCATCGTCTGGCCGGGATGAACACATTACATGAACGCTTTGGTAAGTGTAAAGAGAAGTTCAGGGTCCTTTGCTTGCACTCTGACCAGGAAGTCATTAGAGCGCTTGTACCCAATTAGGTTATCAAATTCTTATTGTAAATATTTTGTGCATATATACCTAGTAGTGAGGATATCAAATTTACCTATTAATCGTTGCCTCTGAGAGGCAAAATTATATTTCTATATAACCAATCATAAAACAAAACAATTTTCAAGCTGAAGAGCCAAAAGACTAAGCACTTACCGTGATGTGCCCTAATTTCGCGCGCGCCCTAACTTCGCGCATGATAAAATCATTTATTTTTTCAATTTTAGGTACCAGTCAAAATTGAAAACCTGGAGATTACAAAATATCATTGTTGTTGAATGTTTTTCACGAAAAATTTTAAAAACAAACTTGGTTTAGTACACCAAATAAAATTATTTCAATTTGATCCTCCCATCGACCGCCATATTTGCTTGTGCTTAGCACAGCAACGAAGAACGTGACCCAAGTAAACAAATGATTTTACTGTACAAAACTGGCTACTTTTTGGAAATATTTGTATCCATTATGCTCTGTTGGATATGTTTATTCGTCATTACTATTGAAAAGTGTAAAATTTTATGTATTTTGTGTTTATTTAGACTTTCGCTTTGTGAGCGAAATTAGGTATATGAGAGTAATTATGGTGCCTAATTTCGTTTATTGTTGTTGCGTAGTTTCATTTGCAACATTCCCCCCCAAGTTCATTCCCATACGCTTTTTATCTAATTTTCAGGCGGATAACCACCAACATCGACTAATGTTGACTTGAAAAATCTTATAGATCAGTGCCTGCAATAGCTACCAAATCCGATGTGTAAAATGATGCTAAAATGTGCGATGTGTAAAATGATGCTAAACTTAAGATAAAACTACAGCAGCTGATTGTATGACAAATTGCGGAATTCCATTTCGCGGAGTCCCACATTGCGGAAACCCATTTCGCGGAGTGCGACATTCCGCGGAAATTACTTATCTCGCGGAATGACATTTCCCGGAATAACCCATTTCGCAGAAACATAAAGTGCACTATTATTTTAATATAATTTGGGAAATTTATTTAAAAAAAAGGCTATTAGTAACATACTTATAAACATAGAATCATGCAGGAAATACATCTTTCCTTTAATTATAACTTTTTGATATATAATGTAAAAGAAAACTTTGCTAGCCAAATTGTTTCCTTTGAAATAGAATACTTACCTCATTCGAATTCAATAATCATGGAATTAACAACTTTTTCATATGAAAATATGCCATTGAACGAATGCTATCTATTGAAATCATCCTTCTTGTACATTATTCAAAAATTCATACAGCTTTTAAGTCTTGTGTACGAGGAAACTCGAATATTGAACGGATCCCAGTTTTTGCCTTATACCGGGCAAATGCGTGCAGTTCAAGAAGGACGCAGTTGTAGCCTAATACCTAATATAAGGAAGGCCAATTCAAAATAAATAATACGTGCGTATAAAGAAGGTCAATACAAAAAAATCAATATACCGGGCATAAAGTCATTTGACATAAAGTCGTTTGGCCATTATCATTTAGTACAAAAGTCGTTTGGCATAATGGTCATTTGGCATTCGCAATGAAAATGATCTTATTTTCATTAATCATATTCTTTACTCAACTTAAAGCTGGACTTGAGCATAAACTTCTTGATATTGACAATAAAGAAGGAGCATGCTTTTAAAGAAGGCATAATCAACTATTTTGCGTTATCCTGAGCCATCGAATAATATAAAAGAAGGAATGATATCCCCTTTCGCATTGCACCGAGCAAACGCGTGCCGAGCAATCGCGTAAATTAAAAGAAGGAATGATCTCCCTTTTTGCATTGCACCGAGCAAATGTGAGCTTTATTAAAAGAAAGCAGCATCAATTTTTTTGCATTATCGCAAACAATCGCGTAATTTTGAAGATAAAATGATCTTCTTTTTTGGATTGCTCCGAACAAACGCGTGCTTTTAAAGAAGGCATCATCAATTTATTTGCATTATCCCGAGCTATTGCGTAATTTGAAAGAAGGAATAGTCTCCCCTTTTGCATTGCACCGAGCAAATGCGTGCTTTAAAAGAAGGCATCATCAACTCTTTTGAATTATCACGAACAATCGTGTAATTTAAAGAAGAATTATCTCTTTTGCATTCCTTCGAACAAAAGTGTGCTTTAAAAAAAGGCATCATCAACTCTTTTGCAATATCCCGAGCTATTGCGTAATATAAAAGAAGCAATGATCTCCCCTTTCGCATTACATCGTGATTTAAAAGAAAGACCACATAACGTGTTTCGCCTTATCTCGAGCATCCGTTTGATTTTTTAAAAATAATACGAACAAAGAATCAATAAAATAGAATTACTTTTACTTTTACTTTTTGAGGAATAATACGTTCTGAGGAATGGTCTCCGACGGCAAACGACTATTATGACAAATTATTTTATGCCAAACGGCGTACCCTCGGGCAAATGCGTACAATGAAGAACGCAGAACCCAGTTTTTGTCTTGTATCGAGAAAGCGCGTGTATGTGAAGAAGGCCAATCCAAAGATTTTCAATACACGTAGGCATCGTAGCCGTGCGGTTAACGACGTCAATCGTCTAACTACATGCATGGACTGTGGAGTGTGGGTTCGATTCCCGCCTCGGTAACGAGAAAACTTTTCGTAAAGCGAAAAGTTCTCCACTGATCCACTGGGTGTTGTGTGAATGCTCCTATCCGTTGTCTCATGCTCTGCCGTAATCTGGAAAAGTGACGTAACAGCCATTTTACAACAAGCATGTTTTCCATTTTTCTGTTAAAGAGTTCGATGAGTAGTACTCGTTAACACCATTTTTGGAAAATGGTGTATACGTCCCTTTTTCAGATTACGGCAGTGCTGCTATGTTGAGTGTTCAGTTTGTGCGACGACTTTTGATCGAAGACGGTGATTCTGTCTTTTATGTTTTTCCAAATGCCTTCATTTAAAAAATGCAGTATTTTAAGAAATCAGAACCCGTTTCGTCGTTTGCCTTATACCGAAGTAACGCGTGCATGTTATACAAATATAATTGGATGAATACGCGCATTTTAAGAAGGGTGAATTGCATACATGCATACATGCTAAGAAGGCAAAGAGGCAAAGTTTTTGGTCAGGTTCGCTTTATCACTTATATTCTATAATGTGCCGCCCAGACTACGAGCTATATCACTTGATAGAGTAACTTGATGTAAATGTTCTTAAATCTCATTTTCAAGATTTCACTTGATATAATGCATATGACGTCTAATTTAAACATTCGGTATATCAAGTATTATACTGCCGTGAATCGCATGTTTGTCCCATATGAATAGGAAACCCAGCAAAGATGGGACAGATATGCGATTCACGGCAGTATAATACTTGATATACCTTACATACAAAGTACAAACGAGGTGGCATTTGTAACTCAGCTAAAAAAAATATGTCCCAATTAAATTTTCAGCGAAATGGGTCATTCCGCGAAATGGGTCATTCCGCGATATGGAATTCCGCGAAATGATCAGTTTCCGCGCAATGTTCATTCCGCGAAATGATTTTCCGGGATATGTCGCATTCCGCGGAATCGGACTCCGCGAAATGGAATTCCGCAGTTTGTCATACAACCGATAGCGGAATTTAAGACTTTCATTCATGACGTCTCGAAAATTTAAACTTTTTCTATACACCAGCAAAACATTGCTCATACAATGCATACAATTTCTTAAAATATGGTTTATATTTAAGAAGCAAACGATATTTTTTTTTTGTGTCAACTAAAATGCATGAAGTAAAATCTAAGCAAAGCTCCAGGGTCGAAATATAGGCACATACCATTTCGACTAAAAAATGGGTCACTGACGGCTGTCTGATACCGTTATCTGCATATTTTGAACAATGGATGCATGCTTTTATTGGTTAATTGATTATATTTCATCAAACCAATAACGATATTCAATTCCAAACATGAGCGAAGTTAGGAACACTTTTGGGCGAAATTAGGAACTATCCTATTTTCTTGCGCGAAATAAGGAGCATACAACGGTGTTGGATTCATACTCCAATTTTTTTTAAATAGCAGCAAAATTGGCAAGTAACATTTTTTTGAGAACCTAGGATCCTTCTGCTACGTGATGCAGTAGCAAGTACTTTTTTTACTTGTAACTAATATTATTAGTGTGATTCTGCTGCAGGGCCAAGGCCTTTCTCATCTGTCGCTTTTTCTTTGGTTTCCATGGGTTGTACCAAGTATCTAAGTGGTTGTTGTATTGACTTGGCCTCGTAGACTTGGTGCCACAATGCGTTCAAATTTTCTCCAATTGTGAGCCCGTCGATTCGTTCGTCGAGGTTATGAACGAATTTCTCCCCAACGTCTTTGCCCGATAGTCGCTGTATGTTCGGTAGCATGGTTCTCTCATGCCTAGAACCACGTGATGCTAACTTTTTGTAAAATACGGAGTGTGATAGAATGAATAAAATTGCTATCTTCAATAACAATGTATTAAATTTGTTATTTCTGTCAAGATTTTTGTAGCTTTTTCATAAAAAAATGGAAACAAATTATTAATTAACACTCAGGCTGTGAATTGTTATAACTTCAATAAATAAAACCACGCATTTCCTACTAAATTTGCCTACGCTCTACCAATCCAGATTTATGACTTTAAAATCGAATCCAAACATTTCGTCCCGTGATTCCACGTTTTTTGTTTCTCTATCATCTGCGCAGTACAAAGTATGTTGTTTAAATGCTTGTCCTAATTATTTTGCTTATATTTATATAATGACCTGCTTTTCCCTCTCTACAATTTCGGTGAAATCTCTCGACAAATGAACAACATAAAGTGTTTTTAACAAGTCAGTCTACTCTCTATAAATAGTTATAAAAAGGCTTAACAATTTGTAATCGGAAGTATACAGCTAGATTGGGTCTGATAATAGAATCCAAGTATTAAATGAAGTAAGGAAGTTTCTCTAAAAATGTAGAAAACTTATAAAAAATATGTAATATGACGTTTCGAATCGTTCCTCTTGCACTTGCCAGCATTTCCAGTTGACGCCTTGGATGACGATCGTCAGTTCTAGAGGGTTTCGCGTGATTCCGTTAGCCATGGCTTTGATTCTGCTTATGCGTTTAGTTTCGAGCAGAGCTGCGTAAGCGGCATGCAAAGTCATGCAAGGAGATGAACATTGGCCATTCGTTCGGTGTTCATGATTGAGAATGGCTTCGACGAGTGACGACTGACTATTCACAATGCGATAGAAATTAGACCAGACTTCGCCTGGGCAAGGATTTTTTATTGGCAGTCCATTTAGTCTGCTTTCGTTTCTGCCTTCGGTTGATCCGTATATTTTTGATCGTCGGGCGAGATCAGTTGGGCATCATCGTCAATATGAGCCATATCAGCTTCCGGCATTTCATCTTCTTGCGCCTCATCTTGGTCGGGTGTGGAGGCTTGCTCCTGGTCGAGTACTAAGGAATAAAATTTGAAGACATTGATATTAATTAAAAATCTAGCTACGTTATATGAATTGCATGGAAAGTCAAAAGATAACGCATCATGCGTTATGTTTGTTCAGTCAAAAGATAAAAATGCTGATTAAATTAAAAAATCATTCCTAACTTTGATTTGTATGTTATAAAGCCAATTTTCCTTCAAATATGAGGTTTTGCCTTTCTCGTACAACAAAGTTGTACCGAAAGGCTATAGGACAACTCCAAAAAACAACTTTTGATAGAAGATCCGGAGACCCATAGTGTTATATACCGATCGACTCAGTTCGACGAATCGATGTGATGTCTGTATGTGCGTATGTATGTGTGTATGTGTACAAATTTTTCTTCAGAATTTAAACAGCATGTGACTGAAGTTTTGATATATTATCAAACTTTCAATCGCATGAAAAGTCCAGCTAAAATGAAGGAAATTTATAAAAACATTTTGAGCATGTCTTTTTCGGCCATTTTGGCTACCGAAACTAGCTGGGACGAAAGCGTAAAAAGTGAAGAAGTTTTTAGAAGCGGCTTTAATGTATTTCGAAACGAAAGAAATTTTTATAAGTTCAAATCAGTGGGGGAGTCTTGTAGCTATTTCGACTACTTTTAATTCAGAGATGATTCCTACAACTAAATTTAAAGAATAGGAGCATGTTTGGGTGAAATCATACATCGCACGTGAAACACACGTGTTTGCCCCGGTGTATTTTCCACCTGACCATACTTATAAAAGCACGTATGAAAGTTTTTTCCAATGTGCTGAACAAATTTTACACAACTCCCTCCAGAGGTTAAAGTTCACATCTATGGTGATTTTAACCAACGCAATGCCGATTTCATTCTGGACTTTGAAAATGAAGTAGTACTCGTTAACACTATTTTTGGAAAATGGCGTATACGTCACTTTTTCAGATTACGGCAGTACTGCCAGTCGTTTGGGACAATGAAACATTGCAATTTATTTTCGATTCAACCTCTAAATTTGGGCTCAATCAAATTAACCATATAAAAAACAGACAGCAATGCTATTTGAACTTTTTGTTAACTAACGTATATGAAGATTTCTGTGTGACTGAATCATTAAATCCATTGCGGAAAAATGAAGCGTTTCACTCAGCAATCGAATATTCTATAATCATTCACGCTCACCAGAGACCCAACGACTATGAGTACGAGGAAGTCTTCGAATACCATTCAGCAGACTATGAAAGAATTAAACTAAGATTAAATAGTATTAATTGGCAGTCAATTATAAAGAATGAAGGAAACATCGATACTGCTGCATACACTTTTAACGAAACTTTACAGCAAATAATTAAACAAGAAATTCCACTAAAAAAACGACGACAAAGAAATACAAAAAGGCCAATCTGGTACAACAGTCAAAAAAAAAATTTGAAAAATCGCAAACAAAAAGCACATAAAATCTACGAGAAAGAAGAGAATGATCGAAACTTAGCGACATATTTGGAAATCTGCGACCAACTGAATCTAGCTATCAATAATGCATTTGAAGAATATAATTCCAAAACTGAGCTTGAAATAAAGTCCTGTCCAAAGAACTTTTTTAGTTACCGTAAAACGGGGTGACTTGCAACGCTTTTCAAGTTTCTCTCTCAATAATTCTGAATTAAAAGGATTTATTCATTCTACTAGTATATGATACTTTTAATGTGTCCTAATATTAGTGATTAGACATATAATCAGATATACAACAGTAATAAAAATATGAAAATAATATCAAAATGATGGTTGTTGCAAGCCACCCCTACTGCGGGGTGACTTGCACCACTTCATCTAATTCAATCAGAACATGTTTTAGACCAACTTAATCATAGTGATTGTTCATCCTGGGTCATTCTTCACCAGTGTCAATGCAGTGGCCTTATTTGTGGGAACCCCCTCCTCCCCTCATTCCGCTTTTTTTACGATTTCAACGGATAGATTGATATTTTCAATTCGTCGGTTTGAAAGTGCTTTATGTCGGTTTAAGAATGGTGTACACAATCGGTCATTCCCTGGATAGTTGTTTTTAAAACGGTTTCGCTTTATTTCCCTGCCATCCGCATTTCCACGATTTTTTAGGATCATTCTTTTGAAAAGGCATTTCCCACTCCGCAGCAAGCAGTAAACCATCCACCAGTGTTGGATCTTCTTGGGGATTCAACACCGTTTGACCACCGTGAGTCTTAGTTTTACTATTTTCTGTACCGTCAGGTCGCCATTCACCGTGGGGTTCAAAGTAATTTTCATTATGTTTACGAAAATATTGAAAAATACTTTATTTAAACATTAGCACCATTAAAGAAGTTCAAAAAAACACTCTCTGAGTAATTACTGTAAAATATAACTTTTCCAACAGCTGTTTCGACGTTAAAGTTGGTTAACATCCTGCGGATGTCTGCTTCCACCTTTGTTTTCAGCCATCAAGTATAATCTACGCTCGCTCAATATCAGTGGAAAAAGTGAATGTTGTATTGTTCATTACCTCTTAATATCCATGCGATTGAAGTGTCAGGTTTGTATTTTGATTTTACGTATAAAATTAAGCCGAAATGTCGGTAACACTTCTTTCTCCACCAAATAAAAATGCACAGCGAATGGATTCCCCAGAAAATAACTGTCCATTCACCGGCCATCGAAATCGTGAGTATGTACTATGAATGATACCGCCATAATTTTGTACAGGTCGAGCAGAAGCAATTGTTTTTCAGGGGAGGACTTGTTGGTCATAAGAGTTACGTGATGCTAATGAGCATTGATTTCTGCATCTGCAATATAATTGTTTTGATTGATTATGTCCTTTCTTTGTTACACTAAAACACATAACTTCATATGTTTATGCTTAACTAAATAAAAAACACGAATAACAGTTTAAAATCATTGTTTAATCTCATATTATAATTAATTTAAATGAAAAGTTCTTATGCACGGTGAATGGGTACCTACCCACACGGTGAATGGTGCCCTATCACGGCGAAAGGTTACCCTAATATATCACTGAAAAATTATCTGCATCCATCTATCTTGCCAAAAACAGATAGTTTCTGGTTTTCATTCGAATTAAAACAATTATTTAAGGTTTGTGACGGTGTTCAAGAGTATAATTTTCAATTTAAATTATTTGGAGAGCTCTAAGATTTGCTAAACTGCCTAAAATGCACGGTGAATGGCGACTTGACGGTATTAAGAAATGTGAAATTGTTGTTGGGGTCAAATCGTACCGCCGAGCGGCTTCCCGGATATACTATTTGTGTTTTTAACTTCTACCGCTGCCTTCATGGAAGTTTCCTTTGAAAAAAATAGCATACATGTGACTTCCTGCAGGTTTCTTGTAGTTTCGCGGCATGGTACAACAATTCTGTAACATCAAAATCAATTTCAGTTAAAAAAAGTGTTCAAAAACTTAATTAGCAGTTTTTGAAAAATAAAACTATCGTGTATCAGCTGTTGCAAGCCACCCCGCATGGGGACAAATTTCAAAAAAGTTTATATTTCAAAAACAAACAATTTTATTATTTTATAGTTTTTGCGGAATTACAAACCTTATTAGATACTGTAACTGGAGAGGGGATCAATTTTGGTGAAATTATTTTCAATTTGATACACGAACTTACGATTTACGACGTTTGACTATCAATTTACAAAACAGTTTCACAAAATAATATAAAAAAAAACAACAGTGAGTTATATTTTCACCTAAATACCAACTATGCACAACAAATACAATGTAAACTAGGGACGCGTGATGATATAAGTCGATGTTTGGGTATATTTTTGTTGTAAACAAACAAAAACTTGTGGAAAACGCAAGTGTTGCAAGTCACCCCGTTTGACGGTACGTAAAAACAAAATTAAAATCAGACAATTTTCCATCTGTAATGCTCCTCGACGGAAATGTTGGCGATAGCCCGGAAAAAAAAAAATTTCCAAGAAATCTATATTACATTTTCGGAAGAAGATCGCGACCGCGATTATTTCGCGTTTTATCCAGAATTTTTCAGAGATGTGGATGGATGCTTCGAAGGGACCTGGCCCGGACACGGTTCCACCAGTATTTATTGAAAAAATAAGAAAAGAACTCACTACTCCTCTATATTGGCTTTTTAATAAGTCTCTGGAATCTGGAATCTTCCCAAAAATATGGAAAAGCTCTTCTCTAGAACCAATATTTAAATCTGGTTGAAAATCAGACTGTAGAGTCTATGGTGAGTGCAAGATTCGAGTGTTGATTTTAATGAGGACAATATGTGAAATTCCTTGAATTAATTTGATATTCAAAATAGAAAACGCCCAATTTTATTGAACAAGTATAATATTTCCCATACGAGACAGATTGATTCGAATCAGTGTAGTGAATGGACTTACATAAGCTAGAACAAGATGAATGATTCGAAATGCAAGTATGCATGCACCCCAATTCGAATATTCAAGAGAGAGGGAGAGTTAACGTTTGCATGGGTTAATGTTTTTGTGTCACATAGAGGAATTTGACCAAGCAAGAGCAAGATCTTGCATGTGTGAGTGTTAGAGATTCTATTTGAATCATGCGACCATGCGAGATGAAAATTCATCCCCGAGATGATCATCAGTCTATTGACGAATTTTGAAGTGGTCGGTTCGTTTTGTGCGGTTCAGGCGGAAAAGTAACATTCGGCTGCTGTGATACGACATGGCGTGGACGGTAGGTTACTACAATTTTTTATGATTAAAAAAAAAGAAATATGAAAGAGAATATCGCATTCGGCACGAGTGGGTTCCCGTTTGCAAAAAAAACAAAAAAATAAAAAAAAATGTGCGGACGAGTGGGATCCAGCACGATGCAAGAACGAGTGGGTTCCTTGCATTATAGAAAGAAAAAAAAGTGCGGACGAGTGGGTTCCGGCACGAAATTTAAAATGCAGGACGAGTGGGATCCTGTTTAAAAAAAAGCATTCGGCACGAGTGGGTTCCCGTTTGCAATAAAAAGGAAAAAAAAAAAGTAAAATGGAGAAAATGTGCGGACGAGTGGGATCCAGCACTACGCAGGACGAGTAGGTGCCTTGCGTGTTTCAAAATGGTTAAATAAAGAAGTTGTGCAGAGGAGTGGGCACTGATGCAAAATTCGAAATTCTATGATCAAGAGCAGTAGGTGAATTAAATAGTAGAACGTAAATGATGATCGATGTTAAGAATCCTGTCACATTAAAAAAAATGTAGAGTTGCACATTGAACGTTGAACCAGGATAAAGTGGCAAAAGAAAGTAAGTAGCCTGAAAGCTGGTAGGCAGTTTAAGATAATCGGATGGTAATTTTGTTGTTGCGTTCGACTTCGACCAAGTCCGAACGCATTTGGATTGGTGTCGGTTTGAATCAATTCATGCAAGGCGGAAGGTTGTGTCACACAACATGTGTGTGGGAGCTAAGAGAGTGTACAGTTATTGGAATTTGAGCATTGTTTGCAATGCAAGTTTATTGATGGTAAGGCGTAGATGCAGGCGAATGAGGTTTAAGTTCAAAGCTTGATGACATTGGATTGTGAAAAAAACATTGTACTATATTTTTGTTGAGTATGGATTGATTTTAAAGTAGATTCAAAATATAACTGGTTTTATTGTGGGTTGAATTTAATTCTGAGTTGAAGTTTCATTGAGTTTATGTTGGATGTATACACAGATATCGTCTTGACGTTGGATTTGGATTGTTGCATGAAAAACTGAAAGTTTGTATGTTGGGATTGAATACGGATAAGGGGTTGAATAGAAGATGAAAAGTGTTTTGTTTCACAGTAAAGGATCTGAATTCCTAATATCATTTGTGGTTGAAACTCGATGTAGAAGTTTCGATATGCAAATTTAATATTGATTAAATTTAACCAGAAATACAGCGCATAATAATTATTGAATATGAATTAGTTTGAACAAAAAATATTTTGTTTTTTTTTAAGTTAATTAAGATATTATGATAAAACTTACATTATAATCGGCTTGGATTCGGTTGGACTTGTATTGTTGAATTAGGCATTCGATTCGAGATTTGAAGTGGATTTGGATTTAATGAATTTGTATATAATTTATAATGAATTAGATTGATTTAAATTTGATTTAAATTGGATTAAGATAAAATGAACAGATATGCATGATTGCATGGTAATCAGAAAGAAGTATTCGAATTCCAAATATGTTTTATTACATTTATATTTCAATTCCGATGGATTGAAGTCAGTTGGTTTGAATTCGGGATGGATTGGATTTGTACTATACTGGATTTTGGAATGATATTTGAATTATTCCGCGCAAAACTGGCGATTTTATGTGGTAATCGCAGAGACAGCATATAATTATTTAATGTCGAATATTTAAAACATATTGTTTTACAAAATGACGATGATAAAAGACAAATAGAGACTTGTATTACGATTGAATCCGATTTGATTGGAATAAATCCATGCAACAGTAGTCATTTTTGTGAAAAGTCGAAATAATGTTTAATTTTGATTTGTTTAAATTGAATTCGAATCCTATTGCATTGATTAGTTGTCTCTGAACTAATATATAATTTTGTTTAAATTGAAATTTGTGCTGAATCCAGGATGAGTTCGAATGGATTATTTTTGGATTGATTTTGTAGTATATATACATTTATTTTGGTTTTGGATTGAATAAGAGTAGGTGTTCGGACTAGTTCCCGAAATAAATTTTTAGAGCAGTGTTTCGTTGACAGCAGCTTAAAACTAAAATATTATATTTACATCAGATATTAATTCACTAATTCATAAATTCACTTACATTTATAGTTTTCAATCGTAACCAATCTTGATCCAATCTCAATCCAGTTTACAACTTAAAAATAGTTCACTTCATCACAGTTCCTTGAATATGACCTCTTATATTTAATGTCTTTGTTTATATTTTTACGTTCAATGCTCACACATCCTACTTCTGCCTTTCTTACTAAAAGCTACAACATTCAATTCACGTAACCATGGTTTTACTTAGAAAGTGTGAACAGCAAAGGGATTTCAATGCTTAGTGGTGCTAACATACTCCCTCCCGTAATTCTGGTGGGGTTCTTCAGTGGCACCAGAGTTACAAGCTATAAGCACCATTAACTGTACTTTCTTTCAACAGAACATCCTGCATGACCAAAGTCACACTTTCATTCGTTTGCCTCATTTCTATTCATGACATCGGACAGACGACTCGATATGAAGCAGAGTGTTATGATCCCCGTTACACTGTTGGCATCTAAAATTTAATTTGCATCTTGCGTAACCATGTTCGTTCAGACAGAGACAGCAGAGATTCCATTTCCGAACTGCGTCCCATCTTTGTGACAAAACTAGCGTCTTGAAGTATTCACAATTCCGAATCCTATGATTGCATTGACCGCAAATCCTACAAGGCTTTTTGTTCCTTTGGGAGAAAATCGATAATTGATCTTCTGCTGCACTTGCTTCCCCACTATGCGTTTGCCGGAATACACCCTGATCCTCAGGTACTCCATTCTTGAACAGTCCATCAACATAATTAGATGACCATTCACTGTAAGAAGTAATCTCGCTGGCATCCTTGACTATTCTGGAAATGAACTTCGAAAAAGTTCTAAGTGTCACAAGTTTAGCCCTTCTCCGAAAACGAATCCATTCCAGTTGCATAGTGGCAGGTAGCTTGTCGGTCAATTCCTGAATAAGCAGTGGATTTACTAGGTGTGCAGTGAGACCAGTCACATCCAAGTGATCAGTAAGTTGCTGGACGGTAATACCAAACTTGATGAACGATGCCAAGTTGTCCATATTTGGCGATGGTACTTTCCGCACGTTTGCTAACAGCATGTTGAGAAGCTGCACTGGTCTACCGTACAGCATCCGTAATGTTTCAATAATCTTTGGGACTGAGTGCGGAAGAAGCAGCCTGCTTTGAACAGCTTCCAATGCTTGACCTTTTAGACACTCCTGAAGCCTCGCTAGGTTTTCGACGTTGGAGAAACCGCATGCGGCATTAGATGCTTCATACGCGCTAATAAATATAGGCCATTCCTCAGGTTGGCCTGTGAATTGAGGAAGTTGCTTAGACAGAAATTGTCTAGTGGACAGTTGCGCTTTCGTTGGACTTCTCACGAATGTTTCTTCTTTTTCTTGCCTTGAGTTTTCGTCATCAAATTCGGACTCTTCAAAATATTCTTCTTCGCTAGTACTATCTAAATTCCATAGAGCTTGATCTCTGTCGTCAGAGTCGACAGGCCGTTTTTTCTTGTTTTGGCGGCGCGTGTGCTTCTTTTTTTTGCCTTCCACCACAGGAATTGTGCCTAACTGTACAGATTGTGAAACTTTATTGTTATGGGATGTCGGTCTCGAAAACTTTCCAAGCACTTCACAGTAGTCTTCGTGTGATATATTCTCTAGTTGTTCTATTTCCAGCTCATCAAATGTGTCTTTCCATGGCTCCACTTTTTTCTTCTTTCGCTTTTTCTGTATGTCTGCAACATCCAGGGTAAGTTGATCCATCACTGCACTCAATTTCTGCTGCGTTTTCCTTAACTCCTTTTCGCGCCTATCCCTAAAAGCTTTTCCTTCCACAAGTTGCCTTTCCAACTGCTCCTTCTCAAAGGCCAATTCCAATTCGCGCATTTCCATCTCAGCCTGTTGCCGCAATACAAACAACTTTCTTCGATGCTGTAATCGCTTTTTGTGTAGATATTTTTGTGTTTGCAATATAAGATTCTCCTTATTCAACTCCCGTTCAAACTTTGCTAGCTCCTCTTTCACGCTGGGACCGTTTTCACCAGCCTTGTCGTGTAAACAACCTTCACATGCCCAGGAAGGGTTTGTTAAATCCGTAGACGATCCAGTACATTCCAGATGATACCACTGTTGACAGAGAACACAGCATAACATTTCACTTCCGGCATCATCCGTTCCTTGGCAGCCCACGCATTTATCCGGAGTTTGATTGGACCCAATCATTGTGTATAAATTTTTAAGTTTGTTCGGACTAGTTCCCGAAATAAATTTTTAGAGCAGTGTTTCGTTGACAGCAGCTTAAAACTAAAATATTATATTTACATCAGATATTAATTCACTAATTCATAAATTCACTTACATTTATAGTTTTCAATCGTAGCCAATCTTGATCCAATCTCAATCCAGTTTACAACTTAAAAATAGTTCACTTCATCACAGTTCCTTGAATATGACCTCTTATATTTAATGCCTTTGTTTATATTTTTACGTTCAATGCTCACACATCCTACTTCTGCCTTTCTTACTAAAAGCTACAACATCCAATTCACGTAACCATGGTTTTACCGAAGACCACATTATCAAGAAGACTGGCAACACAGTCTGAAATCGGGCGACACTGTTAGCAGCGCTGTCGGTGAGCCGAGGTGGTACTATGTTTGTTTGTGTGAGTAAGTTAACACTGTATAGTCAGTTACACGTTCAATCAAAATATATGAAAACCACATTTAAATTATGCTTCGAAAAAATTCTCGAGAAGTACACTGAGATTAAACGTATTTCAATTTTATGAAATCAGCATAACTTTAAGCCGAATAATATTTGGAATTTTGTCTTGAATTGATGAAAGTGCCACACTCTATGTTAATTTCTGTACGGACCTGTTGATTTCCTTCACATCTCGACTGCATACTGTGTTCATGATATGATTTGAAACAATGTACTCTTTACAGTGGCGTAGCCAGAAAATTGGTCTGGGGGGGTTTTCGGAACATTTTTTTTCGAAAAAAAAAATCTTCCAAAAATTTTGTCTCTGGGGGGGGGGGTTTGTACCCAAAACCACCCCTCACCTACCTTGTGCGTGCTTCCAGCGGCACACTAGGAGTTAACTTTCTGAAATCAGTATGGCGAAAGGCATCTAAGGTTCAAAATAAAGCACCTTCAACAAAAAAAAAATATGTGGTAGGTATATGCTGTGAACCATTCTACCGATTCGTTTAATTTTTAGTTAAAATTTGACAAGTGGAACTTTTTTTTACGAAAAATGAGCAAGATTTCCGTAAAAAAAAAGAGATGTCAATGAGATACAATTTCACTCTGTCTCTGAGTGATTTGAAACGGGCGTGTACATAACTAGTACCAAATAGTTTTACTTGAAAAGTTCCTAACTTTGAGATAACCCGCGTTAGATGTTTTTCCCCATACAAATATCCGGTGGTTAACTCATGCTGGCTGTTTGCACATATACGTTAGCGCCTGGATGCTGGCAGCGGCGAGTAGGAAACCAGCCATTACCAACCAACCAATAATTTATTGAGAAAATTCAGATAATAGATAACAAAAATAGATGTTAATATATAGAAAGAAAGGGAAATATTCAGAATGTTGGTTCACTAGCCGTGATTATGTTACCTCGGAGCAAGCCAGAATTTAGACAGATTAATAATTTTCCTATGCAAAAAAATCATTTTATCGCTTTTCAGTTTCTGATGTTTCAAAGGTTCCAATAGGTTCAAATTCGTTTTTTAATCACAACACTTTATTTTGTAGACAAAAAGATCAGAACGCAAATAAGACCCCAAAGAAATATGTTTAAAGCATATAAAACTAAGTAAACAACCTCAATTTTTAACTTACATCCAGATAGTTTTCTGACTCTCTTTCTCTCTTGATTGGTGTTAAGTACTAAGGAACTGCCCATGCAAGACATACAAGTTCATACAAATAATAATTCCGAATTTCTTCCTTGTGTTTTTTTCTGAATTGCCACGAAAAACTCTTTACGAGAAATTTTTCTGCCTGTACAAAACTGAGCTGATTTGTGATTCCGTGCGGTTTAATTTGCGGGTTGACAGCTGTATTCCATTTCAAATAATAAAGGTGCGGGGTTTATCGACGTTTGCTTGTGTTGGTAGACCATCAGCAAAATAAACATTTAAGAGAAATTTTGTAACCCGCTGAACCAAGCGGCGAGGGTTCGTGGTGCTGGTTGACTAATAGCCAGAAGCTAGGCAATTATCTGAAGGGCATAATCGTGGATGGCCAATGTAAATTGATTGGTACTGGCGATTTGCGAAAATAGTTTGTATACACGCTTCATGACAAAATTGCGAGAGAGATCGCAAGTATTTTATCTGTCAATGTCGAAGCAATTTAGAGTAGAACTCTACTCGTCCCTACTGTGGAAAAAAATTACCATAAAAGTTATTTGTTGACAGTTAACTAACACTAGCAGACATCGACTTCCTCCGCACCTTTATTAGAACTCATTTACTTCAGCTAGCTAAGATCACCACCACACAGATAACAAGCTACCACTTCAACTCAGAAGAGGCTCTGCCGGCAATGAAGTTGGCCGCTTGTATGGAAAAATGCCAGAGCTGCCAGTCTTCTTGATAAAGTGGTCTTCGGTTTTACTTAGAAAGTGTGAACAGCAAAGGGATTTCAATGCTTAGTGGTGCTAACATATGGGGTCACAGTAGTCTTCGTGTGATACATTCTTCAAAGATTCTAAAGTTCATCTTGAAACGATTCGCCATGGACGATATGAAAAGCAAGCTGCAACTGCTTGAAGAGCATCACAAGACATGGCGAATAAAACAGCAAGAGGAAACGGCGAGAATCAAACAAGATTTCGAACGACGATTGGCGAAATTAAATGAGGATTATTTGGCATCGGTAAAGAAAATTGATTGTGATTTTAGTGCCAAAAAGGAAGCGTTGATAAAGCGGTACAATGAAAAAGGTGGCTGCACACGGACGGAAAGTAAACAGCTCCTTGCAATCGGTAAAGTGATACCGCAGGATGTCATTAATAGCACAGCCGATTTAGAAGAAAACATTTTCCAACATCACCATTCCGAACTTCAAACAACAGAAGAAATTCCAGCTTCTCGATGTGTTACTGATGATGTCAAGCTTCTAGAGACCGTATTCCATCAGAACGCAAACGTTTCTACTGCACCCGAAAAGTTTGCTGATGTATCTATTGTTTGCACCGGGATAAGTATAGTGCGAATGAATGAATCGACGCTACGGCAACAAGTGTGTTGTAAACCAACTGTATACGAGGCGGCGCGCGTTGGTAAAGAGTGCTCTGTGCACGGCAAGTGGTACGAAAATGATGCAGTGGGAGAATTAAAACTATGTCTGTTAAATTATGAGATTCAAAATTTTGTTGAATCAAAAATCTTCGATCCGGGAGGTGTATGGTTTATTACTCCTGGAGCAAACATGATATTAACACATATATTAGTTAGATTATGTAAATTTATTAGTCGTATAATTAATCAGCTCGTTACCAGTTTCACGGGAGGGAGAATGTTAGAATGAGAATTTTTAGTGAATCTGGCAACAGTGAAATCGTGCGCCACTGAAACTGCTTCAGAAGTGTTTAGTTGTAAGTGAAATAGTGAGAAGATGTGAGGGAGATTTCTGGGCAGCTTGAATTGTACACTAGAATGTAAGTTTGTTTGTATTACCGTTTAGAATTATGAACTAATAAGCAATAAATTATAGCTTTGAAGCTGTTCATCATGAAGACTGCTGTCAAGATGGTTTTATTCAAGCCAGAAACTCGCCCCAACAGTAGGATTTAAATGATTATAATATGCAAAATACCAAATTTACAAAATTGGAAGAAAGTTGTTAGAGCTTGTAAAACATAATATCTTTACTTGTCAGAAGGAATTAGTTCTAATACATTCAATTCCACCACATTGTAATATCTACAGATACGTATTCCGACCTCAAGAGAGGTCCGTTTCCAGTGTCCTGTACTTGACTTGACCAGAGTGAGTACACAATGATAAGGAAAAAAGATGATAGAATAAATGAAAAATCCTATTGTTTTGTTTAAAAAACAAAACAAAAATGGAATAAAGTATATTGTGTTTACTTGTATGTTATTTTTATGGGAGCATATATATGGAACACTATTAACTAAGCCTTATAAGTACAGAAGGGGACGAATGTAGAGTCTATGGTGAGTGCAAGATTCGAGTGTTGATTTTAATGAGGACAATATGTGAAATTCCTTGAATTAATTTGATATTCAAAATAGAAAACGCCCAATTTTATTGAACAAGTATAATATTTCCCATACGAGACAGATTGATTCGAATCAGTGTAGTGAATGGACTTACATAAGCTAGAACAAGATGAATGATTCGAAATGCAAGTATGCATGCACCCCAATTCGAATATTCAAGAGAGAGGGAGAGTTAACGTTTGCATGGGTTAATGTTTTTGTGTCACATAGAGGAATTTGACCAAGCAAGAGCAAGATCTTGCATGTGTGAGTGTTAGAGATTCTATTTGAATCATGCGACCATGCGAGATGGAAATTCATCCCCGAGATGATCATCAGTCTATTGACGAATTTTGAAGTGGTCGGTTCGTTTTGTGCGGTTCAGGCGGAAAAGTAACATTCGGCTGCTGTGATACGACACAGACGTACGTAGTTATCGTGGCATAGCCCTTATCTCTTGCATTCCAAAACTTTTCGAGGCAATTATCAACGAGAAGCTATTTTTGCAAATCAAAAACAGAGTAACTGACACGCAACACGGCTTTTTTAAAGGTCGCTCGACCTCAACAAATCTGCTTCAATTCGTAGAGTTTTCATTGAATGCAATGGATAACGGCAACCATGTAGAAGCTCTATATACGGACTTTAGCAAGGCATTCGATCGCATTGATATACCTATGCTGCTTTTAAAACTACACAAAATTGGAATTGAATCACGACTCCTGAAATGGCTTGAATCATACCTAACTGACCTCCAACAAATTATCAAATTTAATGGACACAAATCAAAACCAATTCAAGTCACTTCGGGATTCCCTCAAGGCTCTTATGTGGGCCCTCTTCTTTTTCTCTTGTATTATGCGGAGAACGTAGAACGGCAGTACATCTTTTGATTCCATTTTGCCGTAGACCTGTTAACGAAAACCAACAGGAATAGTTTTCGATTTGATGTCACAGTAAGACTTTTCTGCTATAGATTTCGATCTTCTAGCCGTTAAAACGACCAAAAGGATATCAACCTGTGTTATCAAAATTAGGCGATTTCACAACAACAAAATCAGTTATCGACTTGCTCTTAAGCTCTACTCGGCCAAGCATTGATGGTAATTGAGCTATAGTACAAAAGACTAGATTAGCAAATAATTGGGATAAGAAGCCTGAAGTACTGGGAATCACTATGGAACAGACCTGAATGCAGTAGAAGGTTAGAAAAATGAAGAGCGTCTCAATCGCTCAACCGAGTGGACAAAGTTGATAATAACCAGCATGATTATGTAAGACAACCCTCATGCTTTAGCTCAGTTCTGGCGTTCCTAGGTGGGATTTTCAATGCGTTTGATCCGGACAAATAGAAAAAGTGTCGTTCCTCAAATTGTAATAATAACACAGGCTAACAAAATTTAACCTTTTGCGGGTCCTCAGAACCAATTGATGTGTCTTCCATAGATTTTGGCTCGCTGAATCCGAATCTGTCCTCAGATATGCTCTAACATGTCCAAATTTAGAGATATAGCTAGATTAAAACCGCTAATTTGAAGAAATTGGCATTTTTCGAAGGAGTTTCTTGTAGTATATAAACATAATTTTAGGTCAATCGATATCTGATCTAATGAATTTTCATCAGATTTGCAAGTTACAATTGTTTTCTATTCGGTTTTCCTTGAATTTAAGTTCAGTTTATTCGATTACATGCGCTTGTTTTCAAGGCAATCAATGAATTTCAAAGTGCTCAACCAAACTCCAAATAAATCACCTTAAAACTAATTTAAAGTTTATTTAATCATAGTAGAATTTTATGTCGAATTGTTCATTGGCATGTTAACTTAATTTCCTGCAAATCTGGGCTCAATCGGGCTCTTCCATCCAAATTCCTGCACGAAATAGTAACAGAGGTGCATTTTCCCATATATTACGGCTGAAACTCCCATATTAAGTAACTTCAAATCAATTGCACCAGCTCATGCAATAACCGATCAGGCTGAAATTTTCAGAGGATGATTTTCTTACCCAAAGGCAAAATCCTGGGGGTGCCCCGTAGAATCGGACGACTTTTTGTATCCTGGGCCAGTCTACAGGCCATAGATAAAAGAAATTGCATTAGGATTATTACAACATCCACGCAGCATTTTCAACGCTAATCAAATAAAAAGTCCCCCGCACGCACTTGAAATAGGTTGTTGACGTTTTCCGGTTCCTGTTGCGTAGCCGTCAACGTCGCTTCAACTTGTATGCAATCATACACCAGAACGATCGAATGAAACTTATCGATTCGTTGATTGATTTTGCTAATTGATAGTTTTCCGCCCAAATTCCTATCATACACTCAGAATTGAGACTAAACGAAGATAGTTTTAATTTTAATCATTTTAGTAATTTGTTACATTTAAACATAGCCTAGTATAAAAAGTATACTATCAAACATTAAAATGTATACCAAGGCAGATTTTTGCTTGAATATTTGATACTGTATTACTATTGTCTGCTAGGGAGACATGTTTTCTATACTGAAACACGTGAAACACTTATGGCGGTAAGCTCCAACGAGGATAATACGAGAATCTCGCATTATCCTCGATTTCAATAAGCACCAAGCGGTATTATCCTTCATTTTGATACCGGTATTAACTTTAATACGCCGATTTCGGCGTAATAAAGATAATCCGAGATTTTCTAATTATGGCTGCGTGCGCATGAAATGATTGCACACACACCAATGCACAAAGAGAAACGTCAAACGAAAACGAAGTCAGAAACACAAAACAGCTGAAACAGCATTGCGGAGTTCGGAGTCCTTGGACGTACTGGACATACTGGAACACGATCAGCCGGATCATGGAACATCGGAACCACTATCCACTAAGGAGGAACTTGCTGCTGCCGTCTGGCGTAAAAGGATTTTTCCACAAAAAGGTAAATATGTTTTCTGATTTTGCAAGAGGTGGAATGCTCATTCTGAACGCTAATTTTCAGAGGACAGCGACAATGCATCGGTGGTATTTTGATTCATGAACGGATGATGGCCAAAAGGATTGAGCGAAGTCCAGAAGGAATAATGGTTGGAGTGTCGATGCGTGATCCCGTACAGAGTATCCACGGTACTTTGAGTCGGGTAATCAAACATTTCTCCGCATCTTGTGAATGAACCATTCCTTGTATTTATATGCATGCTGTATATCGCAAATAACTTATATTAGTAATACAATCTTAATTCTTAAACTTAACTTAAAAACTACGATGGTTTCAATAGTAAAATGGAAGATTACCAAACGAATAACTCCAAACATAATGTTCAGAACTATAACCGAGTTTTACCAGATAAAAAGCTGTTAATGCTGGTGGGTAACCGGAATGACAAATGAATTCTGGAAACTCCATGTGCATTCTTGGGTAATTGATTGATTTGTTCAAGTATATTGGCTGAATTAAACAGGTATATTCTGCCGTGAATCGCATATTTGTCCCATATGAATACGAAACCCTGCAAAGATGGGACAAATATGCGATTCACGGCAGTATTCTCCTTTTTTGTTAAATATTTTATCTAAAATCTGTTCGAAACTTCTTAATATTCTTCAAGACTATTGTTTGAGTTTGAGAAACCATATACCTGTGGGATTCAGGTAATTTCTTAATAATTTTGGTAATTGTGGGAAAATTTTGAGAATGAGCGCATTCGGGATATCCTAAAAGAAATCTACAGGATTTCATGAAAGGTTATTGAGGGAAGTTCTAGAGAATTCTTATGGGAATTCCTGGATAATTGATAAATTGTCTTGATAAATTGTTAAGGAAATAAATTCCTCGAAAGTTGCTGTAGAATCCTGGAGAATTAATCGGGAAAATTCTGAAGAACGCCTTCGAAAATTCCTTCCAGAAATTCAGGAGAAGGCCTTTACGATATACAGGAGAATCCATAAGGAAATTCCTGAAGAACTTCTTCGGAAATATCTGGAAAATTCCTTCAAGACTGTCTGGAGAGTCTTTTCGTGATATCCCGAAGAATTCCTCTATCAATTTCTGACGAGCTTCATCGAGATATTCTAAAGAAGTCCTTTGGCAATTAAAGGAGAATTCTATTGTGAATCTCTGAAGGGTTACTACGTGATAGCCAGGAGAAAACACTCGAGAATTCCTTAGTAATTTCCTTCGGAACTGCTGCAATTAGGAAATTATTGAATATTTCGTACGAAAATTCTTAAAAAGTTTCCTTCCCTGAATTTCTCCAGGAATTTCTGGACATATCTTCCGGAAAATGTTGAAGATTTCTTCATTTATATCTAGAGAATACCTTCCAGACTTTCTGGAGTGTCTCTTCGTCATATTCGTAAGAACTACTGCGGTAATTCCTAGAGAATTATTTCGAGATTATCTGGAAAGTTACTTTGGAATATTTTGGAGAATTCCTCCGAAAGTTCCACCAGGAATTCCTCAGGAAATTCTGCCAGGAATTCCTCAGGATGTCCCTTCAGGAATTCCTCCGGATGTTACTCTAATTTTTTCGGATGTTCCTCCAGGAATTCCCCGGGCAGTTCTTCCAGGATTTCTCATGAAGTTCCTTCAGGAATTCTTTAGGAATTTTTGCCAGGAATTGCTGCGAAGTTTCTCCATGAAAAAATCCGGAAGTTCCTCCAAGAAATCCTCCAGAATTTCCTCCAGGAAATCCTCCAGAAGTTCCTCCAGGAAATTGCTCCGAAAGTTCCTCCAGCAGTTCCTCCTGAAGTTCCTCCAGGAATTGCTCCGAAAGTTCCTCCAGCAGTTCCTCTAGGAATTGCTCAAGCACTTCCTCCAGGGATTCCTCCGGAAGTTCCTCCAGGGATTGCTTCGGAAGTTCCTCCAGGAATTCCTCCGGAAGTTCCTCCGGAAGCTCCTCCTGGAATTCCTCCGGAAGTTCATCCAGGAATTCCTCCGGAAGTTCCTCCAGGAATTCCTCCGAAAGTTCCTCCAGGAATTCCCCCGGAAGTTCCTCCAGGAATTCCTCCGAAAGTTCCTCCAGGAACTCCCCCGGAAGTTCCTCCAGGAATTCCTCCGAAGTTCCTCCAGGAACTCCCTCGGAAGTTCCTCCAGGAAATCCCTCGGAAGTTCCTCCAAGAATTCCTCCGGAAGTTCCTCCAGTGATTGCTCCGGAAGTTCCTCCAGGAACTCCCTCGGAAGTTCCTCCAGGAATTCCTCTAGAAGTTCCTCTAGGAATTCCTCTAGAAGTTCCTCCAGGAATTCCTCCAGAAGTTTCTCCAGGAATTCCTCTGGAAGTTTCTCCAGGAATTCCTCCGGAAGTTCCTCCAGGAATTCCTCCGGAAGTTCCTCCAGGAATTCCTCCGGAAGTTCCTCCAGGAATTCCTCCGGAAGATCCACCAGGAATTCCTCCGGAAGATCCACCAGGAATTCCTCCGGATGAACCTTCAGGAATTCCTCCTGAAGTTCCTTCAGGAATTACTCCGGAAGTTCCTCCAGTAATTCCTCCGGAAGTTCCTCCAGTAATTCCTCCGGAAGTTCCTCCAGTAATTCCTCTGGAAGTTCCTCCAGTAATTCCTCCTGGAATTCCTCCGGAGGTTTCTACAAAAATTCCTCCGGAAGTTCCTCCAGGAATTCCTTCAGAATTTTCTCCAGGAATTCCTCCGGAAGTTCCTGTAGGAATTCCTCCGGAAGTTCCTGTAGGAATTCCTCCGGAAGTTCCTGTAGGAATTCCTCCGGAAGTTCCTGTAGGAATTCCTCCGGAAGTTCCTGTAGGAATTCCTCCGGAAGTTCCTGTAGGAATTCCTCCGGAAGTTCCTCCGGAAGTTCCTGTAGGAATTCCTCCGGAAGTTCCTCCAGGAATTCCTCCGGAAGTTCCTCCAGGAATTCTCCGGAAATACCTCTAGGAATTCCTCCGGAAGTTCCTCTAGAAATTCTTCCGGAAGTTCCTCTAGGAATTCCTCCGGAAGTTCCGCCAGGAATTCCTCCAAAAGTTCCTCTATGAATTTCTCCGGAAGTTCCTCCAGGAATTCCTCCGGAAGCTCCTCTAGGAATTCCTCCGGAAGTTCCTCTAGGAATTCCTCCGGAAGTTCCTCTAGGAATTCCTCCGGAAGTTCCTCTAGGAATTCCTCCGGAAGTTCCTCTAGGAATTCCTCCCGAAGTTCCTCTACGAATTCCTCCGGAAGTTCCTCTAGGAATTCCTCCGGAAGTTCCTCTAGGAATTCCTCCGGAAGTTCCTCTAGGAATTCCTCCGGAAGTTCCTCTAGGAATTCCTCCGGAAGTTCCTCTAGGAATTCCTCCGAGAGTTCCTCTAGGAATTCCTCCGGAAGTTCCTCTAGGAATTCCTCCGGAAGTTCCTCTAGGAATTCCTCCGGAAGTTCCTCTAGGAATTCCTCCGGAAGTTCCTCTAGGAATTCCTCCGGAAGTTCCTCTAGGAATTCCTCCGGAAGTTCCTCTAGGAATTCCTCCGGAAGTTCCTCTAGGAATTCATCCGAAGTTCCTCTAGGAATTCCTCCGGAAGTTCCTCTAGGAATTCCTCCGAAAGTTCCTCTAGGAATTCCTCCGGAAGTTCCTCTAGGAATTCCTCCGGAAGTTCCTCTAGGAATTCCTCCGGAAGTTCCTCTAGGAATTCCTCCGGAAGTTCCTCCTGGAATTCCTCCGGAAGTTCCTCTAGGAATTCCTCCGGAAGTTCCTCTAGGAATTCCTCCGGAAGTTCCTCTAGGAATTCCTCCGGAAGTTCCTCTAGGAATTCCTCCGGAAGTTCCTCTAGGAATTCCTCCGGAAGTTCCTCTAGGAATTCCTCCGGAAGTTCCTTCTAGGAATTCCTCCGGAAGTTCCTCTAGGAATTCCTCCGGAAGTTCCTCTAGTAATTCCTCTAGAGGAATTCCTCCGGAAGTTCCTCTAGTAATTCCTCTAGGAATTCCTCCGGAATTCCTCCAGGAATTCCTCCGGAAGTTCCTCCAAGAATTCTTCCGGAAGTTCCTTTAGGAATTCCTCCAAAAGCTCCTTCAGGGATTCCTTCGGAAATTCCTCTAGGAATTTCTCCGGAAGTTCTTTAAGGGATTCCTCTAGAGGTTCATCCAGGATATCCTCCAGAAGGTCCTCTAGGAATTCCTCCGGAAGATTCTCTAGGAATTCCTCCGGAACTTCATCCAGGAATTCCTCCGGAAGTTTCTCCAGGAATTCCTCCGAAAGTTCCTCCGGAAGTTCCTCCAGGAACTCCTCCGGAAGTTCCTTCAGGAATTCCTCCGGAAGTTCCTACATGAATTCCTCCGGAAGTTTCTCCAGGAATTCCTCCGGAAGTACCTCCAGGAATTCCTCCGGAAGTACCTCCAGGAATTCCTCCGGAAGTTCCTCCAGGAATTCCTCCGGAAGTTCCTCCAGGAATTCCTCCGGAAGTTCCTCCAGGAATTCCTCCGGAAGTTCCTCCAGGAATTCCTCCGGAAGTTCCTCCAGGAATTCCTCCGGAAGTTCCTCCAGGAATTCCTCCAACAGTTCCTCCAGGAATTCCTCCGGAAGTTCCTCCAGGAATTCGTCCGGAAGTTCCTCCAGGAATTCCTCCGGAAGTTCCTCCAGGAATTCCTCCGGAAGTTCCTCCAGGAATTCCTCCGGAAGTTCCTCCAGGAATTCCTCCGGAAGTTCCTCCAGGAATTCCTCCGAAGTTCCTCCAGGAATTTCTCCGGAAGTTCCTCCAGGAATTTCTCCGGAAGTTCCTTCAGGAATTTCTCCGGAAGTTCATCCAGGAATTCCTCCGAAAGTTCCTCCAGGAATTCTTCCGGAAGTTCCTCCAGGAATTCCTCCGGAAGTTCCTCCAGGAGTTCCTCCAGGAATTCCTCCGGAAGTTCCTCCAGGAATTCCTCCGGAAGTTCCTCCAGGAATTCCTCCGGAAGTTCCTCCAGGAATTCCTCCGGAAGTTCCTCCAGGAATTCCTCCGGAAGTTCCTCCAGGAATTCCTCCGGAAGTTCCTCCAGGAATTCCTCCGGAAGTTCCTCCAGGAATTCCTCCGGAAGTTCCTCCAGGAATTCCTCCGGAAGTTCCTCCAGGAATTCCTCCGGAAGTTTCTCCAGGAATTCCTCCGGAAGTTCCTCTAGGAATTCCTCCGGAAGTTCCTCTAGGAATTCCTCCGGAAGTTCCTCCAGAAGTTCCTCTAGGAATTCCTCCGGAAGTTCCTCCGGAAGTTCCTCCGGAAGTTCCTCTAGGAATTCTTCCGGAAGTTCCTCTAGGAGTAAGAAACTTCCGGAGGAATTCCTAGAGCAATAAATGAATGAAATGCAGGAGAAATTCCTGATGGAACTCCAGGATGAAGCCCTGAAGGAATTTCATGAAGGACTCAAGAAGGAATTCCTGGAGAATTGCCTGAAGGAATTTTAGAAGAAATCCCTGGGGGTAACCAGAAGGAACTCCTGGGGTTTCTCCTAAAGTTCCTTCAATGTTTTCTTCTGAATTTCTCCAGTCGTTTCTCCAGGGATTGCTCCTGGAGTTTCTGCAGGGTTTCATACTGGAGTTCCTCCAGGAAATCCTCCTGGAGTTATTTCAGAGAATCCTCCTTAACTTCCTCCAGGGAATCCTCCTGAAATTGCTTCGAGAGTTCCTTCAGGAATTCCTCCTTGAGCTCCTCTAGGAATTCCTACTGGAGTTTCACCATTAATTTCTTCGGGAGTTTTTTCTTTTTTACCTGGTGTTGGCACATGAGTTCATTATGGTTTTCGCCCAAGAATACTTCCTGGGGTTTCTCCAGGAATGGAGGAACTCCAGCAGGTTTCTCAAGAATGAAAGAACTCAAGGAAGAATCCAAGATGAATACACAGCTAGGTGTTGCAATGTGCTTAGTTTGTGGAAGAGAAGAAGGCGGGGGTGAAAAATTCATTTTCAGTGCAAAACGACAACAAACCGGCTGGCTCTCCCATACTAAAATCCAAGATGGCTGAATCGTGAATTTGGCAGATTGGAACACCTAGTGGTGTATTCATCTTGGAAGAATCCCTAGAGGAACTCCTTAAGGAATTTCTCTCCTAGAATTCCTGAAAAAAAACTCCAGGAGAAATTCCTGTAGGAGCTGTAGGCGGAATTCCTCGAGAAATTTCTTGAGGATTCTTGGAATTTTGGATGGAATTTCTAGAAGAAAACCAGTAAAAAATTCTCAAGAAACTCCTGGAATAATGCCAAAACGAATTCTTTGGATCTTTTTCAGGAATTTCTATTACTGTTCCTCCCAGAGTTCTTCCTCTAATGGAGTTTCCCGGAGTTTCTCTGAATGAAAATTTATCCAGGAGCTCATTCAAAACTTCCTCCTGAGGTTCTTCTAGGAAAGCCTTCTAAGGTCCGATTTCCACGTAGCGTTTTTTCAAGCTGCGTGCACGCCGCGTCCACGCAAGGTACCCAGCATCAAATGGAGCAATGCACACGTATACGTGTGCACGACTACATTTGATGCTGGGTACCTTGCGTGGACGCAGCTTGAAAAAACGCTACGTGGACATCGGCCCTAAAGTTCCTCCTGGAAATCCTCGTTGAATTTCTTCTGGAAATTCTTCCGTATTTCCTCATGGAGTTCTTCTAGGAGTGCCTCCCGGCGTTTCTCCAAGAGTTCTTCCAGGAGAAATCTTTGAAGGAGCTCCGAGAGAAACTTCCTCAGAATTCCTTAAGGAATTCCGAAAAGAATTCTTGGGAGATCTCAAGGAAGTACTTCGGAACTCGATACATTCCTGGAAGAACTTCAGAAGAAATACCCGATGTTTTTTTTTAATCTTTTTGAGATCCGGGTGAATTCCTAGAAGATCTATTCAGTAGAACTCCTCCAGAAATTATTTCAGTAGTCCCTTCTAGTTCTGCCATGTAGAATTATCAATAGTGTTTAATAAATTCCTGGAGGTACTATAGAACGACTTCCTGAGAACAAACTTCAGGTTGGATTGCTAATAGAATTTGTTCTAGAATCCTAGATCTTCTAAAATAGAAAAAAGAACTCTATTAGGAAGAACTCCAGGATGCATTCCAATAGAAATTCAAGGAGGAACTCCAGGAGACATGTCAGGAGGATTATAGGAAAAAATCTCGAAGGGACTCCTGAAGAAAATCCATTGCAAGAGAGACTTTGCAGAAAGAGTAAGCCCCCAACATTTTAAAACGAATTCCTCCTGAAATTCCAAAAGAATTCCTCCTAAAATTTGGACTTCCTGCGATTCCGAAAAAAATCTTCGTGAAATTACTTTTGAGATTTTGTTATTCTTCCTTGTGGAATCCTAAGAAAATTACTCATGGGATTTCGAGAAAATTTCTCCTAAATATTCGAGAGAATTTCCTCTAATACTCCAAGCGTATTCCTCCTAGAACTCCAAAAGAATTCTTTTTGGAATTTTGAGAGAATCCCTCGTAAACTTATGGGAAAATTGCCCTTGTGATTCCGACAGAATTACTCCTGGAAATCCATGTGATTTCGTACTGGATTTTCTAGAGAATACTTTCTTGAATTTCAAGATTACAGAAAATTTCATCTTGGATTCCCTCATTATTCATCTCAAAATGTCAAGTGAATTCCTTATAAGATTCCGAGATTATTTCGAGAAACTACTGGGACTCCGAGATAGTTCCCCTCACAATTACGACGAAATCGTGGAATCTTAGGAGAATTCCTCGTTGGGGGAACTTACTCTTGAAATTCCGAGAGAATTCATCCTGAGATTCCTAGATTATTCCTTCTGGAAATCCTTGAGGATTTCTTCTAGGATTTCAAGAAAATCCTTCCTGATATGTTGAGAGAATTGCCCCTGGATCGCCTTCTAGGATTCCGAGGGAAATCCGAGAGGATTTCTCCTTGTATTTCGAGAAAATTCCTCCTTAGCTTTCAAGATTATTCCTCGTGGAATACCAAATAAATCCCTCCTTAGATCTCAAAAGAATTCCTCCTGTAACCTCGAAATAATTCCTCCTGGCAATACGAGACAATTCATCCTGGAATTTTGAAATAATTTATCCTGCAATTCCGAGTGAATTCCTGATTCCGAGAACGATGTTTGGAACTCCACAACTTAAGAGATAATTTCCTCTTGAAATCCGACAGATTTCCACCAGGAGTTTTGAAATAATTGCTTAAGAAATTCCAAGTTTGCTTATTCCAAGAAATTCTTCAAGAGTTCCGAGAGAATCTTCCCAGAAGTCATTAGAGTATAAATGCAGAAGCTCGGTGAGAATTTAAAGTTTCGTGGAAATGCAGAAATTTTCTTCGGTGAGATCATTTTGCCAGTATACCTGAGAACTGTTTTCACCGTTTTCACAGATATCCACAAGTCGGTCAAATGGATAGAATTGGACCATGTTCGTTTTTCCAGAAATATACCTAAGTAGTTGGCAATTTCAGGTATTACTTGAATTTTCTCACATTTTCTGAACTTGGTGAATGTTTTCTGCTCGAACAAAAATACCCTTTCACAAAGCACTCCCGTGATCAAATCCGTTTATCTTGGCATTCAAACCTTGCCATCATTATAATGGTCTCCAAAATAAATATGCATATCCACCAATTTTCATGCTTAATTAAGTTGAAATCGATTATGACTGAAAAAGTTGATTTCCCTTCTGAACTCAAGTCTGAACTTCAAGACGAAGTAGAAAACAAAACAAACAGAAAGGACCATCGATCGTTATTTATGATTTCATCATTCTCATACACATACATTCTCACTACCATGCAAAGGGAAAAGTGGATGCGTACTTAATACGAGGTTGAAGCTTACCGTTCGATGTATTAACTTTAATACCGGATTTTCTAAAATCCGTATTAAATCGAGTATTATCCTCGTTGGTGCTTACCACCATTAAAAACGTTCTTTCGATGTAAAAATTTGTGACGCACTTATGGCGAATTATTTTAAACGTAAGTAATCTATAGAAAACTATAGTCATATTTATATAAAAAACATTAAACATGGAAACATTTTCTTTTATAGGTACTATAAAGCAAAAATCTGTTCGCACGATCCGCTATAAAAAAATGGCAGGAAGTGATCGAAATTTCTGCGTTGAAATGATCTTTTTGATGTGACTGCAGGAACCACGAATAGATCCATCGTGACCAAAGCGTAGAAATTCCAAATTAAAAAAACGGAACCAGAAGCCATCAAGTGGCGGAACATGTTGAACGGACGAAAGCGGAACCAATGCTAATCGGATCGAGATCAAAAATAGAGGAAAAACGAAAATGTTATCTCAAACAGACCACACTGTAACCGTACCAGATCGGGACTCGGGAAAAATGTCGACGGTAACACGCTGTACTTGATGGAGATGGATCGCGGTGAGACGGACCTGGTGTTCGACAAGAGCATCGGTGTCTGTGAGACACTTGGTATCTGGAGCCATTCACCGATGTGTTGGAACGGTGTCGTTAGTGGGGACTGCAATTGCAAGAAGAGTGGCGACGGAGGACGAAATTCTGACCGAGTGAAGTGAGGAAAGGAACAGTTCGAGGACCCGCTTCACGATGTTATTTTCATGCATGTAGGATTGTTCGCTGATGTTGGCGTAAATACCATCGTTGCGATACGGGCTCAGCATTGGACGGTCATCATCGTTCCGCCGGAAAACCAGACATGCCACTGGTTTCGCGATTTCGCCTCGGATTTGACAGAATTCGAGCCTGGAAGACCAGGATCTCGCAGATTTTACGTGCCGAATTAGTGCTGACTCAGTTACTTTCTGCTATTGAATAAATCAATAAAATATAATTAGTAAAACCTATATCGACCTAAATTTTATGAAAGAAATTAGAAATATTTTACTGTTTACTGTTTCTGACAGAACGAAAACAAAACTAAAATCATTAAAACGGCTTTATACTATTCCCATATACTGGGAAGTTATACTATGCGTTAATAAGTTGAAGTTATACTATCTCCGTTTTGTCCATGTTTAAACTAATACGGGGTCAACCAGGCGAATAGCCAGTTAGCATGACTTTTAACCTATTTAGTATACATTTATTTCTGAGTGTAGGAATATTGGGATGATTATAAATAGCAGAAATAATCAAAATATATAGAATTGCGTACAGTTCTCGTACTTGCTTCATTCGAATGAACATAATAAAGGAGCTTCAATTGACAGTAAATATACCATATCCCTTGAGCAACTATTGAAAATTTATCGCGCCAGAGAAAATACAATATCATATTTACATTCAATAGAATTTACTTCAATGCAAACATATTATTTTTTTTGCTTGGACAAACTATTATATTGAATTCTTGTTACTTTCCTCTCAAAACCGTTCACAGCAAATAACCACGCTTGTATTATACACGTCTTCGAAGATGGATTGCATAAAACATATTTTTAAATAACTTTCACTTACTAAAATTGCAAATAAATCATATTTATTATGTTTAGCTTGCTCAAAATGCACCACATTTCAAAATATTAGATGTTTGTGATCCATTTTGGACCTTGATTGACTAGTAATTCATTTAATAGAGTTAACGATGGCTGTTCCAAAATGCTCAAAATCGTTGATTTTACGACATTCGGAAGTCAATTCGGATTTAGCGAGCCAAAATCTACTAGGAACACATTATTTGATGTTAGGGACAAAATCTTGTTGAGCTGTGTAATACACCCAGGTTTTTTTTACACGGTTTGGTTCTAGTCGTTTAAGACCTTCAGTGTCAATAAAACAATGAGTTAACCACACGAAAAAATTCACGAAAAATCAAAGAAAATTCAGGTGGTATTTAAAAAGCTGTGAAATTTCAGATTAACCGAAAAATTCATGAACTCCAACCGCGTAAAAAAAACCTGGGTGTACACGATTTTAGCAACAACATTCATGAGAACCACTGTCAAAAATATTGAAAACAAAGCAGTGGCGCAGCCACGGGGATGGTTTTGGACATAAAACACCCCCCAGAGACAACACTTTCAGAAGAAATTTTTTTCGAAGAAAAAAAAAAGTTCAGAAAACACCCCTCCCACCCCGACCAATTTTCTGGCTATGCCACTGAAACAAAGACTAACTTCTAAACACAATTTGACGTCCCAGAAATCCAGAATTACAATATGATCATATTGTCAGGCCACCAGATGGTCTACAAATATCGTGAGCATATCAACAAATTATCAAGAGAGTGTAAATACAAATCCGCGATTTTCGCGACAACATTTCAAGGAATCGCGA
Organism: Armigeres subalbatus; assembly: GCF_024139115.2. Taxonomy (NCBI): domain Eukaryota; kingdom Metazoa; phylum Arthropoda; class Insecta; order Diptera; family Culicidae; genus Armigeres; species Armigeres subalbatus. The sequence continues at coordinate 290,601,210 of NC_085140.1, read as the reverse complement.
TTTTCGCCAGGGGGGGAGTAAGCCTGTCATCCACGAACAAATCAAGCCTACCTAAGATGTATTATTCGGGCCTCGCCGCTTGGGAAAGGCGGGCCACCCTGGGCCACCCCGCTTGGCAAGTGTAACATTTTTCGAACTGGAATCTTGTAGGATATTGGTTAACGTACACTACTGCTGACTAACGAAAAAAATGTGGGATTGTTTATTTACATTTACTTCATACTTCATGCAGAGGAGACGCGATGCACCGCATATTACCCCCCTGATTTTCGCGCCAGATCCGCGAAATTCGCAAAAAACGCAAAATTCGAGACTGCTGTAACAGCCCTGGAATAAAGAGTAAAACATAAAAAAATAGAAAGTAATCTTGGCAAGAATCAAAAACCAAATACAAAAACCAAGAACAAAAAAGTCTTGCTCCTTTCTATGTTACCTTAACATTTTTTTTAGCTGTATACACGGTTAGAAAAAAAGTACCTAATTTTAGGTACTTTTTTCTCTTGCATTTCTCTCTCTCTCTTCCCTTTGTTGTCATAAAATGAAGAGCAAAACCACTCAACATGGGCATTAAATGTGGGAACTCAACGTTAAGTAATCTCATGTTTACAAAAGTTGAATGAAATTTACCTAACTTTTGGTTAGTTGCTATTTAAAATTAAGAATATTTTATCTAATATTAAGAGAATTTTACTTAATTTCAAGTAAAAATTACTTTATTTTGCGTTCCCACTCTAAACCCCCGATTTAAGTGAAAAGTACCTAATATTAGGTACTTCTTTCTAACCGTGTAGTCTAAAAAATAAGAATTCCGTATATAAAAATTGAAAGACAACAAGAAGTCGCAAGAAGGTTGCGGATCATTTTAGTTTTTGCCCATATTAACGTCATATGTGAATTTTTCCCGAGCCTGTGACAATCGCGGTGTCATCATCATCAATAACCGCTGTCATAATTGAAAAGTAGTATGAAAAAAAAATTGTGCCCGGGACGATTTGGCGATGGGCTAAACAATAGCATGACTTCTTCTTCTTCTTCTTCTTCTTCTTATTGGCATTACATCCCCACACTGGGACAGAGCCGCCTCGCAGCTTAGTGTTCATTAAGCACTTCCACAGTTATTAACTGCGAGGTTTCTAAGCCAGGTTACCATTTTTGCATTCGTATATCGTGAGGCTAGCACGATGATACTTTTATGCCCAGGGAAGTCGAGACAATTTCCAATCCGAAAATTACCTAGACCGGCACCGGGAATCGAACCCAGACACCCTCAGCATGGTCTTGCTTTGTAGCCGCGCGTCTTACCGCACGGCTAAGGAGGGCCGTGCATGACAGCATGACAGTAGCCTGATTTTTCCACTAAAATTGGTTTCGTCGTCGATCAATGTTCATAGTTCTATTGACGACTCTTAGGAAATTGGCTTCAGGATCAGCAACTTCGTGACAGCAACCTTTCAACGAAAACAACATTCAACTGAAAACCGGATAAAGGCCGGCGATTTCGTGAAAGGCCGTGAATACGCTAGCTGCACGCGGTGGAATCGGAATTGATGCCTTAAACCAAGACAAAATTTTCAAAACGACTTATCTGCTTTTGTAAACAAAGATTCAAAAGACGATTTGACGAATCTGATAGCTCTCCCACGCAAACTAGCACTATCAACAGGTAGCGGAAACCTTCATTTACCATTTGATGGTGTTAGTTTGCGTGGGAGTGCTATCAGATTCGTCAAATCGTCGTTTGAATCTTTGTTTACAAAAGCAGATAGATCGTTTTGAAAATTTTGTCTTGAAACGTTCAGGGGAACTAGAGGAACATCGCACAGTGTTTTATTTCGTCATTTTTACGATCGAAATACAAAAACTCGAAAAGTGTTGATTTTTGATATAGAGTTTGTTCACAGAAGTTTCAAGATATTTAGGAGCGCATCTTTCGATAAAAACAGTTTGATGATAATCCCCCTAAAAGTGAGTTGAGAAAATAATTTTTCCACTAAAATGAGTTAGACATGTAGTGTCTTCCGCAAAGTTGTAGCAAATTGTAATACGAGCAACTTTGCTGAACATCTATACCGAGTCTATATCTCTTATATAACAAACTTGAGACGTTTTATGTAAAAGCCCCTTTAAAACCATATTTTTCATTCTAGCTCTAACATTCTAACTTCTAACTCTTCTACAAAGTTGTTAAGCAAAATAACATGTTTTTGCTGAACATTGTAACTTTCCATCTAACATACAACAAAAGTCATCATACATATTTTTAGAGGTATTTCCACTTATAATTACTTATAATTAAAAAGTCGCATATTTCTTCACGATATGCTGAAAGTCGCCCATTTCATCTTCCTACTGACATTGAAAACTTTTGTCGACAAGAATCTTCTTGATCGCTGTGTTAAAAACTTGTAAGCCCATGAAAACTCATAATATTTGAATAACTTTGGTTTTATAAGAGATAGAAAGTTACAATGTTCAGCAAAAACATGTATTTTTGCTTATTAGACAACTTTGTAGAAGAGACGGAAAATGTGAATAATCATTGAAATTAGTTTAAGTTAAGGGAATGAATTCAAAAGGATTTCAACATAAAACATGTTAAGTTCGTTATACCAAAAATATAGAAACTTGGCTTCATCACCGCATTTGTTTTAAATAGCATTTGTTGTAACATTAATTTGCTAGTTGTTTCCAAATTTAACTGGATTTGTATTCATTGTTCTGTTTGTCTTCGCTTTCACACTCTAACTAAAATAGTTTTAGTATCTTCTTTTCTTCTGTATGCAACTTCCTTCGACTTCTCGACCAACCTCGGGCTTTTGATACAATGGGATTCAACGAACTCAGTGATCAATGCGTCAGTTCCTCGCTTGTCCTAAAATTCAACTACAGCAGATGTTTCAGCTGTTTCAATCAAATCGAAATGCTTCGACATGTGTGCTGTGTATGTTTATTGTATTTCACACGTGTGTACACACGTGTGTACACGAATACTTCCAGTAATTTGAATTCTTTGAAATATATTTTTTATGAACTTTTTATTTTTTTGTGCTTTTTTTTTCAATTTAAAGGACATACTTTTATATAGCTTCATATAACTTTGTATGACTTTTATAAAATTTATATGACAAACAAACGTCACATACATAGTTACGAAACCCCTTAAAAACATTATTTTAGATAGAACTAATTCCAATGAATTTTCACATTTTCGCCTCTTCTACAAAGTTGTCAAAAATATCATGTTTTTGTAGCAAAAATACATATTTTTGTTGAACATTGTTATTTCCTATCTCTTATAAAACCAGTGTTAGTCAAATATTACGAATTTTCATGGTCTTACAAGTTTTTAACACAACAATCAAGAAGGCACAAGTTTTCAATGTCAGTACACGTAAAAAAAATTTAATGTTATTTATTATTAATATTTCTAATACTTTTTTGCCAAAACAGGCGCTTAATGACATGTATAAGAAAAACCTTATACATCGCATTAGTCACATACATTCGGAAACTTATACTTTTTATTAACTTATGAATGTTATTAGCTTTTTGATATGGGATTCATTAGGTGGCATAATGAAGAGTATAAGCATTTTCGAATGGTTTTTTTGCCACAACATATAAGGTTATTTTTTTACGTGTAGGAAGATGAAATGGGCGACTTTCAGCATATCTTGAAGAAATTTGCGACTTTTGCAATTAAGGGAGTAATTAACCTCTAAAAATATGTATAATTGAATGATAACTTGTGTTGTATGTTAGATGGAAAGTTGCAATGTTCAGCTAAAACATGTTATTTTGCTTGCTTAACAACTTTGTAGAAGAAACAGAAAATGGGAAAAAATCATAGGAAAGAGTTAGAATGAAAAATATGATTTTTAAGGGGCATTTACATAAAACGTCTTAAGTTTGTTATATATAAGAGATAGAGACGCGGCATGTTCAGCAAAGTTGCTGGTATTACAATTTACTACAACTTTGCGGAAGACACTACGTGCCTATCTTATTCTGGTGGAAAAATAATTTTCTCAACTCACTTTTAGGGGGATTAATCATCGAACTGTTTTTATCGAAAGATGCGTTCCTAAATATCTAGAAACTTCTGTGAACAAACATTATATAAAAAAATAAACACTTTTCGAGTTTTTGTATTTCGATCGTGCAAATGACGAAATAAAACACTGTGCATCGCCCAACATAGATGAATAAGGAGCTCTACAATACACCAGGCACAGAGAAACAAACGCCTCACTCAACATATGTTCCATCGTACACCTTTTTAACGGTTTATTTAACTTTTTTTAGGTGGTCAATCGGCCACCGATGGCGCTTTCATCGATTATGCTTGTGTTTGACGTTTGCACACTACCGCCATCTGGTTGCCGCTTGGCCACACACCGGGATTATAGCATTGGGTGACAATGTTTTCGTGACGATGATTTTGATTACATTTTGTTCTAAGTGAGACGTCTGTTTCTCTGTGCACCAGGCATTGCTCTATCAGGGCTGGTAGTGACCCATGCAGGTCAAAATAGTGACTTTAGTGACCAAAGCTGACAAAAAAGGGGCCAAATAGTGACTTTCAGTTGCAGGAAAAGTGACCAAATAATGACTTTCAGTTTCAATTGAAAGTTCGATGAGACGAAATCAAGCGTTTTTGGGTCGAATGAAAAACTTTTTTTTACGACCTGCAGGATCATGCTCTCTGAACTTTTAAAATATTTTTCCTCCAAAATACGCAAATTTTCCAACTTGCAGTGCGTTTTGCTATGGAATTCGATAGCGCATGCAATCTTCAAAATTGGGGAGCCTTGATTCTCTCTATGATATCTACTAAATAAATATTTTTTTGAGCAAACTCTTCATTACACCTGTCACATCTACAAAAAAAATAGCCGCTTAAGAACAATTTATATTTTCCTGAATTGTTTTGCCAAACTTCTCAAGTCTCCTCATAGTGTGCCAACACCAATCAAAATTCAATTATCCGGAAAATGTGGTGGGATGTTGGCATTTTTTATCAGTGAAGATCATTTAGCATATTTACGGCTTTGTGCTGTGAAAAAATGATGGCATTTTGTCATTATTACGAGAAGTTGTTCAAATTTTACGTGGCCACCTCAAAACATCTTTAAGAGGGACAAAAAAATAATCGAGTAAATAAGGTTGTCAATCAAAAAAATAGCTCGCCACATAAGGATCATTTCTCGCGTAACATATGATTACGGCTTATAAACCAAAACCATGATTTTTGGTTTTCTTGCATGAACGATTGCTTTGTAAATTATTCTTCATGCTAGTTAAAACTCCGTACTTGATATCTCTTAAGAAACACATTAATTGCTATTTTGAGTGAACGTCTCATGAACCATTTGCACCATAGTGGTTTTTAAGTCCTTTGTTGGCGCCCTTAACTACCATGCGGAATATTTGCTTTGGTTTTAAGGCCGTTCACTATATATTGTTTATTTAGAAAAACTAGCTTCAAGTTATTTTAAAATCTATATTCTTACTAGGTTTTCGATATATCGCATAACAGAACTGATCTGGCTAACAAATCTAAACAAATCCGATGGTGTTAGTAGCTTTGAGCAAACGGCTTAAAAACCAGACGTGTTGCCGGTGATGCGAGTAAACGGCGCGATTTTCGTTTTTGCTGAAATTTTGTAGATTTCGAATGGTTTTTCAATTAATCTTGATCTGCTGTTATAATATAACCATTTACGTATAGTATTGATATGGTTTTGGCAATGAAATGTGTTTCTACTTCAATAAATGAATTAAATTAGTCTTAGAAAATTTCAACCTCATTTTTCTCGCTTCTGCTCTGTTGGTTTTTCGGCCCTAGTCATATGTTGCTCGAGATTTGTCTAGAGGATCTATAATAAAAATATGCTACAATACTATTATACTGTACTGTACATATAGTATTATACAATACCTACTATATTTGTCTCATATGAATAGGAAACCCAGCAAAGATGGGAAAGATATGCAATTCACGGCAATATAGCTCTTGGTAAAATAGCGGAGAATTATGTCTCCCAAGGGATCAAGTCTTCCCACCTTCCCTACTGTATAAAGTTTAAGCTTTAAAACAAAATTGGAATCGGCAGGTCTCCTGCTTGCGTGACTGTATACCAATTTATAAATTGTGACATGAAACACCTTTAGTTAGCTACTGGTGAAATGCCAATAAAAGCAGCGAGTTAAATGGCTGGCGCAGTTTCTGAGCGATCATTTTTCCAAGATCCGTAATTTCATTTCCGCCATGATCAAAGCATCATCCGACGGATACATACAGCTTTATTAAAAAAAATCTAAATCAATAGTTTCAAAATAGTTGAAAATAGTGACTTTTTGCGAGAAAAAGTGACTTCAGTGACTTGAGGTCGAAAAAAGAGACTTTTTAGTGACTTGCCTGAAAAAAGTGACCAAGTCACTAAAAAGTGACCCGCTACCAGGCCTGCTCTATAAGAGCTTGCTGACGTTTGATCATCTTTCTCTTTCAAGCACATAGGAAGGATGGGATTTGTTTTCATCGGGAAACGTTTCCAGATGAAAACAATACCTATCCTTCCTACGCGCTTGAAAGAGAAAGATGATTAAATTTATAACTGTATCTTCCTTGACCTGTTAAAATTAATAACTGTATCTTTCTTGACCTGAAAAATAGTTTATAACTACCAGGTTTACGTTATTACTAATAAATTACAATTACAATTACAATTAAACGTCAGAAACCCTTATAGCCAACCAGGTATTCAGGTAGGATGTGCAGGGGGAAGCCCATATGGCATAATGCCATTTGGCATAATGCCGTTTGGCATAACGATTTAAATGTCTAAAGGCCATTTGGCATAAAGACCATTTGGCTTAACGACCATTTGGCATAATTTGTTGGGTACCTCGAGGCCATTTGGCATAACGACCGTTTGGCATAATGACCATTTGGCATAATCCTCGAAAAATGAATTAAATACAACGGGCCGTTTAGCAAAACTACCATTTGGCACAAAAAAGGTTAATCGTAGAAATATATCGACATTGCTGTTTCATAAGGGCGAAAGTCGCAAACTTTAACATTGACTTCTTCTGCTGATTTCAGGAAGATTAAAGACTTCTGGCGATATTTTCCACTTCTGTTTGATAGAAGGCGCGGAGCGCCACCAGTTCCAACTGGTTGTTACCTGGGAGCGGTCCTAGTTGTTGAGAAATTGGCAAGAAAAGGCATTGTTTACGATTGCGAGTATGCATTTTCCCGGGATGAAGCAACAGAGTAGATAACTCCTTTGTATTTACCCGGAATGAGGCAAAAGAGTGAATGATTCATTTCTTAAAAATACGCGTTTGCCCGGGATGAAGCAAAACAGTAGATGACTCCTTCTTTAAAAGTACGCATTTGCCCGGAATAATGCAAAAGAGTAGATGTCTCCTTCTTTAAAAGTATGCATTTGCCCGGGATGAAGCAAAAAAGAAGATGACTCCTTCTTTAAAAGTACACATTTACCCGAAATAAGGCAAAAGAGTAGATGACTCCTTCTTTCGAAATACGCATTTGCCTGGGATGAAGCAAAAGAGTAGATGACTCCTTCTTTAAAAGTACGCATTTACCCGGAATAAGGCAAAGTAAGCCACGAAGCAACTCATAAGCAGGATCAGAAGCAGCACGGCGAACCACGGAAAATATGCCAATATTAATTAGTCTAAGTATGAAGACTAAGGACAACTCTTTGTATAACATATATCAGATTAAACTGTACTTCTTTGTATTTTCATCCCGAGCCATTTTTTTAATCCCATTTTTTGGTTGCCACCCGTTAGGAGTAAAAGTAAATCACTCCTTAAAATACGCATATGCCCAGAAAAAGGCAATAATATAGATATAAATTGAGCTTCTTCCTAGAGTTTTTATAATTCTTTTAATATTTATGCCAAATGGTCATTATGCCAAATGGCCCTAAAATCGTTATGACTATTTTTCTTTATTATGCCAAACGGTCGTTTTGCCAAATGGTCTTTATGCCAAATGGCCCCTGGCTATTCAACTCGTTATGCCAAATGGTATTATGCCAAACGGACTTATGCCAAACGGCATTATGCCAAATGGAATTATGCCATTTGGGGTAGCCCCGGATGTGCAATATGGATCATAAAAAAAAACCTACCTTCCGCTCCCGCTTCTCCGCTTGGACTTTCTTCCGATGAAGATGTCTCAGAGTCTGCCAGCGATGACGAGGAACCATGCTGTTCTTTAAGTTTTTCCAACTGGGCTAGTTCGAACGGTAGCTTTGGCGCCAGAGGTCGTTGTTTCTTCGCTGGATTAAATGCACCACAGAAGGCACATCGGAATGCCGCATATTCGTATTCCTCCTGCAAAGCCATACCTAGAAAAGAGTTGTTTATATTATTTATCATTGATAATTTATTATCGCTGGGAATTGCGCGAAGCATACCATTGTGCATGAGGCATTCCCGACATATCATAGCGAAGCGACTGCTGGGTCCATCGCCCACCAGATAGTCAACCATCTTCTCGATCACTCCCTTCTGACTGTGGTTGATGACCGGGTACGGTGTGCGCCGGTATGGCATACCCTGCTGCGGTACCATTCCCACGGGACGTTGAATGAGACCAGCAGATTGCGATTGTTGGAAAGGACTCGGCATGCCTGGATACGGTTGCCTTGTATTTACATTGAATCCTATCGGGGTATTTGACTGCATTTGCTGCCGCATCGGAGTTCCTTGGTGTTGCGGTGCTGAGGCGGGCTGTGGCCCGAGAGAGGTTCGCATTGAGACTGCAGGGCCTTTCGGTGTTGTCATTATCGGTTGGGCACCTTTCATCGGCGATAAACCTTGACACGGGAATGAGTAAATATTACAATTACATATTCAAGTTGGTTGAAATGGATTATTTAAAAGTTCCTCTCATGGGTCGCCAAGCTTTGATATTGGAAGTCAATCATGGAAGTATTACGTATATAAATTTTAGAACCACTGTACGCTAATTTGATCTCAATCGAACAAGAGTTAGAGGTGTCTAATTGAATTAAATTTTAACATTTTTTATCCAAGAAAACACTCGATTTTTTTTGTGCCTGAGATTCAGTGTGTTTCTCCCATATGAATAGGAAATCCAGCAAAGATAGGACTGATATTTGATCACAGGCAGTATAAGCTTTGAGATTTTGAGTTTTTCTCAACACCAAATGAAATTCGTAAACTTACCACTGGGTAACACCAACTGGGTTTGCATCTTGTGAGACTTTTCTCCAAATTTGTTCAAAATGTCTACCGCCACCTTGTATGTCTCTTTATCCATGACCTTTTCCAGAATTTTCTTTTTCTCCGCCCGAAGATCTTTCAGTTCGTTTGTGTTGTTGACCACTTTGCGCTCGAAGTACCACGCAAGACTTTTCTTTATTAATGTGATGCTGAGAAAAGAAACCACAAAATCCAATTTAGCGATGATTACATTAATGAGCATTCAATTTGACTGTCATAAACTTACATCATCGGACAAATCAGCAGAGGCAGCGAGTGGATGATCCGCTCGTTCCATGTTGGCGGGAAGAATACAAAGTAAAACACCGCAAACGAAATTACGTACAAACCGATAGAAATAACCAGGAAGTTGGCCACGAACCGCTTTTGACGCTGTTGAGTGCTGATTGTGTACTCCTCGATGTCCTTTATCTTTTCTTCCAGGTTTTGCAATATCTCGTAGGTTGTTTTCTCTTTCTGTTGTAAAAGGAATGGAAGCGTGAAGTTTACGATTCAATGGAATGTAAAAAAATCGCCACAAGCACGAAACAAGGGAATTTAAGGCAAAAAGTGAAGGTGACCCATGCATGATCAATTAAATTTATTCTCAAGTAATGCGCCATACGGGCGGACGAGGGTTAATAAATAATTCATGAATGCTTCACTTTGTAACGCATTCCACCTCATTGCTTAAAAATGAAATACAAACGCAAAATTTGTTTTAATCAAACTATGGATATACAAGTAAATATATGTATAAAGACAATATATACTTGGCCGGTACGTAGAAAGAGAAAGCTAGTTATCTAAACAGTAATTCTTCCAGACAAAGATATGCATTAAACGGTGTTAATATATAACGGCTTTTGAAATCCTATCAACCTATCAACCTCACCGACTTTAAAATTACAGAAAAACAAACAAAAGTTTGTAAAATTGTGAATATTTTGAATATTTCCTAGGTAAAACAAGTATTTGACCCTTACAATGACTGCTACAGATTTCCAACTTTTAGTAGTGTCAAACTTTATTGATCTTTTTAATATTTTTTTCTGTGGTTTCGTACAAAAAGCAAATAGAATATTCAGGTTGCCATACCACAATGCGTCTATTCGACCCCGCATTCCCCCTATCAAGTTCACGATAACACATCATACAGCAATATACACCATGTAAATACTTACCCGAAATCGTGAAATTATGGCCCCCATGGTACCGATAGGGAAGTCCGATTCAAATTCAGAACTGCGTCACTCAATTCCAAAGTTGCAGAAATGCCAACGGAAGCATCCGACCATTGGACACACAATTCTGCAACAAAAAAATCAATCTAATAATAACCACTATCCATGAGCAGACGTCGGCATTAGGCGGAGTTGTAAATCCAAAAATAGAGCTATCTCAAGTATCTGCTCTGGCTAGTTAATAAGTTTATTTCCTTTCGTTTCTGCTGCTTCGAAGTTCCGATTCAATGCATAACACAGTCCACTAACTTTTGCACTTTGATTCCGATTTTCAACACCGTCACGGAAGAAAACGTCACTGATCACACACCGCCCAAGCAAGTCCTTTTTTCTGTGGTGCTTCTCCTGTGCCTGATACGATTCATATTTTTTTCACCTTCGCGTCACTCAGAGATAGTCAAGTCGGCAGTTATCAACATTTTATGAATCATTATTTTTCTCATTAATTCTTGCCCTTGATTAATCAAGAGAAGTTGAACACTCACCTTTGCGTTGCAGGGCGTGATTGATTTATTTTCGCAAGATGCTGGATTTCGCTTCTATTTTTTGCCAACACAAAATTCAGCGTCAGCCACCGTTTGATGGTGATAACGCGAGTTGTTCATCAAAGAGGGGAGAGAGGTGCTGATGGGCGAAGCAATTTTTTGTTTTTGTAGCTGTCAAATAAACTTCAACTTTGAACCGTTTCAGCAGGGTTGCTCTAAATGCCCGTTCCAGAATAAGCCTTTTCATGTGACACTGATGGAGACCATATACACGCTTAGTTCACTTTACCTATTTATGGGTACTTGATTCCAAGCTTGATTCACCCATATTTGGGTAAAAGCATGCTTTACATATAATATGGGTGAAATATACCTATACAATCAGTAAAGTTTACTTATAAAATTGTTGAAGCAGCTTTACCCATATATGGGTAAATGAACTTACCCATATTTGGATGAAAAAAATAACATTTTCGTTCAGTCGAAAACATCACGGGCACGGATACCGTGTGAACCCGGATAAAAAACAACCATAAGCTCTATGGTGCAAACTGTATAAAAACAATACAATTCAAGGGAAACAATAGAAAATATTGTTTTTGAATTGTATGACTTTTCGAACAAATAAACCCATCTACTGTGTTATTTCTTCGAAAATGTGTGTTGTACATATAATAGATTCACAGAGAAACAGACGTCTCACTTAGAACAAATTTACTTAAAAATCATTGTAATTAATTCAAATTCATATACGTTAGAACACTAGCGCTATCTGTTTGCCGCTCGACCACCTAAAAAGATATGCATATCAAGACGATTTCGTTAAAAGAACCTAATTGGTATGATGAAAAAATATTCAATGTGCGATACTTAAAATAACAAGTAATTTAACACAAAACAACAACCGCGTCATGTAACACTGCTTTTATGCTATCGCCTAGCAATATTAAATTCAAAAATAAATAGAAAGTAATACAGAAATGCGCAATGCAACAATAATATTTTATTCCAAAAACAAATAAGACATTTTGGAAAACTACACCTTTTTATCTGTCAACTTATTGCTGTTACGCACACGCACACTCATTTGTTGTTTAACTATTGGATGTTGTTTGGGCCGTGACATAGTCGATCATTTGCGTTTTTAGGGATCTTATTTCCATTTTCCGGACAGTGTTCCGACGAAAAAGTTAATCGTCTACTCAGCGGATATCTCAACTTCCAGGAGCTAGGATTATGGATTACAGAATCGATTTTTGTGATTATATTCGAAAAGCAAGAAAAGGTAAGTTAAATGAGATTTTGCATTTGATGACATTGTAAATAATCGTTACCATTTTCTGAAATAACAGCGTCTTCGGCAAGTAACTCTCTCACTCTCGATGCACAAAAATCTGGAATGCAACAGAGACTGCTAATTGAAGTGGGGAACAGCCCAGTCGACAGAACCGATAGTTGTAACTGATTGTGAAAGTGATGTGTTGCCGCAACCGTTCAATTATACTGGAGGTTCCCGTACTATGAGTGTTTTCTGTAAAAATCATCATTGTGATTTCAATTGCACCGGTGTTTGTTGTTTGACAATAAATTATGGTTGCATAGAAGTGGAATTATTTTTGTTGACTACTCGACGCATATTCCACGATCAGGAGGATGTGGGTGTATCCGAAAATGTATATTCTGTGAAAATCATCAATTACAAGTACCACGACAAAGCTCGAGGTTTTCTAAATTGTGTAAAATATTGCTGATGCCGTGGCATTTTAAGAGATCGGTGAGCCTGACCGTGAATTGTAAATAAAGGCGAAGGGTGATTCAGAAAAATGTGATGATGGAGAAAAGTGTTTGTAGGTTCATTTATGATTTTTTTTCTTACGACCAACTAGTTATAATGACTTTCATAACGGACGGTGCAAATTGCAGGTGTTACACTTTCATCTATCTAGGTAAATTCATACGAACAGCTTTTCGGTTGCGCTTTCCATCACGCTTAGCCTTTTGTTTCATACGCAGAGATAGTTTTACTTCCCTTAAAAACCCTTGAATGAATGTGTTAAAAATCTTATCTAGAATCGTTTCGAAGCATTTCTGACACATCTCATCACAGAAATTATCGTAAATAATGTATTGCTTTAGACGTGTTTTAACATTGCGTCGATTTTGATATAGGAATTTCCTAAATTTTTGCTTGTATGTGGTAAATGCCTGTAGTCCTATTTCGAATAATAACGTGCTTGGATAGCACACAGCTACTTTATTTTACCGGAGTCGGTAAAATTTTACTGAGTTTTTGGACTACGGATCACCCAGTAATTTCAACAGCAATATTTTACCTAACCGAGTTTTCAGCATAAACGAGAAATGTCAAATGAACATTAAAATCGGTAATGAAGGTTGTTTGTTTATATGAACATAACTGAGTTAGTCAGTAAATGAGGATTTATTTTTTGGAAAATATTTTACCGACTGGACAGTATATCAACTCAATACCTTTACATGAAATATAAAAGCCAATTCATATTATGATAATTTATACGCGGTATTTGACATTATAAAGAGTATTTTGATGTAAATGTTCACTCATTGTATTTTTATTTAACTTCTTCTTGTCAATTTTCACGTAAAATACCTCGTTAATTATCGTAATCTGAATAGGCTATAAGTATGAAGAAATGAAGACTTTGGTCGGTTATAATTTATTATCAGACAGGGATTGAATCCTAGGCTATAAAAGAGGCTCTGTCTTTTATTAACATCATCCTTAGCACATCGACAAATCACAACACACAGACATCATCCTTAGCACACCGATCTTAGCACCGTCACACCAACGGTGCTTAGCACCGTGAAAAACGTTTTTCGCATTCTGATTACGACGAGGATTACGATAATTCCAGGGGCTATTCTCCATGATTAATTCTCGCTAAACTTTTCAAAAGGTCCTAAGTAACATTTTTTTCATGATTTAATCTGAATAGTGCAATCAATATATTTCATGTTAATCTGTTGATTGCAATACTCAAATTAAATCATGAAAAAAATGTTACTTAGGACCTTTTGAAAAGTTAAGCGAGAATTCTTTTGAAAAAAGTTCCCAGAGGTAGGAAGTACCGGTTCTCATGATGCATTTCACTTGTTTTACACAGCTGTGCGATCTGTGGCTTTAAAAGTTCACTTTCTGAAACACGTTAACTAGCACGACGGAAATACTTTTCAAAATGGTAGCTCAACCCCTCAACAAGAGAAAAAGAATCAAGAAAACAACATCGAGCATTTTTTAATGGCTATTCGGTAAATTTAGTATAGATTTGTACCGACTTTTTGTGCTGTTCAGTAATTTAGGGATTCAATGATTTGTTCAGTAAAAATAAGTAAACGTCAGAATAATAAACATGACTTTTTACCGAAAATCGGGAATTTATTATTGACAATCATTTGTGATCAACTGAAAAACTAATATTTCGGTAAAAACAAAATTTTACAGTTGAAACTCGGCAAACAAAATACCGAACATTGAAATGCCGATTAAGTGTGCAAGAGGCATTTTTAATGTGCTGAAGCAATATACTCGATCGTTTTATCCAGATTCTCTCGATCAGTAGTCAAACGTTGTCGACACTTACTGTGTGATAGCTTTACAACAGTCGCTCCTAAAATATAGGTAAGGCCGTTGAGTTCCTTGTTGGTGAAGTTAGAATTTGCAGATTTTAGTGGTCGTAGTTTGTATTTGAAATGCGGCGAGTATTCCTCCATTTCCCAAAGATCTTCTAATTCCATATCATTGAAGTCACATAGTGGTACGGCATTGTCGGATTCACAATTGCTTCCTTGTATTTTCTCGTTCGCAGCGATTGTCGCACTTTTCAATGCTGCTGCAAATTGAACAGCATTAGGTGAATCATTTCGGCCGCATCGACGCCTTACTTCTGAGAACAAATTTTCGTTGGGATCTTGGCAAAGATGGTTTGTTGAAAGATTCTCGTAGCCAAATTCGTTGTTCAACTTGTCCCATAGCCATTGTACGGCGTTGATATTCCTGACGAACCCGTAAACAAAATTCGGGTGACGTTGTTTTGCAGTCAACTCTTTCGAGTCTCGAATCGCCTTGAAATTAAAATCAGAACAAGACTTTATTAAATAAATAAATTACATGTTGTTAGTTTAGCGTTTCACAGTATACGACTAATACCTGCTTAATGTTGAAACAAGTGTCTCTTGTGAAATATAAATGATTCAACAGCTTTGAAGCTTTCGAAAGAAATCCCCAATGACAAGAATCATTCATGATCGCGTTACGATACGCCTGTATAAAAACATTGTACTGTTTA
This sequence comes from Armigeres subalbatus, assembly GCF_024139115.2. NCBI lineage: Eukaryota > Metazoa > Arthropoda > Insecta > Diptera > Culicidae > Armigeres > Armigeres subalbatus. The sequence goes on along the minus strand of NC_085140.1, from coordinate 290,585,886 downwards.
TTAGAGCGAAATCAGAGTAAATGTAGGAAATATTCAAATTATAGTATTGTACATAGTTGATAACATTCGAATATTTTCCAGATCGATAATTTAGAATTAATTCCTTACAAAACTATTGTAATTCACCTTTCTTTCATTTTGGGATCCTTTTGAATTGAAGCAATCAAACAAATTGTCGAAAAATCCTACAAAGCTTGCTGTTCCTTTTGCCTCCTGTGAAAGCTCCTTAGATTCTACGTAAAACTCTATACCTTTGGCAACAGAGTTACTCAATGTTCGAGCTGCTTTCGATACATTCATGGTTGCAAATGGAGCCATGTTAATAATCTCTTCTTTGAGCTTTGGTACAAGTCTGGGAATGGAACAGTGATCGATTTCAAATAGTTGTCTTATCCATTTGAATGATGCTATTTGACCAGCAAAAATGGCATTATGCTTTAGTAGCATATTACGGGCGCTTTTCAGTAGATGAGGAGTATCAAACATTACAGCAATATCAGTACCTTCTATTCTAACTGTTGGTTTCTCCGTGGTTGATTTTATTTCTTTCGCCATTTTAACATTGGTGGTGCATTGGTCCATGGTTAACACTAATGGATATAACCCACGCAGCCTCAATGCTTTGATAGATCGTTTGATAAGATCAAACTGATCCTGACTGCCGAGAGTATTATGCGCCAACTCGTATCCAATAGCCTGCAATTTAAAGTAAGTTTAATAGAAAATAACTGACAAAACTCGATTTTCCGGAGGAAAAAGCGCCAGCAGGAAGATCGAGACCGTGAAGAAACGGAGCAACTGTACCGCGCTAATAACACACGAAAGTTCTATGAGAAGTTAAACCGATCACGTAAGGGCCACGTGCCACAGCCCGATATGTGTAAGGACATAAACGGGAACCTTCTTACGAACGAGCGTGAGGTGATCCAAAGGTGGCGGCAGCACTACGAAGAACACCTGAATGGCGATGTGGCTGACGAAGATGGCGGTATGATGATGGACCTGGGAGAACGCGCGCAGGACATAATTCTACCGGCTCCGGATCTCCAGGAAATCCAGGAGGAGATTGGCCGGCTCAAGAACAACAAAGCCCCTGGGGTTGACCAACTACCAGGAGAGCTATTTAAACACGGTGGTGAGGCACTGGCTAGAGCGCTGCACTGGGTAATTACCAAGATTTGGGAGGAGGAAGTTTTGCCGCAGGAGTGGATGGAAGGTGTGGTGGGTCCCATCTACAAAAGATGCTGGATTGTAGCAACTACCGCGCAATCACATTGCTGAACGCCGCCTACAAGGTACTCTCCCAAATTTTATGCCGTCGACTAGCACCAACTGCAAGGGAGTTCGTGGGGCAGTACCAGGCGGGTTTTATGGGCGAACGCTCTACCACGGACCAGGTGTTTGCCATTCGCCAAGTACTGCAGAAATGCCGCGAATACAACGTGCCCACACATCATCTATTCATCGACTTCAAAGCCGCATATGATACAATCGATCGGGACCAGCTATGGCAGCTAATGCACGAACACGGTTTTCCGGATAAACTGACACGGTTGATCAAAGCGACGATGGATCGGGTGATGTGCGTAGTTCGAGTTTCAGGGGCATTCTCGAGTCCCTTCGAAACCCGCAGAGGGTTACGGCAAGGTGATGGTCTTTCGTGTTTGCTATTCAACATCGCTTTGGAAGGTGTAATACGAAGAGCAGGGATTAACACGAGTGGTACAATTTTCAATAAGTCCGTCCAGCTATTTGGTTTCGCCGACGACATAGATATTATGGCACGTAACTTTGAGAAGATGGAGGAAGCCTACATCAGACTGAAGAGGGAAGCCAAGCGGATCGGACTAGTCATCAACACGTCGAAGACGAAGTACATGATAGGAAGAGGTTCAAGAGAAGACAATGTGAGCCACCCACCGCGAGTTTGCATCGGTGGTGACGAAATCGAGGTGGTAGAAGAATTTGTGTACTTGGGCTCACTGGTGACTGCCGAAAATGACACCAGTAGAGAAATTCGGAGACGCATAGTGGCTGGAAATCGTACGTACTTTGGACTCCGCAAGACGCTCCGATCGAATAGAGTTCGCCGCCGTACCAAACTGACAATCTACAAAACGCTAATTAGACCGGTAGTCCTCTACGGACACGAGACCTGGACGATGCTCGTGGAGGACCAACGCGCACTTGGAGTTTTCGAAAGGAAAGTGCTGCGTACCATCTATGGTGGGGTGCAGATGGAGGACGGTACGTGGAGGAGGCGAATGAACCACGAATTGCATCAGCTGTTGGGAGAACCATCCATCGTTCACACCGCGAAAATCGGACGACTGCGATGGGCCGGGCACGTAGCCAGAATGTCGGACAGTAACCCGGTGAAAATGGTTCTCGACAACGATCCGACGGGCACAAGAAGGCGAGGTGCGCAGCGGGCAAGGTGGATCGATCAGGTGGAAGATGACTTGCGGACCCTCCGTAGACTGCGTGGTTGGCGACGTGTAGCCATGGACCGAGCCGAATGGAGAAAACTCTTATATACCGCACAGGCCACTTCGGCCTTAGTCTGAATAAATAAATAATTAATAGAAAATAATGATACATGAGCTGCTATAGGGTTACGAATGGTATTCCCGTCAGGGAACAATTCCCGGCACAGGCTCAACAACCAAGAATAGAAACATTATTTTGCCAAAAGTCCCCCGTAACCGTGTGAGCTCACTTGAGAACTTACGATGCAGCTAGTTGAATTTGAATTTAAAGTTGCAATTGTGGCTTAAGAGAGGTATGCCGAAGCGCAATAGCCTGTTGGGAATACCTGCCGTTACCCTATGTCAAAATTTTAATACCTGTTTGAATCTTTTTCGCACTGTTCTACTACGCTCATCGGTTTCATCATATGTTTCCCATCTTGTTGGTTGCAATGGAGCAATACCAGAGACCATTACAACAACCCGCATGGAAGGATGTCTAAAAGCGAACAGGAATATACCTGAATAGGACGCAAACCACCTTAGCCAAGCCACAATTTCATCCAGCGCTTAACCCAAGTTCCTTTTAAGAATGATTGGGCATGTGTGTGTTACCGGTACACTCATACCGCCAAATAAATTAAGCGGTTCAACTGTCACAAAACCTCGCGCTTTTTTCGTCTTCATTTTTTCACCGAGTCGAGTGCGGTTCGGCCAAAGCTTTACCTTGCTGTTCTGGGGCAATCAACAAATTCCTGATAGCGACACCAGGCGTTGGCATATCTCTGGATCGAAAATTCCCCTGTCGTAGACAATGGAAGGAAACGCCCAACACATTACGGAAAACCGCAATTTTTCAAGCACTTCTGGAACTGCTGGATGGAGCTGGTTAGACTTAACCGTTATATGGTGGTTGAACATCAATGTACAGGTGAGTTCGATTAGACTTTATGAAGCATTATGCCAACTAGCATATTGGAATTGTCTAATACCAACTAAGAGTATTCTTCCTTCTAATTTCAGTTTCAAGAATTAAAAACAAGCCCAGCGTAAATGTATCCATAGGCGGCTTAAAGGAATTACTTCTCGTGGTCTGGAGTACGAGCGTCGGCGCGCGAGTGGATGCAATCTGTTTTAACTTGCTGGTAGTGATGTCTACTATAACAGGCTGATTCACCAAATTTCACAAAAGACTGAAATCAGCGGCGCTCGCTCGTACCCTTGCTCGTACCTGTATACTTTGTTGTTGATGTTATTTAGTCTTTTTAAGGGTTTTTTGAGTTCGGAATTGCATTCGGAATCTTCCCGGGACTCCTTTTGGATTTCATTCGGATTCCTTTGCGATTTCATTCGGAATCTTTTTAAGATTCCAATCGGCATCCTTTCGAGATTCCATTCTTCTGGGATTCCATTCGGTATTCCCAGGGGATTCAGAGTAGAATCCCTAGAGAATTGCAAACCCAATCCCAAAACGCTTTCAAACGGAATACTTTTGCTATAAGTTCTATTCTTCATTGTGCACATGGATTCATTATGTAAATTGTTGTTTTTAAATAATAAAATAGAAACATTTTGTTTTACTCCTTTAATTAAAAAGAATATCTTATCCAAAATGTAAAAAAATGGAAGAAAAGCTAACAGAATAAAAAAAGAAAAAGAGGAAGGAATGGGGGTATTCACATCTAGAAGATATCTAGAAGATTCGTGGTACTCGAGTCTAGAAGATATCGCGGTAACATCTACGAGACTAGACCTGTCAAATCCAATCGGTTCTAACCGGTTTGATAATTTATTCATCGAGGTAGAAACGGTTGTTGCATTTGAGGCGGATTTGAAGTGTGACAGTTTCTAGACATCGAACAAAAATATCTAGGAGACTCATTTTTTTGTCTCAGACAAGGGGTGTCTCACCGTTAACGACGGCAGCGAATTTCAATCGAAATAAAGTCGATTTACAGCGAATGGTATTCATTAGGTACAGTTCGATCAATATTGCAACGCACCTTCTGCGACACTGAACTGCAATTTTTGGTCAAAGCAAACCAAGCAAACGCAGATTTTGTACGTTACCAATGACAATTTGTTGTTTATTCTTCCATCAAGAAATTTGATTGGACATGATTTCAAAGTAAATTTACATCATTCAATGATACTGTTTTCTTATTTCAGAATCATGAGCTCAAGTAATTGAAGCATCCTGAATTGATTTGAATGTCAACGATATTGTGTAAAAAATCGTGATGAGCTGTGATGAAATGTTCCGGAAGACAATAAATACTAGGAAGTTTCACGTTGTATTTTATATTGCGATTGCAGCCTTTGGAGAATTTATTATCACGAAATTTCACCCGGATGAAAATCTAAGAACAGTCGAATCTAACATAATTATCATGTTCATGTTCATTAATGGATAATATATACCTAGACAGTTTGGCTTTTTGTAATTTCTGTGGCCAACATTAAATATATGCTTTGGGATTACATGAATTTCATTAAGTAACCATATAATGTTATTGCATACAGAGTAAGCTCGGGGCTAGATGACACTCCAGAAAATGTACGATATCTTAAAAATCTTGACGATAACAAAAATGATGCAAAGGGATGTGTTTCGTCAGGCATTGAGACGAAGCTTCTGAACTCTTGTAATGCGAAATGAAGGAGTGTTAGAGCCTTTTTTGCTTGCCGTTGTCATTAGATTTAATAAAAATTCATTAAATAAAGAGTAATGAATACAAATCTTATGTGAAGTCAATGCTTATAGTTGCTGCGCTTCATGATGGCGAGTGTGTGATTGTGAATGAAGTAATTCCGTTAGTCCCAGCCAGACGTTGATCTCGTTGTTGAAATATCCAGATTTTCCGGTAAGATATCAGTAATTAAGGGCCGATGCCCACGTAGCGTTTTTTCAAGCTGCGTGCACGCCGCGTCTACGCAAAGTACCCAGCATCAAATGTAGTCGTGCACACGTTTACGTGTGCATTACTCCATTTGATGCTGGGTACCTCGCGTGAACGCGGCGTGCACGCAGCGTAAAAAACCGCTACGTGGACATCGGCCCTAATAACGACACTAAAAACACAAAATGATTGATTCAAGCACGGAAAGATGATTATTTTTGAGTAATCGCACCATAAATTATCTGTTTCTTATCTATGTTTAAGAAACTTGCCGCTCCTTGCAGCCCGAGTCTGGCTGATCTCTGGAACAATATTAAAAACTTGTGAATGGGAAATGTTTACAATCAACGTTCCATTTGACAGGTGAAGTGTCTGGTGCGTTGCTAAAACCAACAATGTTTCTTTTAATGTATTTCAATCACATCGAAAAAAGTTGCTTCGGTTACTTGGTTGATTTTTAGCAGATAAATTGAATTCATCTTACGTGAGACACCCCTTGGTCTCAGAGATATCACGGTAGATGTCTAGTACTCCTTTCCGAGTGGGAACTGCTTCTGTCGCTACCCGCTCGGAAAGGTCTTCTAGAAATCTCCCGTGATATCTCTGAGACAAAAAAATTAGTCTCCTAGATATTTTTCTTCGATGTCTAGAACCTGTCAGACCTCAAATCCGCCTCAAATGCAACAACCCGCTCGGAAACGTCTTCTAGAAATCTCCCGCGATATCTCTGAGACAAAAAAATTAGTCTCCTAGATTTTTTTCTACGATGTCTAGAACCTGTCAGACCTCAAATCCGCCTCAAATGCAACAACCGTTTCAACCGGTGTCTACCTCAAATTTTAGACGAGTAAACCGTTTGAACCGGAAAGGATTTGACATATCGGTTCTCTTAGATGACGCAGAGATATCTCCTAGACATGGGTACTACAGCTCTACTAGATTTTTACTAGATATGGTTGAGAAATGGGTACCTCGATTCTTCTTCTTAGTATTCTTTTACATGTTTACGTCATTTTTCGAATTTGAATACTTCTATTTTTCAATTTAATACTTTTGCTTGACTTTATTTTATAAATAATAATATAAAAATTTATTTCGGTAATTGTTTGTCCGCATCGGGGAATTGATGAATTCGACAAGTGGCAGCAGACCCCTGCATTATTCCACGACGATCGATAGCCCTGGAGGTCTCGTTCTCGGTCTTGCTGCGAAGGGGGGAAAGCGGTCTATTATAAATCCAATCCTGTTTGGAAGATAGGAAGAGAAATTCAGTATGGATTCTACCGGGAAGAAAAATGGGTTTGACTGGAATCTGGACTGTACTCCAAAAAGAGTCACGACTGGATGTCAGAAAGAACCAGAACCCTTCTTGGAATCCAGTTGTGATTCCTTCTGGAGACTTCCATTCGAGATTATTTCTGGGATCCAGTCTAGGTGCATCCAGAATTTTATCGGGATTGCTTTTAGCTTCCGAAAGACATTTCAACTGGATTTTGAAAGAAATTTCGACTGGTTTATAGTAGAATTTAGACCTGGAATCCAGTTAAGAATCCTTCTAGGGTCGAGTTGGAATTCCTTCTGGAATCTAGCCGAAATTGTTTCTGGATTCCAGGCGGGAAGTACTGTATATTCCAGGAAAAAAAATCAGTCTGAATTCCACAATGGAATCTCGACTGGGTTTCAGAAATAACCCTTATCAGCATTCTGCGGGCAGCATTCTAGAGCTAGTCCTTCAGGAATCTGGTTGACTAGCTTCTAGAAAGAATCACGACTGTATTCTGCTGCTTACCTGTATCGGATTTTCCCATAGTGAGACTCTTGTCACTTTAGATGGAGATGTATTCGTTTATTTCACTGCGTGCAAGATGTTTTGAGCAACTTTTACCGTCGTTTCAATTGTAAAATGAATTTTCAGCAGGATCTCATTCCTCCTCAAGGGAAACTGTTGCTTCCTCGCTGATGGTTGGATACATCAGGTCGACGAACCGGATGGACACCCGGCGATTCATCCACCTAATGCAACCTAGGTCCCTAGGATGGTTCCCGATAGACACCCGGCGATCCATCTACCTAGCCGTTGTCCAGTTGTCTGCTAGGTAAATTGTATTAAGCTGTGTCATTTCCAGCAACTTAGCAGCAGAGTGTTAAATAATTATTTAACCCTTCGCTTGCAAAGCGTCGGCTAAAAACAAATTGCCTGCTTCGTACCGAGCGATGCCAGTACATGCAATAATTTCATCAAAATGGCCGTGAAAGTTCATCGTGTAAATTTTCTCCATACTGGCCTCCAAAGCAGCCTGGTGTTGCTGACCTTGATGCATCCGGATGTCCGCTGACCATGATGTATCACTCGATGTATCAGGGATGACGCCTCCAGTCGGATTTTCTACAATATATAACTTTTATAGGCCTTTGTGAACGATGGCTCGGAAAAATTTGATTTTAGCTCATCACGACCGACTGGCCAGAGAAACTTTCGGTGAAAAAAGATGGCGATGGCGACAATGTTTTGACGGTTGAACTCGTTGAACCGTTTCGTTTGCTAGGCAGTATAAAAATGTACCGTTGAACACACATACATATATACATGAAATGGACTTGGCTCGTGTCCAAGATGAAAAAGAATCTTGACTAAGGTGGTTTGCGTCTGATTCAGGTAGATTCCTGTTCGCTTTTAGATATTTTTTAATGCGGGAACCGTTTAAACCGGTGTCTTCCTCAAATTTTAGACGAGTAGACCGTTTGAACCGATAGGGATATGACAGGTGTGGTCTCTTAGATATTACCTCGATATCTTCTAGACTCGAATACCACGGGTCTTCTAGACTTCTCCTAGATGTGGGTACCATATTGCTTCTTCTTTTTCTTTTCTATGTTGATATTTACATAAAATTCCATGAAACACAGCTTTTTTTAGGAAGATATAAAACGTCTTTTTAAATGTTTTTATTTTTGAAATTGTCTCGGGAAAACGGATAAGGATCAGAAAAACGGAAAGGATCAGAAAAACTCTTATATTTCTTGGAGGAATCCTCTTGCAGTTCCTAGACGAAATCCACCGAAGTTTCTAGAGGAATTAAATTCATGGAGAATTTAACCCGGAATTACTGGAAAGATTATTCCTTAATTTCTGGGGCAATTCTCTTTGAATTTCTAAAGGAGTTCTTCTTGAGTTTCTAGAGGAACTCTCACGGAATTCTGAGAGGTATTTTTGGACATCTTCCTGTATTCCTGGAGTAATTCACTAAGAATTCTAATAAAATTCCTAAATCCTTGGAGGCAGTCCCCCCAAATTCCTGAATGAATCCACCCGCAATTCTTCCTGAATTCCTCCCGGATCCTCCCAAATTTGGATGAGTTTTCCAAAAACCTTCCCCGAATTGCTGGAGACATGCAATACATGAATGCAGGAATTCTTGAAAGAACTGTCTTTCGAGAAATGCGCTCGGAATTCCTATAGAGGAATAGAAAAATGAATAGGCAGAATTAAAAACAATCAATAAAACTGCCCCACTCGGAAAGATATCGAGCAGCGAACAAAAATCTACCTCATTATGACACAAACCACACTTTAGTGAAGATTCAAATTCACCTTGGGCTCGAACCATGTCCTTTCGACTATACTCGCGAAATGAGTGTGTATTTTGTTTTCCTTTTGTCGCCATCTTTTTTCGTCAGATATTCTGCATGCGGCTGTTACAAATTATTTAAATTCCATCCTCGGATCTATAACCAAGGCCAAAGTGGATTTAGTTAAAAAAGCAGGACAAAACAATCCAGCATTAGCAACACCAGCAGACATGAGAAAATAAAACTAATTTTCCTTTTTTTCTTTTTTTAATTTTACAGGTTATTTTCGGATGGAAACGGTGGCGCTACCGAAGAATTTGCTTTTCTCCTATGCGGGTAAGTTTTAACAAAGGGGGGCCCCCCGGTCGTGGAGCAGCGGAAAACTGCTGGATTGAAATTGATTTTAATATGTTATTTTGTTTTCTCCCCATCTGGGGTATAACAGCAGCGATAACCGGTACAAGAAGGGTCCGTGCCATCTCTGGCAATCCGTCGGAGAAAAAGGATCCAGACTATTTGTTTTACGTGTTCCTTCATTGTCGTTGGTGTGTCGAGCTTATGGAGGAGGTATGTAGATTCTATATTTTGTAGATAATATTACCTACTGTATTTTGATCGATGTATTTTGATGTTTACTTCTCCAGGTTACGAATACCAGTTGGAGAAGACACAGTCCGTGTAAGCGATCAATAATCCGCGGAGAAAAGGACATCCGGGGCCACCTAGTCACTCAGTTTATAACCAGTGTCGGTGCCTCAGTGGTTGGTTGGTAAAGGTAAGAAGATTTCTAAATTTGTTGCCTGATGAGTGATGACTATTAAGTTGCTTGTTGGTTTCAGGTTTCACACTAAATCGAGCCGGAAGTGCCCGTTAAAGATCCGGAGAGTATAGGCGGTTCTAACGGTGGACATCATCCCAAACTCGTTGAAAGTAAGATAATTATTGTAGTTTTTTCTTCGAAAGGGAGTTTCAATAAAATTGCTTTGTTTTTACAGTTTTACGTCAATAGCCACGGAATCAGTCCTCACGGGAGAGGATTGAAAGACGATTTGATTAAAAGTATAACTTACATGCTTTGGATGTTAGTTTCTGACTACAGATTTTCACTTGCAATAAGACGAGTTTGTACAATCCCATTTAAGCCCATTTAAGTCGAGTCAAGTACGGTACTAAAGAAGGCCTTACTGATGAGGTCGAAATACATATCTGTCAAGGTACAATTAAGTGGTGGAATTAAATGGGATTGTACAAACTCGTCTTAGAGCACCTCCACGGGAGACCCCATCTGGGTCCCTATCGCTATTTCCGGGTCCTATATAGGGACCCACTTCTACACCGGTAGTATCTAAACGGGAATGTAAAATAAGAACGCAACTCAAAATTAGCCGTGAGTTTCCAAATTTAGCGCCCCATACTGGGTTGCTAAATTTCTATACAGGGTTGCTGTTCTGTGAAACGTCACTTTAGTATTGATAAAAAATTGTTTATCTTTTTCAGAAAAATTTCGGCGGGTGTAATTAAATATCAAGGCAAATAAAAGTATTTACAGCAACAGATCAGGAGATAATGAGGAGCGATACACACCGGCGTCCGGTAGATCTCACAATATCCATGGATTTTACGTGAAAGAAAATTCTTCTGTTTTGTTCGTTTTGTTCCAAGTTGTTCAACGAGGAGGTCTTCCAGGAATCCCTAAGATTTTAATAATTGTTCAGTATGTTTTTCAAGGAGTTCCTCCAGAAAATCTACCGCAAGTTTCTTTTTCTGTCGTTCGTCATACAGGAACTGTTCCGATCATGAAGATCACTGAACATATATTCATCTCATCGCAAAACAAAGAAAAACGGCACCAATTTCGGGGCTGCTTTTTGTAAACATGCGAAATAAAGAGAAATAAATCTAATACCTTTCCATAGCTTTGTTTTTGGGTGAATATCGGGGCCATGAGATAAAATCCAGGAGCAGTTCCCCTACATGATTTGCTTTGAAAATTCATCTAGGATCCCTGGAAGATTTCTCCGGGAGTTCCCCCAGCAATCATTGAGTTCTTGAGAAGGAATAACTTTAAAAAATGAAAAAATGCTTGATATATTATATTTAAGTACTATGGCGGGTCTTCAGTTAGCTTTGCGAGCAAAAGCATAGGATTAATCCCAGTTGGCCTTCCGGAGATAGTGAGTTCTATTCCCGATTCGGTCAAGTATTTTTCGAGTGGGCTTCCTGGGCATAGTGTATCCATTGTGCTTGTTACACAAAATACATACTCATGCAAAAGCGGGCATAGAAAAACTTTCAATTAATAACTAAGGAAATGCTAATAAAATACTAAGTTGAGCAGCTAGCCCAGTTCCAGTTGGAATGTAGAGCCATTGAAGAAGAAGATGACTATTTTTAGCAACGCCCGGTGAGAACTCAATATGTTTATAAAGTCGCTATATCTAAAATAGAAACCACCGGTGGGAAGATGGGGCGCTATCCTTAAATAGCACTCGGGAAGGAGTGCTATTATAAGAATAGCGATGAGGACTCCCGTGGAGGTGCTCTTATGACAAGTAAAGACATTCCACTAAAAAAGCTCAAAATAATTTTCTTAACCAAAGTTTTGTTTTGTTTATTTCAGATTTCGTCGTTATTCAGCCGGGTGCGGAGGATCCTTCCTGATGGTCATCAAGATACAGTGCTGGATCATAATCCGAAACAGATACCTTATCGGGGAGCGACGTTTTTCGATAGCCAAGATAAGTTGGTTGGTGACTAGTGCTGACAGCGTTTTATTTCAACTAGATGATGGGTGTAGCGGCGTTTGCGGATGGCGTTTCCAATGTGACAGGGGGCATGAAGGCTTTAGGCCACTTGGGCTTGGAAGGAGTGCGGTTTTGTTCCTCCGGATGGAGGGGTTGGACCATCGCCGCTTAGTTCGGTGGCGCTCGAGTTCTCTTTGGCGGCGCGGCATCACACGATGAACAATTCCGGTGGTGCCCTATGGGTATTGCCGCGCCGGTCAACCAAGGGGGCCCTTCATTGGTTAATCCGGTTAGGGCATCGAGTGTCGGCAACCAAAACAAGGCCGCCATGTAAGCTTGTGTCTAACCCCATTTATTCATTTGTCTTTTTAGGTTTCGTGAAGTATTTTGAGGTGCTGACGCTGACTCCACAGAATTCCGAAAGAAGTCCTTAAAGGACTCCAAAATCAATTCCTAAAGTAGGGGAACAGACGGCTTTGGCAGGTTTTGTTCTATTATTGGCAGGGAGGTTTTTGTCGACCGAATTTTATGAAATTTGGCCACAATATTCTTTGATATGCAAAGAATGTTTGGGCCAAATTTGAGCATAATCAGTCATACAAAACCCCCCTGCCAATAATAGAACAAAACCTGCCAAAGCCGTCATTACTCCTATTCCAAAAAGATCCAAAACGGAATACTTGAATGATTACAAAAGCAATCCCTAAAGGATTCCAAAAAATGACTGAAGTATTCCAGTAGAATTTCCGAAGGATTCCAAAAAGAAATTCCTGGATAAATCCCAAAGGATTCCAAAAAGTATACCTAGAGGTTTCCAAAAAGAATCCCTAGTAGATTCTGAAATGAATCCCTAAAATATCTCAACAGGAATCGCTAGAAGATTCCGAAGTAATCGCTGAAGACTTCCAAAAATTTCCAGTCGATTTTTTCAATTCCGCTGGATTCCAGAAGAAATCCCCACTAGATCTCAAGAGGAATCTCTACAGGATTCAAGAAGTTGTTCCCATCAGATTCCAGAAGAAATCACCGGTGGATGCCAGAAGGAATCCCCGCTGGCTTCTTGAAGGAATCCCTACTGGATTCCAGCAAGTATTCCATTAGATTTCAAAAGGAAACTCTGCTGGATTCACGAAGTAATTTCCACCAGATTCCAGGAAGAATCACCGCTTGATTTCAGAAGGAATCCCCGCTTCATTTTTAAATGAATCCCCGCGGTTTCCAGAAGGAACTCCCACTGGAGGCGAGAAGCTGATTTTCAGAAGGAATCTGCTGATTTTCAGAAGGAATCCCCACTGATTTCCAGAAGGAATCCCGCGATTTCCAGAAGGAAACTCCACAAGATTCAGAAGAAATCTCCACTGGATTCCAACAGTTATTCCACTAGATTCCAGAGGAATCCCGCTGCCTTTAGAATGAATGCCTACTGAATTCAAAAAGTACTACCCACTGTATTCCAGAAGAAATTCTTGCTGAATACCAGAAAAATTCCCATTGGATTACAGAAGGAAACCTCACTAGATTCCAGAAGAAATAATCACTCTTTCTTTCTGAAGTTGAGTTAGTCCGTGGATTGATGTAGCTGTTTAATACCGCCTTCTACAGGTATTTCCGAAGGATTATCGCAGGCGAGAATCTGGACCATCTTAGTATTTTCAAAATCTGGACGCTTCCGGCATCCCGACTATTCCAGTCGACGACAGGGCTAGTGGTAGGTACCTATAGGGTTTACATTTTATCGATTTTATCAGCAGATGTTTTTTTAGAAAGTGCAAATAAAATCCTACTTTAAAGTGAATGAAAATTAAATGTTTTGATTTGGAAATGACATTCCAAGAAAAAAGAAGAAGAGGGAAAGGCTAAATTTAGGTACCCACATCTATGAGATATCTAGAAGCACCATGGTATTCGTGTCTAGAATATATCGAGAAGACATCTAGAAGCCAAATCCTAACGGTTCAAATTTGAGGTAGAATTTGTCTCAGAGATATCTCGGAGATGTCTAGAACAAATTTCCAAACGGGTACCCATGTCTAGGAGATATCTCTGCGTCTTCTAAGAGAACCGATATGTCAAATCCTTTCCGGTTCAAACGGTTTACTCGTCTAAAATTTGAGGTAGACACCGGTTGAAACGGTTGTTGCATTTGAGGCGGATTTGAGGTCTTACAGGTTCTAGACATCGTAGAAAAAAATCTACACGTAAAAAAAATTAAATGTTGTTTATTATTAATATTTCTAATACTTTTTTGCCAAAGCAGGCGCTTAATGACATGTATAAAAAAAAACTTATACATCGCATTAGTCACATACATTCGGAAACTTATACTTTTCATTAACTTATGAATGTTATAAGCTTTTTGATATGGGATCATTAATTAGGTGGCATAATGAAGAGTATAAGTATTTTCGAATGGTTTTTGCCATAACATGTAAGGTTATTTTTTTACGTGTAGGAGACTCATTTTTTTGTCTCAGAGATATCACAGAAGACTTCTAGAAGATCTTTCCGAGCGGGTGATTATTTGCAATTACCACCATTGCTCTATGATGACCTCGTGTACTTGAACTGCTGCTTGGCCTTCAGAAAAAACCGTTCCTGTTGGTGATAGTCGAACCAAGATCTATCCGGTATGCTTTTGGCCCAAAAGTTCCAGCTTTCGGTATACCTTGTTTTCCGATGATGATTTTCTAAACAGGCGAATGACACGTGCAGTTGACTTCAGGCCAGTTTCGAACAGTGTCACTATATACGCTAGATGTTCCTATTCGAAGTGAAAACCACGATCAAGCAAGTCTGGAATGTGAGTGACAAGTTTTAGTAAAGTCTCCAACGTGGCGCGTGGCATTTGAACCGTTTCGACGAGTGCACCGGTAGATACACACACAATTGTAAATAGCCGAAAGTACTATTACACGGGACCACGTATAAATGAATCTTGACTAAAGCCCCAAACGCAATACAAAGGAACGGCGACGGAAACGGAAAATTTGACAGTTGGCCCATATATTTTCTGTCAAATTTGCCGTTTCCGTCACCGTTCCGTTGTATTGCGTTTGGGGCTTAAGGTGGCTTGCGTCTTTTCGAGGTAGATTCCTGTTCGCTTTTAGACATCCTTCCATGCGGGCTGTGAAAACCACAATTTTACACTGAGATAAAAGCATTCAGATTAAACATTTTGCATTCAATTTAAACATTATAGCATTCAAAAATACCAAATTTTCCTTACTCTTAAAATGAAAAGTAGAAAATGTAGAAATCCCAACTTTTTTTTGCTCTGTGTAGGGATTGGCTGCGCCATTTTCGTGTCCTTAGGAGACAGCTGCATCCGAATCAGCCGTCTCCAGCTGCTGCTCGATCCGCGGCAGCTCCGAAGCACAACTGCTTCCCGCGAAATACATCCACAAAACTGAATGCTCACTTCGTTGAACTGTCACCTCTCGCATCTAGTGCTCATGACTATATACCGGAGTATATAACGGAGCGTGGATAGTGTAGGGATTGAGAGGGGTATGAGTAAATATATTAGGGGGATTCACTTAACGGCGTAGGTTGCTGCGTATCTGATTATAGAAATGTTTCACACTCAATCACTAGGGACATATTTCAAATCGCCTATGAAACATTTCCATAAACAGATACACAGCAACCTACGCCGTTAACTGAATCCCCCTAATATATTTACTCATACCCCTCTCAATCCCTACACTATCCACGCTCCGTAATGGCGGCTCATCGGTGACACTAGCTGGAGGAAAACTCACGGATGAAAGCAAGGACAAAGGCGACTTTTCTACCTCTCATCCAAGAACAAAATGTTGATAACCGCCACATTTTTTAAAAATTGCTGTGAGCAATTAAGCCGCCGAGCGTGGAAAGCTTAATACTATGGCTATCAGACAGAATTCACGTGCATCATTCTGGAAGAGACGTTGTTGTCGGGCAGCTCTACTTTTTCGAACGGGATTCCAACTTAACAAATTCGATTGCACACTTGTTCAGGCGTCGTTAAATATATTTTGACAATAAGCACATAACATATAGGCATCTTTGCCGTGGAATGTGGTCCTTCGATGATTTTGGAACGCTAGCGAACCTAGCGGTGGAAGTCAAGCTTTACTGAACAACGCACATAAGACAGAACAGCATCGCATGCTTTGCTTTCTCTTTCTGTCGCCCTGGATATACGGGAGTGCCGTTCGTCGATTGTTGATACACAAAAAGCCTACTTTGAAATTTGCAGTTTGTTCCATGATGTCTATCTGTTTTGTGCAATAAGTGTCATTGTTTGATCTGACAGATGCTAAAATCGTTGCGTTGCTAAAATCAACTTTTGAGTCTAAATAATTTCGATTTACATCGAAATAAAGTCGCTTCGGTTACTTGGTTATTTTTTAGCAGATAAAATCAATTTATTCTATGTGAGACACCCCTTGAAAAAATCCCTTTTCTTTGAAACAAGAAAAAACAAAAAAAAACACTGTGGTATTGTTTTGATGGGCGACGATGACAAGAGCTTCGCGACGGATAGAGATGAGAGCGAAAATGACAATGATTTTCCTCAGTACTTTTGACAGTTTTACCATTTTCACACTGAATGGATGAACTTTTATTTATGCAATGGAAGCATTTGAAAAAAACCTTAGAAATGAAAAAATAACTTTGACCAAAAGCAATTTTATTTTTAGTTTTAGGCTGAGACGAGACCTGCAAAGACGGCTTCTTTTTCCTTGTTTTGTTTCCTTGAGTGTTTCACCTATAGATAGTGGAATATATAGATGAGCGAAGATAAATCCACTGTCTCCAAACGAACTGTCAAACGTGTCTCCAAACGAGCATGACGTCACGATTTCAATGGAAACGTTAAGGGCTGTGACGTCATATGCGCGTGTGCACGGGCAAAAAAATCGACTCAGCCATGCTTTCGCTCATCTATAGATTCTACTATCTATAGTTTCACCTAAATCCCGGGTAAAATCTTCTGAGCACAATAAAAGTGTTTGTGATTTACGGATTTGTAAACTGATTTTTATAAAGATTTTCCTATCGGAAATAAAACACGTATTCATAACAGGTCAATATTAAGCTGTCCGGCTTTTCTAGAATACTTTTCAAAGTGAAAAAGTACTCGTAAAACAAAATTATTCGGAATACTTTTTGAGGGATACCAATACTTTTACACAAAAAGGTGCTGGTTGCATCTGACAATTCGTGACAGCGCTTGCTGGTTGCAGATGAAGTTACATTTTTTCCTCTTTGCAAGTCCCGTCCCAGGTTTTAGGAAAACAGAGCACTTTTCAAATGTATACACTTTATAAAGTGCTAAACATTCTGTAAAACAATATTCGTTTTTTGTGTGTATATGCCTTTTGTTGCAGCCCTGCAAATAACCGTTTGACCCGTTTGACCAACTAGGAACACCCCCCTGGCGTCCTATACTATCACAAGGGGTTTGACAATAGCCACCATGTCCACGGACGGTAGCTCATTACCGTCCGTTGTTATTGTACGAAAGTAAACAACATGTGTTTTGTTTACTATTTGTTTTGGTTAAATCTGAAAATTGTTTTCAAAATAATTTGCAAGAATTGCATCTTTGACCATGGGAATTATGTTATTTGATGATAAAATATAATAAACTTACGAATTGGAGTGAATTAACAGGTGAAATCGAACGCTACACGAAATCATATTTCGTAACTTGTTCTCCCGCTCCGAATCAAACAAAAGATATTATTATTGTTTATACTGTGGTGAGCATCACAGTTGAAATGGTCCGGGGATGCAAATCGAACAACATTCATTAGTGAAATTGAAATGAAATAAATGGTGTGCAGAAAGATGTTTTAGGATTATATTTAAATGCCCATAATAGCTGGTATTATTTTCGATCAAATTAAAAATGTGTAGCCACCAATATTGTGGATAAAATCTAGTTGTTATAAACGCACGATTCGGAAGAAGTGCTTTTCAAAATGTATGCTGGACATATTCATGTAGATGTTTGCTACGCTGAAAAGCATCTCTTGCCACGGGGTTGACTAGGAACCTTTGATGGCAGGTGCTGGCAACCTTTTTTTGATTTGACATTTCAGTTCTATTTTTATTGTGAAGTTTTATCGGTTTTATCAAGTCCACGGTGCACATTCATTTTCTGATAAAACTTTTTTTCTCGATAAACTTGATAAGAACAGCATCTGGTTATTTTCATTATTTGCAATTCAAAATGACTGCAGACTTGGATCAGTGGATAGAAATCACCAAACACTGTAAATACTTGCCGGAAAATGACCTGAAAAAGTTGTGTGACATAGTTTGTGATTTGTTGATTGAAGAGTCGAACATCCAGCCAGTGAGCAGTCCGGTGACCGTCTGCGGGGATATCCATGGTCAATTTTATGACCTGGAAGAACTGTTCCGCACTGGAGGCCATGTACCGGAAACGAATTATATTTTCATGGGCGATTTCGTTGATCGGGGCTATTACAGTTTGGAAACCTTCACCCGTTTGCTGACGCTGAAGGCCCGATATCCGGACAAAATTACTCTGCTGAGGGGCAATCATGAATCACGCCAAATAACCAAAGTGTACGGATTTTACGACGAATGTTATACCAAATATGGCAATGTGAATCCTTGGAAGTATTGCTGTCGGGTATTCGATTTGCTGACCATTGCTGCCTTGATCGATGAAGAAATTTTTTGCGTCCACGGCGGACTAAGCCCGGAAATCAAAACCTTGGATCAGATACGATCCATCAAACGCGAGCAGGAAATTCCTCATAAGGGTGCTTTCTGCGACTTGGTTTGGTCGGACCCGGAGGACATTGAGACGTGGGCGGAAAGTCCAAGAGGAGCAGGTTGGCTATTCGGTGCCGCAGTTACCCGCGACTTTATTCATATCAACAACTTGGAGTTGATATGCCGCGCCCATCAGCTGGTGCATGAAGGAATAAACTATCTATTCGACCAGAAGTTGGTCACCGTTTGGTCTGCTCCGAATTATTGCTATCGCTGCGGAAATGTTGCAGCCATACTCAAGTTCAACACGTCGAAGGATTCTTTGGTAGAGATTTTCAAGGCCGTTCCGGATAACGAAAGGGTCATGCCAAGTCAGCGCATTACGCCGTATTTTCTGTAAAATAAAATGCCTCTTAACGCAGCGTTCGAACGCATTGAATTATTTATGTAACCAAAAGTGAATAAAATACGCTATGTGATTACAAGCCTTTTCTCATGATAAATTTTACATGATGACAGCACACAAAGGAGTGAGGCATAAGTATTTACATACTAGAACGCTAGTGGCGCTGTAGTCATTTAAATTATTTTGCCAAATTATGCTTCAACAAGCTTCAATTGGCCACAATTTATGCATCATGTTGTAGTGCATGTTTGGTTTCATCACCAACATCGGTTTGATGTGTAGTCCGGTAGTTAGGCTGCCAGGTCAAAGTAGCATAGATGTTAGTCACGCGAACAGGAACGACATTAGCAATCTTATACTTTTGAATCAACTCTCAAAGGTCAGTGGATTAGTTTCGTTTAGATTAACCGACGATGGCTGCTTATTCATGTAAATGAGTATTCTCAAATTTTAAGATTTGCATATTTTTGATACTTTTGCTACTATCAGCACACACGATATTAAAAACTAGCGAGGAGTAAACATCTAAATAAATTTCCTACAAATTTAAGGAGTGGGATTGAAGAAAGTAACTCGGGTTTGAAAAATGTATTTGTTCCTCGGCGTTAGCGCATACGATAGTCAATAGTGCAAAGTGAAAGAATATACGGACTGATTTTACGGCAACGACTATTAGTGCGAAACAACGGACACGAAAAGAAACATGGAACGTTTTAACCCTAGCTCAGCAGGGTAAATTGGCACAATGAGACACGCAGAATGAAGCTTAAAATCCTGGGACTGAGTGAAGACCGTTGGCCAAACTTTGGAGAACACAGAATGCCATCGGGACAAATTCTGCTATACTCTGGCTTACGATTTAGAACACGGGTCTATCTTGCTATAATCCAATGTTATGTACCAACCGATGCTGTCGATCTGCAAGACAGAGAGAACTTCTACAGCCAACCCAATGCCGCCGTAGATAGAATTCCGAAGGGAGATATACAAATCTGTATGGGCGACTTCAATGCAAAGATTGGATCCGACAACTCAAACTATGAGCGTATTATGGGACGCCATGGTCTCGGAAAAATGAGCGAAAACGTAGAGCTGTTCGCAGAATTCTGTTGTAATAACGATTGCTCTTCTCTCATCGATCGGTTCACAAGGTCACGTGGGACTCCCGTGACGGCTTTAGAGAAAATCAAATCGACCACATCTGCGTTAGTCGAAAATGGAAATGGAACATTCTTGATGTATGGAATATACGTAGTGCCGATTCAACGGTTCAACACACGCCGACTGGAAATTGCCACGGTGAAACGGCCCTTCGTTGAAGAACTGGAGACACGTGTTGTAGATATTCCACAATGGATCATCGACTGGACCTGGAGGAAGATAGAGGAGCGAAGAGAAGCCAAACCGCGGTAGAGCAAACAAAAACCAGAGGAGACAATGTCTTAGCCCGTCAACGATACAAGGCTCTGGAGAAGGAAACGAAACGCTCATGACGACGGGACAAGCGAGCGTGGGCGGACTCTCTGGCCGACGGAGGAGAGAGCCGCAGCAACCGGGAATATTCGCCTCCTCTACGATATCTCACGATGCTTACCCGATCAAGAATGCATTACAAAATTATAACAAGGGGAGTTATTTATTTCAGAAAAATAATGTAACAAAATGTGTTATAAAATTGGCTGGTTAGTTGTTAAAATAACAAAAATTATATCAAAATTCCCTCTAGCCGTAACATAATTATATCAGAGGTTGTTACCTTCATTTCAACATTCTAACAACCGTTGATATGTCTATGAGGTACAAAAATCTACTTTCATGGTAATTGCCTACATCACGTATAAAAATGTGGTACGCTACAAAGCCGGATTTCCATCCATAATGTAGGCAATTAACTTTGTACTAGCTATTAACATCGAACATTGATTCAAGTTATACTGGAGGTGATTACCTCCGCTTTTTTCCAATATCAAAACATGTAGGCAATTATTTTGTGTAAATATACATAACTAATGTTGTTATAATTTTGATATGAAATAAAACTGGCAGAAGACACATTTTTATCGAATTATCTAATTATAACACACGTTGTTTTAAATAACAACCATTGATAGAATTGAGTTATAATTTTGTTATGGATTCCTGATCGGGTAAGCGGGGTGAAGATGAATGCAACGAAAGACGCGAAGCATGTCAGTTATTGATCGACCCAACTTACCAGCTGAAACGCTGGTTCGAGCACTTCGAACAACTTTTTCAAGTGCCAGCCAGGCCACCAGCACCTCAGCATGATCTGCCTAGGATCCGACGTATATTACGTATAACACGTGTCAATATCGAAGCTCCATCACTGCTAGAGATTCAAACAGCCATTCAAAGCATATATGAAATCGAAAAAAAGGAGTCGATCGCATATCAGCCGATGCATTCGTTCCAATCAAATCAAAATCTGCACAGTGCTAGAAGTATGAATATCTCCACTTTACTGGATATTCTTCCCTTCATACAGGAGTTTGGCAGAAGGAAGGTCGTGCGATATATGCATCACAAATATTGCCCTCCGCTCGCTTTCAAATCGACTTCTATAAAAACATTCTTCATGCCCGCCGTATCCTAACGGAACTATCAATTCTATACTTTCGCCTCTAATTCTCGCTTAACTTTTCAAAAGGACCTAAGTGACATTTTTTTCATGAATTAATTTGAATAGCGCAATCAACAGAACAACATGAAAGCTTTTGATTGCAGTACTCAAATTAATTCATGAAAAAAGTGTTACTTAGGTCCTTTTTAAAAGTGAAGCGAGAATTCTATTATGAACATGTACGTCTAAGTTTGGAAGATGGTATTAGCATTTCCATATCATTTTCATTCATCACTTTGCAATACTGGGAATGAAAAATGAATGTTTGGACCTCCAAAATCCGGTTACAGATACTTCGGGAACTTAGTTCCTCCGGAGAAGTGGTCACTTTTAAAATGGTTCGGAAACCCAGGTTGTGAATCATCAATCACTTTTTAAACGCTTTTGAAACTAAGCTTACGACCGGAAAACCAAATCAACCATGTTCTAATCGACGGTAAATTCTTCTCCGACATCACTTACCGCAGTGCGAATATTGCAACCACTACCTCGTTGCAGTCTGCATGCGCTCAAAATTCTCGACGCGTCGAAGCCAAACGCCGCTGCTTAATATTGAGCGGCTACCAGACGATAGACTAGCCCAAGACTACGCGCAATAACTGGAAGTGGCACTGTACTATCGGATATGATTATGGTTAGCGCTTTGCATAATATGTCAATGAAATGCTTCGATGAGAATAATTGTAATCATAGTAGTCATGAAAATATAAGATCGGTTTGTGACAACGAATCCAAGAATCGAACGTGTTTTCTTTATCTCCCGCTCCCGACACTACATTTGGCGACGAGGAGAAAGTAAAGTTAATATTTAAACGCGAGTGAATGGAGTGTTATTTTTAGTGCTGTTGTGTTGGAAAGAAGAT
Organism: Armigeres subalbatus; assembly: GCF_024139115.2. Lineage (NCBI taxonomy): Eukaryota > Metazoa > Arthropoda > Insecta > Diptera > Culicidae > Armigeres > Armigeres subalbatus. Next base: position 290,563,556 of record NC_085140.1, on the reverse strand, counting down.
TTAGTGAAATGCGATAGGATTGAGTATGATTGATTCAAGGTAGGTGCTGCGCGATTAAATAAAATGAATGAATGACCCCTTATAATCGTCAAAATATCAGCCTGTGGTTGGATGGCGGAGAATATTTGCATGAATTTCGTTATTAGCTCGTTTCAATTGGCCTGATTCGATGCGTTATTACGAAAAAGTTTGACGTCTCTTTTCCGATAACGGAATACCTTCAATTTAGTCGCTAGGCAACCCAGAGACATGCATGACATACTGCGATGTACTTCTGTCAAGTCTACGATCTTTTAATCGGTACAATCATCACATGAGGTTTATGATGGAAGTCGTCATGTTTTCCAACTTATGGTGCGGAGAAGCGCAAGAGAGTAGCTACTATGTTATTATAGTTCATTCAATAAACTTATTCAAATGATTCAAGTCGAGTTGCATGTGGTCGTAACGTTTGCTGGTTGGATGACGAATGAAAACTGGCAGACTGTGTTTAGTTTCCAAAAAAAGTTTTTCAAATAATGATTCTGTAGTGTTTAAAATGTAAGGTTCATTAAAATAAAATTGTTTTATTTGGACGAGTAAACCCAGCAACTTTTGATGTGTATTAGATAAAGTGCTCATTTAGATTCGATAAAGGATTATTAATATTAATGTTGATGCTATAACACTTCTTCTGTCTGATGATTATTAAAGCTGTGTTGTTATTGACGGATATGGAGATATCAATCCAATTGCGAAAGGATATTAGATTTTTCATAATTAAAGCTAAATTTATTTTCCAAGTTTTGTGATCACCTAAGAGTAATACAAATCTATTCAAGAATACGTTTGTAGCAAAACTAGAATTCAAAAGTTGGGACTTCTGAAGTTTTATCTGTTAAACTAAGTGATGCTTTGTTTAGCACATCTTTAAGCGTACCCAGTAAACGTACGTCAAGCGCACCTCTTTCGAAGTTGAGTAATTTGCCTGTACTTTGATGAAAGTCTTTTTATTTCATAGCGGATAGACAATATTACCATGCAATTACCATCGGATTGGTGTGAAGAGAAAGGAAGTTCGGTCCTTATGGTTTAAATCGATAGACAATGATGTGCCGTAGAGAGCAACTGTGTGCTAATTATTGTTGGCAATTGTGTGCCATGGAAAGCAACTGTGTGCTATTTATTGTTTGTCAATGGTTATGGAGAGCAACTGTGTGCTAATTATTGTTGGCAATTGCGTGCCATGGAGAGCAACTGTGTGCTATTCATTGTCTGACAATGGTTTGACATGGAGAGCAACTGTGTGCTAATTATTGTTGGCAATTGTGTGCCATGGAGAGCAACTGTGTGCTATTTATTGTTTGGTAATGGTGTGACATGGAGAGCAACTGTGTGCTGATTATTGTTGGCAATTGTGTGACATGGAGAGCAACTGTGTGCTGATTATTGTTGGCAATTGTGTGACATGGAGAGCAACTGTGTGCTATTTATAAAAAAAACGCCGAAGCCGTGTGCCATGGTGAGCAACGGCGTGTTATGCTCTCCACGGCTACCGTGGGCGATAAAGAGCAACTCCAGCCATGTTCTATTAGGCAAGTGAGGATAGAAATAAGTGTCAGGCATACTAGATACTATGGAGAGTAACTGTGAACTAAATTACAATTATCAGCAACTATGTGTTTTGATATATTGTGGACAGCAGATCTATAACCAATACTTGTTAGCTATGTGAACTGGAAAGCATTAGTAAGCATTCAGTAAGAACAATACCAGTAATATAAGATAATACAGCTAGAGACTAATACAAAATAATAATGTACCGAATTATCTATTTTGATACAATGGAATAGTACAGTTGCCGGCAGCTGTAAAAGTAGAAACGTCTTTCCTCGGGACATCATTTTAAAAAGCCACAGAACTAAATGGCGATTTCGTCGTTTGAAAATAATCGGTAAATGGTAAGTTGTTGATAATCGAAGAAATGTTTGGAAAAAATAGGAATACAGTAATATTCCGATTTTATCACCCTCCTGGTGAATTTTGGGGTGATAAAACAGGGTATGTGACAAAATTGAAAAAAAAAATCCATTTTCCAATATATTTCCAGTTTTTTAATTCATTCCATAAATATGAATCATTTTATGCCTTGGAAAGGCCATATGCGTGATCGGTACCTGTTATTTATTGTCGAAATTGCTTACAGAATATTTCCCAGGTACTCAGAAGTCGTTCGTAATAAACTACAAGCGGTGAAAGTTATTTCATGACAATCAATGTTGTTTGTGGTATTATTTACGAAAATAAAAATTTTTTGGGGTGACAAAATCGGGTCGAAAACGTGATAAAATCGGGGGTAGACAAAATCGGGGAGTGACGAAATCGGGTCAACACTGTATTGCAAATTGTTTGATAATAGCAGTTTAACCGTGTTACAGGCCGATTTACTATATCTCTTCTGCAACCACATGGAAACCATATTGCAGAGATTTGAGATTTGAGGTGCTTCATACAGAAACACAGTTCGTATTTTTTACTTAGAACAATTTGAATGGAAAGGTTATGTGAAACTGTCAGCATGGTGATAATATTTTAAGATGAACGATCAAGCTGCCAGGGGGTTTTGAAATCATCAACAGGATAGCAAGATACGGGTCTCCAGTCAGTCTTGCTGTTGAAGATGTGGGTACGAGTTAGTAATAAGTGATTCCATACTAAGTAATAAGTAATAAGAGTGAATCTATACTTGCTTCCATAGTTTTGTTACTTTGTGGATACGTGATTCAATCTCAAAAGTAAGACAGTGCATTTATCAAAGCGAAGTATTTTCAAAGTTTGTGTATTACTTTGTCACGGTTCATCAATGTGGTATCATAATGCTAGCAGAGCTTAAAATATTTTTCTTCATGAAGCAAATTCGCATGATTATTCAAAACATAGAATGACATAGTCAGACGACTACTCCACCAACTACTTCATTCGACTGTCACTGAGTGTGCTTACTATGTGCAAAAAAAAACATAATTTGCATAAACAATTGATGTTCACGTTTCAGATAATTTATCAATTTGTAAAATGTGCAAAAATATTCAATGACTAATATTCAACCGAATATTGTCAGTCCAGGGCCAACAATGAATGTGTCTGGCGGTGAGCTAACAAGTGAAGAAAGGTGGACTTTACCAACAATATTCTATTATTTTACACTCTGAATGCTAGTCAGTTTTTTAATTAACATAAGTGAGTCTTAAGTATGACATTGCCAATTTTATAGCTCGTTTTTGGAGAAGGTAAATATTTGAAAAAAATCTTTGATTTGGTAGTTAAAAAGAATAATTTATTTGGTAGTTTATAGGATTATAAAATAAAAGTACGTATATTAAACTTCAGTCTACATAGTCAATTATTATTTTGGGTAATATTTGTCTATGATTTTATGAAATTACAGACGAAGCTTGCAAAGCTTTCACAAGAGCTGTGCTAATTATAAGACTCTGGGTAATATGGATTACTGGAGAAGATTATCGTCAAGATCAAGAACAAACTAGACACCTTACACCAAGTACTAGACAAAAGGGATGAATCTTATATAACAACCGCTAGACCACTGGCGATTTTCCCGCTCAAGGAAAAAATCCTTTACTCGGATGGAAAACGAACAGTTTATCCACAAATTTTGCGAACTTTGGAAATGTTGATCACACAGTTGAAACTCGTTTTGCTGTTTAATGTTATGTAGACTTTAACATAAATAGATTTGCTTGTGTAAACGTATAAACAATATGAAAAAAAACACTAATGATTTAAATAAGCACACGTAGGCGATTCCAGAGATCCGCAATTATAAATCGCCTAATCAGTTTCATAATACAATAAATAAAATACAATAGAATTTAAGACGTGAAGATAATTTGTTTTAAAACTCATTTGATGCGGTATGAAGGGATGAGCTTCATCTGTGTAGTTGATGAGGAAATATAGAAAAAATCTTTCTATAGCATTCAAGTGAATACAAGGTATAGCAAACCATGGTTCAAAGTCACAGACTATGGAAATGGTTGTATTCATTTGTCAACAACACGAAAAAGAAATAAAAGCTAAGTATTTCATGGTAGGTAATTTAAACGTAATACAAATCATTATTTATTTTCAGGTTTTGTGATTAACAGACAATTTAAGAAATATCTAACAACTGGGGATAAGAACATTCTTAAAGAATAGGAGGAGTTGTACTATCGGATATGATTATGGTTAGCGCTTTGCATAATGTGTCAATGAAATGCTTCGATGAGAATAATTGTAATCATAGTAGTCATGAAAATATAAGATCAGTTTGTGACAACGAATCCAAGAATCGAACGTGTTTTCTTTATCTCCCGCTCCCGACACTACAGGCACTCCCAACGGAAGAGCAGCTTGGTGCAGTTTCTCTTAAAGATGATTGGTGAGATATAGCACCTGAATGGCGATGTGGCAGAGAACGATGGCGGCATGGTGGCAAACTTGGGAGTACGCGCGCAGGGCATACGTTTGCCCGCTCCGGATCTCCAAGAAATCCAGAAGGCCGGCTGGCCGGCTGAAAAACAATAAAGCTCCTGGATTTGACCAACTACCCGGAGAGCTATTTAAACACGGTGGTGATGCACTGGGTAATTACCAGGGTTTGGGAAGCTACAAAAGGGCGATAAGCTGGATTGCATCAATTACCTCGAAACACGCAGAGGGTTATGATCTTTCGTGTCTGCTATTCAACATCGCTTTGGACAGGATAATACGAAGGTCAGTGCAACTTCACTACAAATGCTCAAACATGTTATGCAACGTACACACCAGTCAAGCCGTTTGACGAACATTGACTCCGCCCCCAAGAAAACGCTTCGGTTGCTGCTTAGTTTGCACGTATGTGAAGTTGTTCGAACAACCATTTGACAGTTGGCGGCTCAGTTGGAAAAAATTAAAACGATTTGATTTTTGGTTTGAGTTGTCGGGGTGGAGTCAAGGTTCGCCGAACATGTTTGAGCATTTGTAGTGAAGTTGCACAAACCCCCATATATTTTTTGATGGTTGGTGCTCTGGTTGTCGCTTCGGTCGTTCGTGTGTGATATTGTTAGTCGAATAAATTGATTGTTCGTTCCGCTGTTGGTAAAACTTGATGGATGTTTGAATAAACGAGAGGTGGAGTCATTGTTGGTCAAACTGCTTGACTGTGTGTACGTTCCATTAGGTGAACCTTGACTCCACCCCCGACAACTCAAACCAAAATCAAACCGTTTTATGCAACGTACACAACAGTCAAGCAGTTTGACGAACATTGACTCCGCCCCCAAGAAAACGCTTCGGTTGCTGTTTTGTTTGAACGTGTGTGAAGTTGTTCGAACAACCATTTGACAGTTGGCGACTCGGTTGGAAAAAATTAAAACGGTTTGATTTTGGTTTGAGTTGTCGGGGGTGGAGTCAAGGTTCGCCGAACATGTTTGAGCATTTGTAGTGAAGTTGCACAAACCCCCATATATTTTTTGATGGTTGGTGCTCAAGTTGGCGCTTCAGTCGATTGTGTGATATTGTTGGTCGAATAAATTGATTGTTCGTGTCGCTGTTGATAAAACTTGATGGATGTTTGAATAAACGAGAGGTGGAGTCAATGTTGGTCAAACTGCTTGACCGTGTGTACGTTCCATTATATTTTTCCCAACCGAGCCGCCAACTGTCAAATGGTTGTTCGAACAACTTCACACACGTTCAAACGAAGCAGCAACCGAAGCGTTTTCTTGGGGGCGGAGTCAATGTTCGTCAAACTGCTTGACTGGTGTGTAGAAGCAAGCAAAAAGTTCAAGTGCTGCCAGTATCATTTTCACGATTTCATGCATTTTCATACGTTGCCATTTCGATAGTTTTTCACTCCGCCGGTCTCTGGTTATAGGTTTACACGGAATATCAATAACCGAAAATCGGTTTGAAAAACTTGACCGGAAGCTGGCAAATAAAACCGACTGAACTGTTGAAACCTCGGTTAAAACTACAGAGTTCGGTTGTTTCCCTTTTGAAGCCAAATCAAAACACTGCAAGATCCTGTTGATTTTATTAAATTGAATATTAAATTTATCACATGGTAGATAGCTTTAATTGTGTTTGTTTATCGTAATGTTTGTGGAAGAAGAAAAAACTTGAATGGGACGATTTCAAACGTATCAAAAAAAAACCCCGATTAATCCACCTAACGTTGGTGGTGCCTTTCTCGCATTTAGTTAAGACACCAACCTTATATGGGGTTGTTATGGTCTGATGTACCATTTTCTTCATAACTTTTTAACGCAATGACCGATCGTTATAAAATTCAATAGTGATCAACAAGGCTTTGTCCCCTGTCGAATGCAACTTGTTGCGAGAAAATCGGTTAAGGATTACTATACGAAAAGTTGTCTAATGTTTTATATAGCTTTTGTGCACACACATACACACACACATACACACATACATACACACGGACAGACAGACATGTGCTCAGCTCGTCGAGCTGAGTCGATTGGTATATAATACTATGGGTCTCAGAGGCTTCTTTAAAAAGTTCGTTTTGGGAGTGAAATGATAGCCTTTCGGTACAACTTAGTTGTACGAGAAAGGCAAAAACGTGGCCTAAGACGACAAAAAATGCTTTTAACTTAAAAGATCTAATTATTCTAAAATTGTGAAAGAATGTGGACATTTTTATACTAGCACGTTAAACACACTTCGTGTTTTCTGTTATACAACAGAGTAAATTACCGTGGAACATCGAAATCCGTACACTTAAGCACCCCAGTATATAAAAAATCATTAGAAAATAGGAATCAAGTGTAAATAAAACGTTTGTCATTGACACAGGAGCATGAAGGCTTCTACTTTTGAAGTGTTTCACATTTACTCATTAAAAACTACGAAAAACATGATAAAATAATGAATAAAATCAACTACTCATGACTCGAAATCCGTCCACCATGGACGGATTTAGAATCAAAGGATCAAAATCCGTACAGCCATTTTTAAACTAAATATTTAAATTGAAGCAGTCTGGTTGAATAAACTAGCTCTGTGAATAGTTTGATACGCACCTTGAGAAGCGATCCCTCCGATTTGTATTCCGCTTATCTTATGTAATCATTCGCAATTAGCAATTAAAGCACAGTTACTTTGGTGCAATTATGCTCTACCTGAAAACAATATGGCGGCAAAAACTACGCGTTTGGAGGGAAACAAATCTCCGTTTTTGATTTTTGTAGTTTTAATTTCAATACCTTCTTTCCATTTCAATTTCTTAAAAGCTTACTGCCAACTATCTGAACAGGACAAGATAAATTATTTCTACAATAATTATCTTTAACCTTCTTTAATTTAATGATATCTCATGAGGTGGACGGATTTCGGTGCTGTACGGATTTCGGTCCCGCACGGTAAATGCCTTCTAACATCATCTCTTCGTAGAAATCATCTCTAGCAAATTTGAATGCAAACTGCAGCGCAATAGGAGGTGTAGCACCGGCAGCAATTGGAGTTCTCGCTAAACGTTTGGCATAAATTAGCGGGAAACCATCTTGTGTATATCCAAGACGAGGGGCTGTCAACTTACGTATTTACGATTCATCTGCCTGAATTGACAAGGCGTATTGAGGAATTATTTTGAATTTCCGTATTTTTCGCCGTATTGTTGTATTTTTGTGTATTTTTGTATTGTGGTGTATTAAGTTCATCGTTAATTGTATTTTCCGTGAATTTTTCACCGCGAATTGTATTTTTCGCGTATTGTTGAAGGTATTTTTTTCATTTCGCGTTCACATCTGTCAAAATCATCAAATTGTTTTCTTCACGTTCGACGTAAAGATCATTTCTATACATTTTTATCGCCAATCAAATGAAAACATTTATTTACGATAATGGAATATTATTGGTATTTACAGTATGAAGACTTTGTTTGCTATGTTGACATCGAGATTAATATTTAAAAAATGAGTGAAAGCAGCAACAATATTATGGTCACGTTCTTATCTTTCGGCAACCCATTGGAAAAGATTTCGATTTGAACCGACAGTGCTTTGTCAATCTGCTTCCAATCCAGCTTTCCACGCTCGGTAATGGCGGCTTGCCGCTGTGTAAAAATCAATCGGTCACTGTACTGTTTGACACTAGCTGGAGGAAAGCTCACTGGCGTTCCTGGATGAGGGGAAGGGAAAAAAGGCCTTTTCGCCAGTGAGTTTTCCTCCAGCTAGTGTCAAACAGTACAGTGACCGATTGATTTTTACACAGCGACAAGCCGCCATTGCCGAGCGTGGAAAGCTGGATTACATTTTCCATCGTATTCGAAGTTTGAATACGTTGAGCAGCCAACTTAAGAGAGGTTCGGTCATCTTGTGCTGTAAATGAGTGGTTGTTTACCAGCATAAATAAACTTACAATATTAATAATCAACGTACCTTCAAGAACATATTCTCTGGCATTTTTTTGATAACTCTCGCAATAGGTTCCAGTGTCCTGTGACAACCAGGAAACCGTGTGGATTTGCCATACAAAATATGAAAGTTTTCGGCTAATTTTACAAACTCCTATAATGTTTACAAGCAAAGGATTCCAGCTAAACTTTGTACATATTCATCCGAAATTATCTTTTATACATAGTGGGGAACGAATCCCACAGCTGTCACATTTTCTAAATATAAATAGATTGGTTCCCAACAAATCTTCCTCCATGCTATTCCAAAAGGAATTATCAATGTCCAGCTCGGTTACCGTCGGCGGGGTGACAATGGATCAAATGGGGGTGAGAATGGGTCACTGTTTCAACTACTTAGAATGCTTGTAGAATGGATTGAATGTATCTGAGGGCAAGAAGACTTAAATATAAGAGACCATTTTGAACGATTTTGCTCTACGACCTCCAGATTAATATCTAGGAAGCTCGTAAAAATGAGTGAAAGGATCAATAATGTTATGGATCACGTTCGTATCATTCGACTCATTGCAAATTGATTCGATTTGAAATCTAGACATCCCGAAATCAAAATTATTGATGATTTTACAGCATATTACAGTGCTTATTTTTCCATTGAGATCAATGCACGAAGACTTTCAGAGAAAAACTGGCACTGAATGATAGGAAAGATGTTCAAAAATCTATTTCTTGCCGAAAAAATCATTTTAGTTTTACCGCAATATTTTATTATATAAATTTCAGGTATATATGAGCTCTGCAGGCCAGTATAGGTTCCAATGTCCTGGGACAATCCGGAAATCATGTGGATTGCGATGATTTTTAAAATTCCGTAACTCACGAACAAAACATTCCAGCTCTACCTTGAAACTCGCTTTGAACGCATCCGAAATTGTCTTAATTACGTTGATGCGAGCAAATCCCACAGAGAGATTGGCTCCCCAGGGATTACCTCCACAATATTCTAAGAGATTTTTCCATCTCGATTGTGTCCATCCTCCTGGGGGCAGATACCGCTGATCGTGTCGGTAATAGTGGAATGGAGATGACACGCCTACGCAAGTTGTTCCCCGGATTTTCCTTTTCAAAACAATATGTTATTCCATTTCCATATCTGTCAAAATAAGCAAATTGGTATTGACTGGTATTGACGTATTTTTGGTAAATCGGCGTATTAATCAGGTAATAAAATTGTACTTTATGTCGTATTGACGGATTGTCGGCGTATTGATGAATTATTTCGAATTGAAGAACCAAAAAGAATTTTTGTATTTTTTAGGTATTTTTTCATGTATTTTCAGATGCATGTATTTACAATTCAACTGATTTTAGAGTTGATTGCCCCTCGATCCAAGAGCACTTGAAATTTTGCTAACATGGCCCATAAGATCTTCAGAAGCATGATAGGGAACTCCAGAAAGCAACAAATCGTTCAATCTTTCCGCTGCTATGATACGTTTCTTGTTGGTTAGCACGTCTCGGCCAATTTCCTTAATAGAATCAGATAAACGCCGTATTTCTGAAGAGCATTCTGTTTTGATTTTGTGCACGTCAGTCCGCAGTGTGTCTATTTTCGCTTGCAGATCGGCTTTGCAGTTTTCCACACTAGCTTCTATCCTGGTGTTAGTATTTTCGAACATTTGTTGCATTCGCAGTAAAAGCTCATCGAGCGAACCAACATGGTCATCTATATCTGTGGTGATCTTAGCCTTAGACCTTAGACCCTCTGGATCTTAGAGTTCTGTGATGTATTGGCAGGGACAGCAGCAGATAGCACCGATGTTGTTTTGTTTTTACTCATCGTCTGCTCTGTACTTGTGAGAGGTGCTTTAGAATACGCAGACCGAGTGAACATTGAGTTCTCCTAATGGTAGTTGAGAACACACGAGAAGTCGACTGCGTAGAACAAGATGGCAGATAGTAACAACTATAGGTTGGTATCGTGTTCAAAAGAAATTTCTTTCTTTATCTCAATCACATGTTAAATTCCGTTTACTGAATCGGAAAAGTAAAGAATCGAAACAAAATTCTTTCAACAGTATGCACCCGACAAGAACAAAAAATAAAATTGGAATTTGTAAAGTTCCCACGCAAAGTAATGGGAGCTGTCACTTTACTTTCGGAAAAATATTCTGCTCGATTATTCCGTAAGTACAAGTGACATTTTGCTCCATGCAGATCAGTTGTCAAAATTCCGCTTGGTAATATTGAACAAAATTCCGTAACCTCTCTACTTTTTAAGTCGTTACTGACCTTATCACAGAATCTAATAAACCGCTGTATCCAACCAAAATTAACAAGCAACCGTCAATTTCCACTTCCTACGCTGAGAATTGTTAGAGTAAAACTCTTCTGAAGCCTCTGATGTTCGGTGAAATGGGTATGTATCGAGTTAATGAATATCGAACCACAGTGCTACACTACTAAAAATCCACACATATTCATTGGCAAAAGTCCATAGATTTAACTTATGATGGATATCAGCGCACACATAATCATTCTCCACGCGAACTATCAATAAAATATATGCCCAAATAAACTTTATGTGTGGTCTCGAGTTATCAATTATTTAATTTATGTGTGGTTCTATATCGATTATATTAGGGTGGAGCTATTGCAAAAATTTATAACGGCGACACATATATATTATATAGATATTTTTGGCAGTGTAGGTTTATCCGCAGACAGACGTTCAAGTTCGACTCACTAGTCGAATTCGTTTTTAAACCTGGGTCAGTGCCAACCCGAACCCTGAATAAAAAAACATTTTCAGTTCCATCTGTCATTGGATATGTTGGTGTGCGTAGCATCGTGTTTGTTTTGGTTCGAAACATATGATCCAGGACATCCAGTGCACTGGCAGTGCGTTGACCTTGACTAATCAGATCATGATAAATGAAAATGTTTAAGTGCGTGAACTCATTTTTGCAGATAATGGAATTCACTTTTGTGCGGCGGATATATGTATTTAATTATATTCTATAGCCCGTGCTCATTTTTATACCAAGAATTCCGTATAGAATTCATATAAATGAGATTTTTTATTCTACAAGAATTCATCTAATAAATCATATTGAAATTCCAATCACTATTTCTGCCAAAGTCGTTTTTTTGGAAAACACTCAAAAGCATGTAATAAAAATTCTTCAGGATACGCTGATTTTTTTTCCTCGCCTCGGCTACCTTTATCAGGAGGGCCTCACACTTCGGGAATATTTTCCACCGGATTTTGGGCTCCATGTATTTTCAATGGGACCGGGATTTTGATTTTCCGTGCCCAAATCCGAGGTGTGAGGCTACCTTAATGCAAGGAGTTCCTTCTGAAATTCATTATCTTTCTCCTTTTCTTCTTTTAATTCCTTATCTTTCAATAGTCCAACATGGAAAACATAACAACGTTTTGCTCCAGAGGTTCCTTCAGGAATTTCCCCGCAGGTTTCATCTCTACATGTTCCTTGTGGAAATTCTACAAAAGTTCCTTGTCGATTTTTTCCGGAAGTTCCATGAAGGATTCCTCGGAAAGTTCCTTGAAGGATTCATCCGAAGGTTTCTTCAGGATATTCTTCCGAAAGTTCCTGCAGGATTTCCTCCATAAGTTCCTTCGGGATTTCCTCCGGATGTTCCTTCAGGAATTTGTCCGAAAGTCCATTAAGGAATTCCTCCATTAATTTATCCAGAAATTTCTTTGAAAAACTTCCTGCTTCCGTAAGAATTTCTGTTTTAGCTTCCGGTGAAACTTGTGAAGGACTTCCGGGGGAATTTCTGGAGGATTTCTGGGAAGAACTTCCGGTAGAACTCCTCCAAGAACTTCTGGAAGAGCTCCTCCACTTCCTGAGGAATTTCTCAAGGAACTTCCGGAAGAATTCCTCAAGGAACTTCCGGAGGAATTCTTCAATGAACTTCCGGAGGAATTCTTTAAAGACCTAACGGAACTTCCGGAAGAATTCCTCAAGGAACTTCCGGAGGAATTCTTCAAGGAACTTCCGGAGTAATTCCTCAAAGAACTTTCAGAGGAATTCCTCCAAATTAATTCCTGGAGCAACTTTAAGAGAAAAATCTGGAACAATATTCAAAGATATTCATTGAAGATTTCCAAAGGAATTCATCTCTTGGAATAAAAATATGGAGGAATACCTGAAAGATATCGCCAAAGAATGCATACAAGAATTCAAGAAAGAATTACTGGAATTAAATTCTGAAACGCACGAAAGAGTTTTTGGAAGAATTTCAAAAGAAACTCTGCATATTATTTAAGAAATTTATTCCGGTATTCCTTAAGAATTCTTTTCGGTATTCCTTCAATACATTTTTCTGACCATTCTTAGCGGATTTTGTGAACGGGTTTCAAGGGGAATTCCCAAACTAAAAGTACGTTCAGATTATGCTCTATATCAAGTAATATAGAAGGTTTCTTGATATACAAGCTATATCAAGCTCTATGTTACTTGATATACCATACAAATCTGATAGCATTCTATATCACGAATGGAACTTGGTATAGCGTATATCAAGTTCTGTACTTGTTATGAACATGAAAAGTTGCGGCTGGCAACCCAGTTCACATAGAGCTGGGTGATATTTTTGTGTACATATGTCAGTTGATAGTTGTTTTCGCGCTACGTCAGCAGCATTTTCAAGTGTGTCTTGTTGTGTGTTCAACTAAAATCGAATTTGAAAAAAAAAATGTCGGAAGTAAAAAAAAAATCCACCAGAAATATCTGGTCTGCTGCTCAAATGCAGCTGTTATTTGAATTGTGGGCGGACAAAATTATTGACCTCCGTGGTGTGCGGAAAAACAGCCACGTGATCGAGGAGATGAGGATCACTTTTGAAGAACACGGTTTCTCTGTTCCGTCCTCGGAGATCAAGACGAGAATACATAATTTGACTGCGCGATACCGGTAAGTGAACATCTTTGTGTATTAATATTAATTATTTCGTTATTTATTAATAAAATTAAATAAAATGGACTATTTATTAATAAGAGGTTTTCACTTTAAAATTTTCAGAAAAGAGAAAAGCCAAATCGGTCCATCCGGTGGGGCTCCATCGAAGTGGCCCTATTTCTCAGAAATTCATAAAATTCTGGGGAATTTTAGAATAAACAACGTTAGCGAGGTAGTACAGGAGAGCATCTTCGAGGATGATGCCCTGGCGCCTGAAGGTAAGTTTTACTTGTGTCAAAATTCAAATGTTGTGCTTCCAGTTGAAAACCGACAAATCGCGTTTTCCCCCATTTTCTTATGTCGCAACTAGCTCGCGACTAGTGCGCATGATGGCGCATGACGGTGACATAGATGCGCACTAGTCGAAATGCAGTTGCGACAACAGGAAATGGGGGAAAACTCGATTTTCGCGAGAGCTCACTTCGGTTTTAACCTTCTTCTGAGCATAGATACATTAGTGTAGCTTGTGCTTCTATATAGCAATTACCTATTGTAAATCGTTTCTCAATATTTAATATACTCAATCAAGTTTTTTTTTATTTCAGCTGCGTCGCTGCATGCGTTGAATATAAAAAATAACAGTTGTGCGACGCGTCAGTATTAAGTGGTGTGCTGTTGAGATGCCGTTCACTAATTACGTAAGCACTTATAGTTCAACGTACGGATTTATAAATTGATAGTCCGCCATTCCGGTTTTCAACTTGATTGAATATATATACTGTAGAAACACTATTCCGTTTTTAACGACATTGTTATTTATATAAATATGCTTTTGAACTCTCCAGATCTCCAGGGTCTCCAGATAACCTTGCGAGCAAAGGCGTAGGATTGCCAATCCGGAGATGGCGAGTTCGATTCTCGGTCCGGTCCAGAATGTTTTCGGGTGGGAAACATTCTTGACTCCCTGGGCAAAGTGTATGAATTGTACTTGCCACACAAGATACATATTCATGCAATGGCGGGCATATAAAGCTTTCAATTAATAACTGAGGAAATGCTAATAGAATACTAAGTTGAAAAGCAGGCTAAATTCCAGTTTGAATGTAGAGCCATGGAAGAAGAAAATGTTTCTGAACTACTTGCTTGGGCTATGAATGGAGGGACGTGAGGAGAATCGATTTTGGCTATTCTCACGTGATTCGACTATGTAATTCAATGCCAGATCTCACTTCGTTTTTCAATTGAAACTACAATAAATTCCTCATAATTTTCTATTTGTTTTCTCTTGGGTATATTTAATTGATTTTGTTATTCAATTATTTTATCTATATTTTTCGAATCATTAATTTTTACAATTATTATCTACATCATAGATACCAACGAAGAATGGCTCGAAGAATCGATAAATGTCTCGGAAATCCCACCAACACCAACACCATCATCGTCACGACCAAGATCGCCGACTGCATCGAGTTCCGCTCCAGCTGCAAAAAAGAAGAAATTAGTCCAACAACATATTCTCGAAGAGGTGAAGAAAAGCAATGAGATCATCGAAGCAGAGTTCGAACGACTACGAGCTACTGACGAACGAATCATAGAATTGGAAGAAGAGAGAAACACATTACTAAAGGAGATGAATGAGAACACTAAAGCTTTCAATGATGCATTCATAACTATGCTGTCCAAAATGACCTAAATAATGAAATGATTGAAAACTTTGATGTTAATAAAACATAAATACCCAAATCTAGAGTGTTGAGAGAATAGGTCCTATGTGCAATTGAGAGTCTTTCTTTGCTTTCTTCCTCTTTCGATTATTACGAATTTACACTGAAGTTAATTTTGGATATTCTTGGCAGGATATCTAAAGATAACAGATATAATCTTGCTGAGATAAAAATGAAGCAAAAAATGCTAAAATAGCTTATCTATTTGTGAAAGAGAGCGTAAACCAAAAGAGCTTTTCTTTTGCACTTAGGACCTATTCTCAAAACAATTTAGAAATACAAAATTATTCATAAAATGAGAAAAATCTTTAGATGAATTAGTTAAAAATTAACAATGATTCGAATCACAAACATAGAAGGCAGAAACATCTAAAATAGAAGGTAATAATTTTGATATGCAATTTAATGCAACGATTAAGTAAGTGCTTACAATTTAATACAACAATACTTACTTAAATAATCAGCGATTGCTTCCCTAATAATTTGCGCTGATTGGTTGTTGTCTGAGATGGTAACTATTTGATCCGGTGGTGCAAGATTTTTTGCTTGCTCAATGATTTGCAGTTGTTGTAACCAATGTTGATTAATTTTATCATTGTGATTATTCAGGAAGTTATGAAGAACACAGCAACTTTTTATTATAAGCGATGTGTTCTGGATATGATTATCTACTCCTTTTCCTATACGACGGAACCGTGCTTTTAGGTGGCCGAATGCATTTTCTACCACTCTTCTTGCTTTCGATAATGCATAATTATATGTTTTCTCCTTCATTGTAGCATCAGCACGAAATGGATAGGGCTTCATTAATGTGTCTGATAATCGGAATGCTGAGTCTCCAATCAACAACGCGGGTACGTTGACTCCATTAATAAGTTTCGATTGTTGTTTTAGAATCGGTTCTTGGAGAATTTTCTTAAGTGTGGAGTCTTCGAATATCTTCGAATCATTGCACCGTCCAGGGCTGCCTACACTTATAAACTGAAACCGATATCTGTAAGAAAATAACAAAGTTGTGTAAAAACAAGGTATTTTTTATTAACGGTTAAAATTGAATGAACATTGAAAATAAAAGTGTCTTTTGACAAAGCCTCAGAAAGTGTGACTTAACATATTTGGATGGTAAGGCTGAACCTGACAAAATCGTTATTCCTATATCAATGATCTACAATTGAGTTATCCAAGACTAGAATCATTAACACTAAAGTCACGATGTTCGATTATAAAATGAAAGTAGGTGGTAATCTAGTTGCACCAAAAATATCACACTTCCAGAAAAGTACCGCGAAATTACGCACACTTTTATTCATTTGGAGAACTCAATTTCTTAGCACAAATGACAAGTTACGGTCTATTCGAAAAACTTTAATTTTTATAAATTTTAACATTCGGTGACGACTAATTACGGGTGGAACCAATAACTATAGTTATATATAACATTGTTGAAGCCATCTCATGATAGTTACCTTCTAAAAGTTTTACGTATTGGTTAAATTTTGCATTTCCTTAACTGCGCAAACTATGGTGCACGGTATATGGAGCGTGAGAGTATGGCAGAGTCCCTTCTGCTCCATACGTGCTTACGTAATTAGTAAACGGCCCCTAAAAAGCTGTTTTCGCCTTTCTCGTATACTAAGTATACGTCAAGGCTATATGTTCGCTCCAAAAACCAACTTTTTATAGGAGGCCCGGAGACTCATAGTGTTATATATCAATCGACTCAGTTCGACGAATTGAAGTGATGTCTGTGTGTGTGTATGTATGTGTGTGTGCAAAAAGACTCGCCAACTGCTTGATACTGAATATAATGATTAAATATATTGCACGAAAACGTATATCTGTACCATATTTTTTAGAAATTAAATTATAGTTTATAAATTTACCTATAATCTACACACGCGAACAAGACCGTTGAGTACCATCCTTTATAGTTATAGTAATCCACAGCATTTTCTCTTTCCGGCCTCACTTCGATGTGGCAGCCATCTACAAGACAAATGAGTTAGAATATTAGGGAATCAAAACTGGATAAAATTCCAACACTCCAACACAATTCCAACAACACGTGTAATATTTTTTTTCAAATAGTAAATTTACCGATTGCTCCAAAGCACTGGGGAAATCCTAGACGTTCCATTCCATCGATACACTCTTTTATGTAATATTCATGAAGCGGAAACGAATTCATATGTTCTCCTCGAAGAACCCGCCATACCTCCTCACAAAACTCTTGCACTAGTTCACAAACGGTAGACTTCCCTACACCAAAGAGATTGGCTATAGTGCGGTACTCCGCGGAGGATCCCAACGCATATAAACATATTGCCACACGCTTCTTAAGTGGAATACATCTCCGGAACTGTGTATCCTCTTTCTCCAGGGATTTCAATTTGGAGCAAAGTATTTCGAACGATTCTTTATTGATGCGAAAATTCTCTTTGAAGAAGTCATCCCCGTTTAGCTGAGCATCTTCTTCATAGAATCGTCCAGTCCTTTTCTGAAAATCGGAGTAAATGTGACGATTATATAAACATCTATAAATGAAAATTTTAATGCTTACCTTTTTCCATACTGACCTATTGCCACCGTTTTCGGACAGTATGAAAGACGACAGTATGGAGATTTTATTTTTTTGGGCCATAATGTTGTGGATATGTTGCTTCTTCTTGTTTCGATGCCACTTATTTTTCGCGGACAACAACCGATACATATTTTTCATATTCAACATTTTTTGACGATATTCAGAAGCGAGAGCAGACAATTTGATTTCATTGCTCATCATGAAGCTCAAAATTGAATGTTTTACCAATTACTATCAGAATCACACTAAATTGGCTGTTTTTTTTCCTGCTATACTCTGTGTTGTGTCAGTGACAGATATCAGATACGGAAACATCAAAATGTCAGGCTATATCAAGTATACAGTAGTGTGAACACCTTTCTTGATATAGTATATAATCTCGCTATATCAACTAATACAGAGCATAATCTGAACGTACTATAATTCCATCCACCGACCTAATTTAGGACACAATCTGTGAGGAAAACCCTGAATGAACTTGCAACTTCCCTAGCAATTATTTTTAAAACTGAATTAAGACAACAGTACAGGAATAATTTCATTTAAAACTACAAAAACAAATATAACAAAATTAGCGGGAAAAAAATTTCAACGCGCATTTAATTTGAATAACATACAGTTTCGTGTTTCCCTTCTGCTTGTTTATTCCGCCCAGTCCCACCCACTCACATGGTTTTGACAGTTGAAGTACAGTTGTATTGGTGAACCCGGTGCGAAACCGTGAAACAACACAGTGCGAACCCGACAGCTTTGGGGTTGGAACTAGTGCGAACCTAGTTCCAACCTGAGCGAATAAAAAAACACTTTGACAGTACTTATGTTGGAACTGGTTCCAACCTAGGTTGGAACTTTTTTAAAACGAATTCGACATAACTTGTGTAAAAAACATGGCCGTCGGATTGCCAAGTAGCAATAAGCGAAGAGATGGCGCCACATGTCAAAACGGCAAACCCGGAAAATGTTATTTGCCGTTTTGTTTTGATTTTTATTTCGCCAAATTTTTTAGTTTTTTGATCGGTTTTTTAATGGGACTCTTAATAAAAATACATGAACACGCACACACGCGCTGTTGAAAAATGAATCGAAGAAAGCTCAGCACGCCAGTTACTCAGGAGGGGTTAATTCATTTTTGATTTTTAAATTCTTTTCCATGTCCTACTTGACTGGACTATTCGTTGGTTTTGCAATGAAAAAATCTACGATTTTCGGTCCTGGCATATGTTTTGAATCACAACCGCCAAAAAACACGCATGTGAAAGGATCTAAGGTAAAAGAGCCAACGCGATAGTTCCGAAAAGATGGTAATAGCATACACGCAGGTTCACAATTTCTTTACTATATCGTGGCAAGAACTGCAAGTAAAGTGATTCGCTTAGCTACATTGTTTAAGTCGATTGTAAAATCGTTCAGATAATAGAAAGGATTTTTGCGGCCGTGCGGGGTGATCTTTGTTGAGTGTTTCTGTTTTGCTTCCATGGTTCGGTGGGTGGCAAACGTGGGTGAGATAGAAGGCGATCGGCAAAACGTCAGTTTTCATGTAGCAATAAGTTGTATAGGCGGCGCTAGCGTGCTATGCAATTCCAACGTATTTATATTTGAAAATTTACACAAGAAAATCGAATTCAAATGTATGAGCTTAAACGTCTGTCTGCGGTTTATCACTCGCAACTCACGAACATCCCTTCAGAAAATTTGTATCCGATAGCTTTTAAACAGAAGGAATAATAAACGGACTTCAGTCCACTTTACATCCTACACTAGATCAGTTGTTCACTCTTTAGCTACAGAAAGAATTGTCTGCCCGTTTTCCATTTACATAATACAATGACAAACTTGATCACAAAAGACATTTTTATCAGTACAGATCAGTTTGCACATGTAAGGCTTTGTGCTGTGAAAAATTTATAGGATTTGGTCAATAGTATAAGAAGTTTCAATTAAATACCAAATTTCCAAAACGACTTATCTGCTTTAGTGAACAAAGAATAAAAATGTGATAGCACTCCCACGCAAACCAACATCATCTTTGGTTTTCGATAAAAAAAAGTCTCCCAAGAGATCAAGTATCCTCACCTTCCCCTACTGGACTAGCACTCAGATATCAAACCAAATGCTCCACAACGATAGATTTCATCAGCAACTTTAACAAGAACATATTGTGGGTTTGTGCACGCCAAACTTTTCCAGCTAGAGGCGAAAAAAAACAAAACTTGGTGGTAATTTGACCTGGCAACAGGCCAAGATTAAGGCGAGCCGTAGCAAAAAAAAAAGTGTATACATTAGGGTGGGTTAAAAAACACTTTTTTAAATTGTTTGATGGGCCGCCCTCTTATTCGGTTCTGCATAACATTCTGTATTGAATTTTTCAATATCTGAATGAGTATCATAGTTCTTCTTCGTAAGTTGTGCCGTCCCAACTACAATTTACTGTTTTTGGATGTTTCTGCATACATTTTTGCATATAAACTTCCAACGAGTTTAGCACCTGGTTCTAAACTGTAAACAACAGTGTTAATTCTCTACCACCTTTTTGTTATGGCGAGGCAATTTTTATGCACACTTTTGATTTCGATACTTTATCAAAATTAAACACTCAATCATGCAGCAATATAACGATGCGGTGTGCTTCAGATACCTGCTTGATTATAGGGACTCGAAAAAGAATTTATTTGCAGTAACTAACCGAATATAAAAATGTTCACATTAACGATTGCGCCCTAACACCGGTTCTAAGCTTCGATGCAGAGTACACGAGCTTTGTTCGCCAGTGACAGGCGTATGAGGCCCTTGATCAAATAGAACCGAATAAGAGGGCGGACCATCAAAAAAATTGAAAAAAGTTATTCCCATACTAATTTGAGCCACCCTAGTATACATATAGTAAAAACTAGGTAAGTACTAGAAATACTAGAGGTTTTAGTGTTGTTAGTCTACATAATGTTTAATCGCAATAGTATTACTGCCGAAAAACTATAGTGCTTGTCTTCATTACATCAGTTAATGTTTACCTATTTGAGAGTAAATTTAAGCATTTCTAGAGAAATATTTCATATGGTCCTATCTAACAAAAGTAAACAAATCGAGTTGTTAGTTTATTAACATTACTTACCTTTTAAATTTTATGTTAAATTTGAATCAGATCGATTTTTACTTTTTTTTTACTAAAAAAAATATAGTAGTGCAAAACGGCCAATCTGACTTTTCGAAAATATCGCACAGATCTGTCGACTGGCCGTTTTGCAATGTGACAGTCCAATCTGCTATTCACCAAAACATTGTCAAATTATCAGATTGGACCTTCGGTTGTCCGTCGGTTTAATAGGGTTTAATTATTAATTTTAAAGATTTAAATTTATTTCTAAGGTATATATCCGATCTGATATCTGACACGAAAGACACGCTGTTAAGGTAAGTTTGTACAAGCATAATTCTAGATTGCTTTGAGAATAGGTCGTATGTACAAAAGAGAGACTCTCTTTGTTCACGCTCTCTTTCGCTAATAGATCGGCAAGTTTAGCATTTTTTTCAACATTTTCACTTTAGCACGCTAGACAAAGCTATTGTCTTTAGATTTCTGCCAAAAAATCCAACGTAAATTTGTGCATAGCTTTGTAATAATCGAAAGAGAATGGAACCGAAGAGAGGCTCTCTTTTGCACATACGACCTATTCTCAAAGCACTCTAGAATTTTAAGTTGTTATGGTATATTAAGCAAACAAATTACAGGACCCGCTTCAGAAACAGTAAACAGGTCATCAACAATCGGATCCCACCAAAGGGAAGCCTACGGAAGGGTGGCACCCCCCCGGGGACGGGTTCGGCGGCACAGAAGGGAATGTTAACTCCGGAGAAAAATTGGACTCGTTCTGGAAAAAGAAAATGATATCGCGGTACGTCAAGATAAAGGAAAGTTTGAAGAAAGGCTATGAAGATCAGGATGAAGGGACGAGTGCACTGCGGGTGATCAATCCGGTGGCCCTGCTGGACAAGAAAGCCAATATCGAGCGAGCGTTGCTCGAGGGCGAGAATGACTTCCAGTTTTGCCCGAGGGAAATGTAACCGGATTTGAAAAACAAGGCATTTGACAAGGTACGAGGAATTAAATTCGGGTTGAATGCGGGTTTATAAATAAAAATATATCTTTAAATTTCAGAGCTGAGTGGGACCAAATTCGAAGGAATATGGGAAAACCAAGATGTTGTTCGGTAGACGTTCTAGAGGAGGAACGTCGTGAGTTGGAACGCAAGCGGCGTAAGATTGAGCTACTGCAGTCCAAGCGATCAGAAGAGCTTTCTTTTGTTCGGAATCTTCCCAATGATATTCCTCAACAGCTTTCGGTAGGCACTAAGGTGACGGCTCCTTTGCGTTCTCCTCAGGATGGTCTGTTAACGTAAACCATAGAGGCGATTGATGTGATGTCCAGTTAATATCGGGTGTGTTTCGATCGACCCGATTTGAATGCCCTTACGATTCCAGACTTCGAGATTATAGCCAACGATAATCCGGAAAAGATTGCTCTGTACTCTATCACGAATGACTTCCGACATAAGTATCAGAATGCTTCATTCTATGTCGCTTCACCTGCCGTAAAAACCTCATCACTGGTATCGCTGGCGATCCTTTGTTTGCGAGGTAACAGTTATTCGAAGATTTCCGGTATGCCCGAGATCAATATGCTTTTCTCGAAATATAACATTCCCGGATAAGTTACTTTGTAGATTATTCGAACAAATAAAGTATCCGTCGTCCCGATGCCACTGCTGGCGGGCGGAAAAGTCGGAAACCCCGGTTCGACATTACTCCGAAATTTTCACCTTTTCTTTTTATCTCTAAGGATGTGGATTCAAAAATGGAAGGTATATACACAGTATTAGCTACTATAATGCAAGACGGGACTGCCCTGCAACAGACGGGATACTCTGTTAGATGTTAAATGTATGTATTCAAGTATCAGATCCTATCAACAAAGCTATCAATGTCCTGTACATGATGCGATTTCTTGTCGAAATACATACACCGCTCCAATATGCAACAAGTTAATGTTGAAGAATATGAATATTCGCTGAATTATGCATGATCCTCTGTACTATCCACCTAAAACTAGCTTTCTTTTTCAAAGTTTGAGTAATTTTCATTCAAGGTCCTATGTGAATTTGATTTAAGTAAAATGTCCAATATAACAGGTCCCATCTGATTGTTCTAATGCAAAGGGTCCGAAGTAACAAAAGTATCTTAAAATCCAAGAAAAATGACCTGTACTAGAAAACCATAACTTTTATTCAGTTCTACGACTATTATTTTGGCTGTCAACGATTTAAAAATCGTTGAACGAAGTCGGAATTTTAATTCAGATTTATTTTCGTCTGGCAAATATTGCATCCCATATTTCTCAGATTATGGCAGATGTTAGGTAGGCCCATTTGAAATGTTTGTCTAGATTTGTTCGCCGAAAGATCATCTTGATGCTTGGTGACAATGTTAGGAAAAGGGAAACAATTACCCGCACTCTCGGTGATGGTGGCACGTGAGCAGCCAGCCATGTCAAACGACACAGAAACGTCGCGTCGGAACCGTTCCGACTAAGGTTGAGGTTAGTGTGACAAATGCGCATTAACTTTTGCCAGATCTTTTGTGTATGTATTTACCCACCTTACTCGATAATAGAGCCTTATATATGTAAGATGAACAGATAAGCCTTCAACACAATGTAGGTAGATTCATCTCTATGTCTTTATGTCATATGCCTTTATGGTAAATGGCGTTGTGATTCGATGGGTCTCAAATAAGCTATGGATTTCAATTACCAAAAATAATTAAATGATTACCAAATCATTTCTAGCCGACGGAGGTCCTTCGTAGCTTAGTTGGTTAAAGCACCAGTCTAGCGTACTGTAGGGTCATGGGTTCGTGTCCCATCGAAGGGAAAGTGGTTACCTCCAATACATTTTCCAAATCAATATCTTCCACATAACGTACATATTCACATATGAGTTTTCATAACATTGTAAATTAACGTCCAAGTCGGGTGGTTTAATCCCCGGAAATAGGCAATTACCTTTGATTGAACATTTCTAGCTGTTTGGAATTCTTAAGCAAAATTGTTTGGAATTTTCAAACGAAAATGTTTGGAATTTCTAATATAAATTATTTAGAATTTCCGTGGAAAATTATTTGGAAGGTCCATAGGAAATTCTTCAGAATTGTCTTCGGGAATTGTTCCGAATATCTACGGGAAATCATTCCACGGGAAGTCCTTCGGAAACTCCAATAAGTATTTTTGGGTAACTCCAACGAATTTTTTTTCGGATTCGGATTTTTCATAGTACACCCAGGTTTTTTTACACGGTTGGAATTCATTAATTTCTCGGTTAACCTCAACTTTCACAGCTTTTTAAATACCCCCTGAATTTTCTTTGATTTTTTGTGAATTTTTTCGTGGGGTTAACTCATTGTTTCATTGACGCTGAAGGTCTTAAACGACTGAAACCAAACCGTGTAAAAAAAACCTGGGTGTAATAGTAATAGGATAGTAGTGAGAGGACTAATAACACACCTTCTGAAAAGTCCCAGGAGATTTTTGCCAGGATCGTCGAAGGAAGGGTTGTTTCCGAAGCATGACGCATCGGACTGTTACACCGTACGAGTCAGTTGATGTGGTACCGCAAGTGACGACGAGCTTATCATCGCTGCAAGAAAACTTAAGATGAACAAGGCACTAGGACCTGATGGATTTCCAATCCTGGTCCTTAAACATGCGATTCTTACTAATCTGGATATGTTCAGGAGTTGCCTCCAAGGATGTCTGGATGAAGATTTTTTTTCCAGATAGTTGGAAACGGCAGAAACTTGTTCTGTTGCCCAAGCCCGGGAAGCCCCCGGGAGACCCTACAGACCAATCTGCTTGCTCGACACAAATGGTAAGTTGATGGAGAGGGTGATCCTGAATAGATTGTCGGTTCATACGGAATGTGCTGGCGACTTATCAAGTAACCAGTATGGGTTCGGTAAAGGTCGTTCTACCGTTGAAGCAATACAATCGGTACGGCTAGGATAGCGCGTGGTTTGAACAGAACAGGTATGGGAAGATCCTTTAATTACGTAACGCAAAAATTAGGCATTTTCAACCCCTCCTCCCCCTTATGTCACACTTTTTGTATGAAGCATCTAAACATTATGTATGGGTCGTCACACTTTGCCCAACCCCCCTCCCCCCTCTAAGCGTTACGTAATTTGTGGACGCTCCCTATTAGGTACTGTGCATTGATTACATTAGATGTAAAAATGCTCTTAATGACGCAAGCTGGGCAGCTATTGCTGACTCACTACACTGCTTACAAGTTCCGGATTATCTGTTGTTACATTTCAACAAATGTCTCATAATAACAAACTTAAAATTATCTAAAACCTATTATAAAATTTATTCGTTAGGAACTAGGAAACTGTTATTATTGTTAAAAAATTGTTATTTGGTATCACCGCCACCGCCATCCCACTCCGACAATACGAAATTGCCGAAAAACGCAATGCCAAAAATGTTTGGTACCGTCAACTGGGGGGAAGATGATCATTTTTAAGACAAAACATGCAATAACAATGTGTGTTTACATTTTAAATCGAAACAAATATTTTCAAAACATGTACTGCTAAACGTTGCAATAATCAACAACTTTAGTTTTCTGAAATGCATTTGCATTTATTAAAATAAATTAAATTATCACACATTTTTTGAGTAATCTGGTTTGGGGTGAAGTTGATCAAGACAGCTCTACTAAAATAATTATGACCTAGTAGTCAAAATACACTAGGTTATTTGTATGAATGTTGAATTTACTGCGTAAAGAAGTCTACGAAATCAATATTTGGAAGGAAAATAGTGTCATTTATGACTATCTCTCTCTTTCTTCCACAAAATACATTTTCATGATTATAATCGAAAAACTCGGGTTTCTACCTAGCGGTAACATTACTTGAACGGAGAATATTGTTGACTACCGTTTAATAAAAAAAAATGGCGCTTTTGACTGACACATCAAATGATCATCTTCACCTCAGTGATCATCTTCCCCCCAGTTGACGGTAGGTGTCTTCCGCCCGAACGAATGAAACTCGGTCTACAAGGGGGGTTCTAGTGGATCATGCAAACTAAGTTCACTCTCTTCTGTTCGAGTCGTCAGTGTGATAAGACGAGTAAATTCTAAAAATCTCGGTAGTCGACATTGGCGTAAATAAGGGGGGAGGGGGGCGGGGGGTGGCCTGGCCCCCTCCAGAGCTACTTGTGGCCCCCCCAGAAAGTTTTGAAAAGTAATTCAACCTAGTCAGTTTTTATTTCATTTACATTTTTCCTACATATTTCTTAATTTTGATTATGAATTTTATAAACATATTTTTTGTTGGGTTATCACATCTATGACCATTTGTTCAGCAAAGCATCGAAATATTTAAGTTGGACCCCCGGGAACATTTTCTCGATTTTTAAGCTAAAATCAATGCTGCTTCTAATTCAGTTGCTAGCTTAAAATAATAAATTTGTTCTGCATTTGTTTGACTAGTATTCTGGTCGCAGAAACATAAAAACATAATTGTATTAAGATATAAATATTTCTGTTCTATTAAACTACCATCCACTTCAAAAAAGACTGAAGCAACATCAAAATGAGCACATTTACACAAATCCGGTCAATGAAATTTCGAACGACCATTCTTCCGAAAATCTTCGAGTTAATCGCAAGGTATGCCGCAAAACAGTTGATCAAATTCCTATGGAGCTTTTTGCTCTCGCTATATAATTCTGGCACAGAAAGATATAAAATTATAAAACTTAAGAATCTTTGTTACAATGACAGAAAAATCAACAACGCATTCCATTGAAAGTATTAGGATAAAGCTTAGGCAACCTTCGCACTCTCAACAGAGATTGCATTAAAGAAATATTTTTATAATCCTTAAAGGATCTTGTTTCATTTAATTTTTTGGCGATTTCTTAAGGATCATCGGAAAACTCTTTTGTGCCTGTTTTAGTTAGAATTTGTTTTTTAGGATAAAAAAAAATTAGATTTAGAAACCAGTTCGCATCAGAAAACATTTCTTTTGCAGCACAATTCAGATCGATTTGGTTGCTTCTCAAGTCCCTTTGATTTTTGCAGAGAAATCTCTAACCTATTCAGAAAACCATAATAAAGCCTATTCCTAACGTCAGTAACTACAAAAACCCTATGTTATTCTCGAATTTGATTTATGACTCATAATTTTATGATTCATGGAATTTATGACTCATAAAAACACATTTGGATTCCAAGTTTCTGTTCATCGATACTTAACTATTTCAACACATAGCATACATTTTGGAATTGCATGAATACTTATATTGATTATGACAAAATTTCGTGGAATTTATTCCACATCTAAAGAGTTTCAAAAATTTCAAGTTCCAAAAAATCGAGATCTTTATGCGTTAAGTAATCATGGAAATGCTTGAAAAGTTTCAGAAATATACTCATATCGAATTTCATTTATAAATAATTCGAAGAAGATTCTTGAATCTTAGATTACACACTTATCCACATTTAGTAACATGGAGAAGACAAGTTGACACAGACACAGCGTTTTGAAGCAATCACAGCATCATTGGAAATCAATTGTATTATTCGCGATTTTTTTATGTTAGTTCTAGGACGAATGAGCAATAAACTTAGTCAAACAATTTCTATTGCAATCCATGCGCACAGTGCTTTAAATCGCCTTTGAAAATTACATCCCACCAGCTGGTGCCATGGCCCCCCCTAGACCGAGACTCTAGTTACGCCTATGGTAGTCGAGTACCCTCAAAAGTAACTGGTGAGATCGTTCCGTTTCGTGACCGACGTGGCGTTCCGTATAAGTGAAGAGCCCTCTTATTCGCGAATTGTCCAAAACCGGGGGTTTCATGTGACGAGGGTAGTGACTAACGAAAAAACCCCACGCGATCGTGGAAGAGACTGGTCCATAGGGCGTGGTTGAAGATCCACGAGGCAGTGCCAAAAATCACTATAACAATCGCGAGTGAAGATTCCCCCTATTCATCTCCCGTAGTGCAAAACTGTCGTGAAATTGTGAAATTTCGTGATCTCTCGTTGTTGGAATACCTCCCCGTCCAAGGAAGTAACACGTGAACGGGTCGAGTTCGATCGATAGTGCGGAGTGACACGGTTACAGGGGCAGGCGGCAGAAAGGAGAAGCCCTTCTCCCAACGTAGAAATTTCCACTCGGCTAGGAAAGCTAGATTGCCCCTGGGATGAGTCCAAAAGGTGAGTCGCATGTTCTATTGTAGATCCAGTTGAAAACCGAACTGAGCTCTCGCGACAATCGCATTTTCTCCCATTTCCAAGTGCCGCAACTGCATCGCGGGTGGTGCGCATGATGGCGCACGGCTATGGCATAGATGCGCACTACTTGCGATGCAGTTGTGACATCCAGAAATGGGAGAAAATGCGATTGTCGCGAGAGCTCAGTTCGGGTTTCAACTGGATCTACAATATATTCCTACGTAAGCTAAATTTCAACTTATACTAAAGACACACCTGTGGTACTTGTACCATGGTACAAGAGGACAAGAAAATTATTCCAAGACTATCTTTGAAAGACAATAAATGGTATGGTACTCATTTCAAGATTCTTGTACCATGGTACTTATACCACCAGTGTGTCATTAGTATTACACTGTGTATGATATCGATGCTGATCAGCAGTCGATTGAGGTGTCAGCAGGTGTTCCACAGGGATCGATCCTCGGACCGGTACGGTGGAATATCATGTATGAAGGAGTATTACGTTTCAATCTCCCGGCCGGCGTGAAAATAGACGGATTCGCGGATGATGTAATGCTTGATGTTACTGGCAAAATAAGACAAATAAGACAAATAAGCCAACATTGGCGCCTCGCAGCTTAGTGTTCTTTAATAGGCTGACCAGATCATTTCGGTGAAAAAACGGAACAAACGCGCTTGCAAAACGGGACATGTCAAAAAACCTTGTGATAAAATTCAAGAGCTGTGGAAATTTCAAAATTTATGGGCTTAATTTTCATTTTCCGTAGAAGAAATATTAAATATAGAAATAATTTATACGGAATCATTTACCACCATAACCTTCTATTGTATTAAGTTAGTACAAACTACAACTACAAATATTTCAATCTTCAAAGGGACGCGGACGAAAACACGAGGAACAGAAAATTACGCATCTTCGAATATTTAAAAAAAATATGGAATTTTGAAATTTTATATTAGTCTACTTTTATTTTAGACATAGGACATTACGGATTTTATTATTGACCAATATCAAAAACTTTTCCAATTCTGAACATTTGAAAAAAAGCACCCTGCCTAAGTGCCTAATAGCCTATTCAGATTACGCCATTAATGACATATAATTGGCGTTTCAGGGTAAATACGCTTTATGATGTCATTATTTACGTAATATTCCATACATTTTGCGCTGTCAAAAGATACCCGCTAATAGCCTATTCAGATTGGGCTATTTATGACTTTGTTAAGTGAGAGGGTATCCAATTATTACGAGGTGTTCAGACTGCAGCAAGATAATATATCTTGACGTTTCCATGTTTCCTCATTTGCACGCTAATACAGGGTTGAATTCAAGGAGAGTTTTAAAATTATTTTGCGAAATCAAGCATTTGTGTGGCGACAATCGAACATTTTTTTCTGAACAAAGTTTCTACGAAAAAAAAATATAAAAAAAATATGAAAAGGGATTTTCGAAGAATATTTGAAGCTCTCATTAAGGATAATGAGCGAAGCTACATTCATTAGTTGGGTGCGCCGTTCTTCGGGGAATCAGACTATTCCTCAATTTATTTTTAAGTTTAAAAAGTATTTTGATTCTGTACTATGATCGAACGGAGATTTGATAGAAAAATTTAGATACTTTTAGAATTCTAACAAATAAATAAAAAAAGGACAATTGGACCAATTTTCAAGAAATATTATCGAACTAAAATGTATTTCCACCAGTATCTCCATGTATGAAGGGCAACTCAGCAATTTAATTTTTTTTCAAAAATGGAAACTGAACCATTGCGTTCTACTCGACAATCAATGATACAGCTTCTAACAAAATCGAATCGTGTGAATGTGATATAATTTAAACTGGATTTTGGATGAATTAATGCATTACCAATCCATGTTTTATTTAAGGTTATTCTACTTTATATACCCTATAGGGGAACAGACGGCTTTGGCAGGTTTTGTTCTATTATTGGCAGGGGGGTTTTTGTCGACCGAATTTTATGAAATTTGGCCACAATATTCTTTGATATGCAAAGAATGTTTGGGCCAAATTTGAGCATAATCAGTCATAAAAACCCCCTGCCAATAATAGAACAAAACCTGCCAAAGCAGTCATTACCCCTATACATCCCATTCAAATCGTACAGTTGTCCCACGTGAAAAATGTTGAAATCCAAAGTATATTAAGCCATTCAAGGAGCAGAATTGAAACAATTTATGAAATCATGTTTAAATATACTCGTTTTACAACCATTCCTACGTTTTAAATTGTCTTTCGCATTGGCCCTTGAACTTTGAAAATTTATTCGATTTGTTCTAGAGAGCATCTGTTTTTTAAACAATTCATGTTGAATAAGTGGAGAATAAATAATTATCATCATTATTTTTCATCATATAAAATGCTTTCCACAAAACCATCACAATCCGAGTTATTCTTCAGCGCTCAGAAGATTTCCATATAACATGCATTCGACCCTGCTACGACAGAAGGAGCATGACTGTCAACTTCTGAAACAGAAATGAAAACAGAGAGAATTTTCTCTCTGGTAAAGAGAGCGTGACGCTTGTCAGTTTTGTTTTGTTGAATTTCTCCATGCATCCCAGTTAGAACGAAAGCTCTCTCGTAATAATTGTTCGTAATAAATTCTTTATGACTCTTTTTAGCGGGTATCTTTTGACAGCGCAAAATGTATGGAATATTACGTAAATAATGACATCATAAAGCGTATTTACCCTGAAACGCCAATTATTATGTCATTAATGACGTAATCTGAATAGGCTATAAAAAGAGTCATAAAGAATTTATTACGAACAATTATTACGAGAGAGCTTTCGTTCTAACTGGGATGCAGGAAGAAATTCAACAAAACAAAACTGACAAGCGTCACGCTCTCTTTGCCAGAGAGAAAATTCTCTCTGTTTTCATTTCGTTTCGTAGTTGACAGTCATGCTCTTTCTGTCGCAGCAGGGTCGAATGCATCTTCTTCTTCTTCATTTGCATTACATCCCTCACTGGGACGCCTCGCAGCTTAGTGTTCATTAAGCACTTCCACAGTTATTAACTGCGAGGTTTCTAAGCCAGGTTACCATTTTTGCATTTGTATATCATGAGGCTAACACGATGATACTTTTATGCCCAGGGAAGTCGAGACAACTTCCAATCCGAAAATTGTCTAGACCGGCACCGGGAATCGAACCCAGCCACCCTCAGCATGGTCTTGCTTTGTAGCCGCGCGTCTTACCGTACGGCTAAGGAATGCATGTTAGATGGAAATCTTCTGAGCGCTGAAGAATAACTCGGATTGTGATGGTTTTGTGGAAAGCATTTTATATGATGAAAAATAATGATGATAATTATTTATTCTCCACTTATTCAACATGAATTGTTTAAAAAACAGATGCTCTCTAGAATTAACATGAAGTATTTAACTTAAACCTAGATTTAATAGAACAAATCGAATAAATTTTCAAAGTTCAAGGGCCAATGCGGAAGACAATTTAAAACGTAGGAATGGTTGTAAAACGAATATATTTGATGAATAAACATGATTTCATAAATTGTTTCAATTCTGCTCCTTGAATGGCTTAATTTACTTTGGATTTCAACATTTTTCACGTGGGACAACTGTTCGATTTGAATGGGATGTATGTATAAAGTAGAATAACCTTAAATAAAACATGGATTGGTAATGCATTAATTCATCCAAAATCCAGTTTAAATTATAAATATCACATTCACACGATTCGATTTTGTTAGAAGCTGTATCATTGATTGTCGAGTAGAACGCAATGGTTCAGTTTCCATTTTTGAAAAAAAAAAAAATTGCTGAGTTGCCCTTCAAACATGGAGATACTGGTGGAAATACATTTAGTTCGATAATATTTCTTGAAAATTGGTCCAATCGTCCTTTTTATTTATTTGTGAGAGAATTCCCAAAAGTATCTAAATTTTTCTATCAAATCTCCGTTCGATCATAGTACAGAATCAAAATACTTTTAAATTTAAAATAAATTGAGGAATAGTCTGATTCCCTGAAGAACGGCGCACCTAACTAATGAATGTAGCTTCGCTCATTATCTTTAATGAGAGCTTAAAATATTCTTCGAAAATCCCTTTTCATATTTTTTTTTTTTCGTAGAAACTTTGTTCAGAAAAAAATGTTCGATTGCCGCCACACAAATGCTTGATTTCGCAAATTAAATTTTAAATCTCTCCTTGAATTCAACCCTGTATTAGCGTGCAAATGAGGAAACATGGAAACGTCAAGATATATTATCTTGCTGCAGTCTGAACAATAATTAGATACCCTCTCACTTAACAAAGTCATAAATAGCCCAATCTGAATAGGCTATAAGGTTGATTTTGGACATTAAAAGGCTAAAAAATAGTTTTTAGAAAAAATGTTAAAAGACTAAAAGTCAAATGCAAAAAAGCAATAGGGTGGGATTATTGATTTCCCATGCCAAATCCCATTTCCATGAATATAGGTAGGAAATAATAAGCGGATAAGAGTCTCAAGAAGGTAAGAACATTGATAAAATGTAATTTTAATAATTTCGATGAATATGGTTGGCGCATGAGAATAAATGCAAATCTAATTAATTCACAGTACTTTAATTACGTTAAAAGCCCGGGAAGCTTGTCCATTGATATTGTTCCCATATGCTCCCAATAAAAGCGGGATTCATGCAATTCGTCGCGAAAAGTAAAAAACCTGGCCAGCTTGTAGTCTGGTTTACAGCTCGGGCTCCTTGATATCTCCGCCCGATTGTATTTTAAATAAGGCCGAATTGCTAATTTTTCGTAATAGATTCTCATAAATCCCGTCCATACACATGGGAGCGAAATTTGCAATCAAGCTCCTGATGTGTAAACTAGCCTTAAAGTTCGTGAGGACCTTAATCTAGCCTTCAATCCGACCAAATTTTTCCTCGAGTTGAAACTGCCTTAAACTCGATTCTGTTCAGTTAATTTATAAATTTTTTGTTCATACCTTCGTTTTTTTTACAGTGGATGATTTTGAAACATTCAGAATTATTCAGAAAGACTTTGAATGATTCTTAATCTTTCGAAAAGAATGAAATGAATAAAAATTATGTGGTAAAGCAGATTTGAAAAAAAATGAATCTTTCTTCGGAAGATTCAAAAACAATAGTCGAAAATGAACTTAATCTGACAATTAGAATGTCCGTCCCTGCGCTTCATTTTATTGACGTTGAGGCGTGACCTGATTTTCAGGAAATACTTCCGTTCAATCCAATCCACTGATGGAATTGGCCAAATTTTAATGCCTCCGAAATAAGCAGAAAAAAAAATCGTTAAAATGAAAATGTGTGAAAAAATCTCCCAGAGAAGTACCTGTTGTCATTAACTGTTAATAATCTTTATAAAAGTTGATCAATGGAAAATACAAAACGGTATAGATAGCTTTCTTTTAAAAGCAACACTAATAACATAACATCTCACACTTTTTTTTATGGGTTTCGTCCACTTTCTTTGTACAGAGAAGAGCATGCCGAGGGCTGCAAATATCTCTAATAAAACTCCAATAAAAACACTTTCTTTGTATTTGATTTTAGATTCCTGCCTAAAATATTGAAATGGTTTAAATAATATTTTCGAGCTTCTTGGAAGAATCAATGAAAAAACGGGACAAATTGAGGATTTTTTAAATTACGACGGGACAGCACAATAAGGTCTAAAAAACGGGACTGTCCCGTTAAATACGATACGTATGGTCAGCCTATCTTTAAGCACTTCTACAATTATTTACTGCGAGGTTTCTAAGCCAAGTATCATGAGGCTAACACGATGATACTTTTATGCCCAGGGAAGTCGAGACAATTTCCGATTCGAAAATTTTCTAGACCGGCACCGGGAATCGAACCCAGCCACCCTCAGCATGGTCTTGCTTTGCAGCTGCGCATCTTACCGCACGACTTCAGCTATTTTTCCCAGATCACTTAGAACATTTTCTTGCGTTTTTACCTAAACATTTTGTTTGATTTTGAGTTATGATTTTTCAAAGTTTGTTGTGTCGGGGAAAACTAAAAATTTCCACTAGAGTTTTGACGAACCTGTTTTTTTTTTTAAATTTTTGTTTTTGTTCATAAATTCGTAAGCCCTGCTTGTGGAAAAAGCTTTCCCTGGTTTCCATTCTGGAATGCTATGTTATTTGAATATTTTTACAAACGTTCAGCAGAGGTTACGAATCCCAGAAGTTTCTTCAAATTTTTAATGGTTTCAAGTAATTATCACTCAAGTACTTTTTAACTTTAACTGAGAAGCGAAGCAGTGTTTATCTAACTGCTAGGATATGATATAACCGTCAACGCTATTTATGCCTGATTGTCTATTATTAAGAAATAACACAAGCTACTCAGATTATTTGTGTCGTTTGTTATAATACGCTTTTGTAGACCCCCGTAACGTTGGGTAGACACCTTTGCGTGGTGTGTTACGGTGTAAGATCTACCACGGTCACATTGTCAGCTACAGGCAAATCCTGACCCA
This sequence comes from Armigeres subalbatus, assembly GCF_024139115.2. Lineage (NCBI taxonomy): Eukaryota > Metazoa > Arthropoda > Insecta > Diptera > Culicidae > Armigeres > Armigeres subalbatus. Next base: position 290,529,128 of record NC_085140.1, on the reverse strand, counting down.
ACGTATACCTTCCCCAATATCCAACTCCGTGGTACTTATGAGGGTGTCGCTGAGTCGGGGGCCTCTCGTTAAGTAAGTACTACACCAACATTTCCTTCCCCTCCTAAGTTACCGTGAAGATGGGCGTGGCCAGGAGTAGTAATCCTCATGCTTTTGTGATTTTTATCCTAGATTGGAATCAAGTTTCACACCCACCTTGGTTTCTGATAGCAATCTGAATAAGGATTTCAAAAGAAAAACACCGTAACTATGCTATGCTATGAGCATGCATGGTTATGCTTTTGTATAATACGCTTTGCAGATTACGACAACCCCTTGCTCTAAGCACTTCACGAGCATTAAGTAGATTTTTCAGAGAATAAATATTTAAGATTTGAGATCTCAGAAATCTCTTGTGATCTTAAATTGAGGCTCATTTAGGCTCTTTTTCAGCTACTGATACAACAACAGATTAGTTCGGTAATAATGTCACTGTATTTTTTGTGACTTTTTCTCCAATCACCGAAAATCCGAGAAATTATTTGCACGTTTGTTCTGCTGCTGAGTTTTCGGTAATAATTAATCGACATCTGAGATTTATTTAAATGTGTAAAGCTTTCTTATGATTGAATGATATTTTTGAGGATCTAAATTAAATTTATCAAACAACATTGTAGCTAAAATAAAAACCTACATTATATGATCTATAAAGACAGAATCATCGTCTTCGATCAGAGGTCGCACAGACTGAACACTTAACATTTAGCATGAGACAACGGACAAGGACATTTACACAACACCCACTTTACGAAAAGTTTTCTTCTTACCGAGGCGGGAATCGAACCCACACTTCACAGCACATGCGTTTAGACGATTGACGTCGCTTAACCGCACGGCCACGAAGCCCACATTATATGATCTACAAACTATGAGTAGCACAATGCTTTGACTCAGGAAAATTCATGTGTAGGACATGTCCTACTTGTTTCATTCACTGATCGGAGCAATAATTATGTGACATTTTGAAACACCGAAATAAATCATTTGGTTTCAATTCCTTTCTTTTTAAATATCCATTCGACGGAAATTCGACCAAATGTTTACCAGATTCTTCATTCCAAAATTTGCTTTCGACAAAATCTCGCGCTTAGGATTATTAAGGCGTAACTGTATTGATAGATTTCTCTCCATCGATTTTTTCATTTCGACTAAACGTCCTTTCGACCAAAAAAAGAAAATGTCCTTTAGACCGAATGTCATTCTACGAAATATTTTTCGACGAAATGGCATAGATTTTGATTGACCCCGGGCTTCATCTATAGAGCTTTATGTAACTTTTGAACAGGCATACTTACGCCGATTCTTGTACAGAAATATACCGGCCCATACATTGATGGATTCGATCTAGGGTTATTTAGGATATGGACATTTTTTGCTGGATTATAAATACCTAGGTGGCTTCTGAAAGAAAATGAACGAAAAAAAAACTCCAAGTAGCATAAAATAAATCTTCAATTGCATAGCTACCAAGGGCCTCATACGCCTGTCACTGGCGAACAAAGCTCGTGTACTCTGCATCGAACGCATCGAAGCTTAGAACCACTGTTAGGGCGCAATCGTTAATGCGAACATTTTTATATTCGGTTAGTTACTGCAAATAAATTCTGTTTCGAGTCCCTTTAATCAAGCAGGTATCTCAAGCATACCACCTCGTTATGTTTCTACATGATTGAGTGTTTAATTTTGATAAAATATCGAAAACTAAAGTGTGCACAAAAATCCTCGCCATAACTAAATGTGGTAGAGAATTAACACTGTTGTTTACATTTTAGAACCAGAACATGTCGGGGTAGGGATTCAGTGCTCCACCTTCTCCCCCTGATAGCTACACAAGATACGAACAATTATATTTATTCAAATCAGGTAGGTTATGCTCATTCAGAACTGTCTGCGTCTTACGCTGCGGAGACATCTACGAAAAAATATCGTCACAATGAGTGATTCCTGAAACAATCATAATAATCACCGCATGTAAGTACATCTATCTTACCGGATCGCGGTGAGAGATGTATAGGAAATGATTCTCAATTGTACATACATAGCGCGTACGCGCGCTTCTGAGGCATACCCACGGGGATAGCATCTGGTGAGCAGCTTCGGTTGGAGTTAGTTCCAGTCCGGAATTCAACGGTATCGAATGTGGGATCACGTCGCGGCTGTTCATCGAATGGTGTTTGTTCGATAATCTTCAGGAATATTTGTGATACATGCAAGAACTGTGATGTGAAGGAAGATGGGTGCCAGAATTATTCTAGTGTTGTGCTTAGCATATGTGTTAATTTACGGAACGAGTGCACAAATAAGTGACCTCAGATACACAGAGGTAATAATCAGTAGGTGAAGAAAAATTTGATAATTGATACCCATCGTAACTGGAGTATGTAAATTTCTCTAAGACACAGCCGGCATGGAAATTTTAAAGGCTGAAGCCGCATGCCTCGAGGGTGTGTTATACTGTGTCGCACCGTTTAAACGGTTCGCGCACTACAGACTACGACCTTATTGTGCATCCAAGCGCGACCAGTTTCTTTCACCAAAGTGTTCTATCAGCTTTCTTGGGAGAAGTGTTAACGTTCATGTACAAGTTTGATTCTACTTCGCCTGTAATTCTACTATATTTTATTTATGCTATGATATTGTCGGTATTAAGACTCAACGAACTGTGACTAGAACAACCGGTCTGAAACTGTATCGGATGGATTGTGAATATTTGTGATAAATTTGAATTTATCTAAGTTGTTTTTGAGGAAGTTACTTTGTCACTGTATGCTGTGTGTTTTATTGCTGATGTTCATTTCGGTATAAACGTGTTAGTCGAAGAATCATCATTCGGACTGTATCTAATCTGTTGGTGCAATTCAAGAAATAAACAGGGACATTGAACGTTTTATTTCTAGCCAAGCAGGGTTAATTGGTATGCCGCATGAAGCTTGAGATCCTAGGGCTACATGAAACCCGTATGCCAAATTTTGGAAAACACAGAATTCCATCGGGACAAATTCTGATATACTCTGGTTTACGAGGAGAACGCGCTCCTCGGCATCATGGAATTAACTTCCTACTAAGCCAAGTTGGAACCTTCCTATTAAGGTTAATGCAATCGTTGCCAGATTTAGAACCCGGGTTCGAAACCTTACTATAACCCAACTGAGCAGCTGAGATCCTGCTACAGGTCAAAACGCCCATCTAAAGCAGCGGTTCTCCGCTGGCCCAAAGGGGTACCTCGGGCAAAATGCAGAATTGCGGTTACAAAACAATTCTAATTAAAAATTATCTATAAGGTTTCGATAATTGATTAATTTTTATTTCTAAATTTTGTATTGTACATAATAAGCATGGCGATTAGTAAATTGAAACCCAGTTAATCTTGCCTATACCACAACCAGCAAAGGGTATGAAGGTATGTGGGACAAAAGGTGAAAAGAACAGAAGGATTAAGAAACAAATTTTGAAAATATTTCATGTAATATGTCTGATTGAGATAAAAAAATCTTATATATTTTTCAACTAAAATCTAAAGGATTGGAAGCCCCTATTTGAGAGGCAAACACGACTTTCTTCCGATAGTGTGAGTAGATCCGTTTCAAAAGGCTTGGAAGCCTCCTTTAAAAGGGTCCGGAGTTTCTTTTGAAGAGCCTCGGAAGTCTACTTTCAAAGCGTCGAAAGCCTCATCGCAAGAGGCTCGGAAGTCTCCTTTAAAAAGCTATGGAAGTTTCTTTTCAAGAGGCACGGAAATTTCCTTCCAAGAACCCCAGAAACCACCTTTCAAATGGCTTAGAAGGATCCTTTCGAGAAGCTTAGAATTTTCAAATGGCTCGGAAGCATCCATTTGACAGGCTCCGAAGCCTCCTGTTAAGAAACACATAGAACACCATTGCAATGACGTGAAGCATCCTTTCAGCAGGCTCGTAAGCCTTATTTCAAGAAATCCTCCGTTCAAATGGCTAGGAATCCTCCTTTCAAAAGGCTCGAAAGCGTTCTTGCAAGAGGCTCGGAAGCCTCCTTTCAAAAAGCTCAGAGACGCCCTTTAAAACTGCCTGGAAGCACTCTTTCAACAGGCTCGAATCTTTCATTTCAAGAGGCTCGGGCGGCAAGACTCAGAAGCCTACATTCAAGACAATCGGAAGCCTTTTGTGTCTTGTAGGAAGCTTGACGTATAAACTTAGTTTAATTTGGAAAGTTTCACGGAATAACAAAAAAATTAGACTAATTTTTGGATAAAAAAAACATGTGAAAAATGGAGGGTCATATATACTGTTGATTCCAAGGTTCGTTTTTCGTATATCTCATATGTTACACTTATTTTCATTAACGGTGACAAAAATTGGGGGTACCTCAATGAGTGAAAAAGTTTGAGGAGGTACCTTAAAAGAAAAAGGTTTAGCACCGCTGATCTAAAGCATGAAAGTGAACACAGTCCCAGGGGACGATCGCATGTCAATCAAGATGCTCAAATTTGATCCCGTGACATACGTTCAACCATGGGCGTAGCCAGGATTTCGAGAAGGGGGGGGGGGCAACTTTTTTCTAAATCGTAGTTTTATAGTAGTTTTATAAAAACACATGAATATTAACACATGAAACCAAATCCAAACCAAATCGAAACAATAATGATTAAAACAATAATGGATTTAAAAATGCGTGATTCATTGCTCATCAGATATTTTTAAATAAAGTGAGAAAAATATTAACGAACTTAGTATTCAGAAAGAATATAAAATCGGCTATAACAATTATTATAAAAATCCTGCATTCTTCCATAAGTCTTGTCTTATGCATTCTTCCATAAGTTTAAGAAAACTAGAACCATACATCTGAATTTCTAAACAAATCCTCTCTGAAATAATATTTATTATAAAATAGGCAGAAAAATCAATATGCAAGCTTTCTCCAGGAATTCCTTCGACAATTGCTCCTGGCATTCTATCCGAAATTCTATAAGGGATTCTTTAGGAATGCCTCCAGCAACTTATTCAGCAGTGTCTTCAGAAATTCCACCATCAATTTTGCCGGGAATTGATCCGAAAATTCCACCATTATTTACTCCAAGAAAATCTTCACGAACTTCTTTATAAGTTCTGCAGAATTCTCTGCAATAATTCAAATAATTTCGTGCTGTTTCCCATAATTTTTAAGAATAAGAATATTCCGTGGAAATTCCGCAAAATTGCCAGTAAACATTCCTGAGAATTTAACGAAAAATCAACGAATTTCTTGTGTGAATTCCATAAAATTTTCCGTGAATTGTTTCGAATAATTTCTTGTGAAAATTTCAAAGAATTTCTCCAGGAATTCCACCGGAAATTTATACAGAAATTATATCGAAAATGAAATCAACAATGGAATTTTTGGAGGAATTCCTAGATTAATTCGCAATGAAATCCTGAAAGAATTCCGTTGCAAACTTCAAGATTTCCACTGGGAGATCCTCCAGGAGTTTCTCCGAAAATTCCTCCAGGAGTTCCACCGGCATTTCCAATTTCTCTAGGATTTCCTTCGAGAAATAATTCCGGTAGTTCTATCGGCAGTTCCTCTGAAAATTCTTCCGGGAATTTCGGCAGAATTGGAATTTATTTAGGCTTCTTCAGGAATTTATATAGATTTTCCACCAGAAGCTCCTCCGAGAATTTCTCTGCGACCTCCTCAGGGAATTCTCCGGGAGGTCCTCTGATGATGATGATGGTCCAGCTACAAACCCCAACAAAGGTTTCAGCTAGACGAGATTTGTCTATAAAATGAATTCTGTTGTTTCCGAGAATGCTTCTGGTAGTTTTCCCGAGGTTCCTTTAAAAATTCTCCCGGGAGTTTCTTCAGAAATTCTTCCAGAAATTTCTTCGAGAGTTCATCCGGGAATTCCATCAGCAATTCATCCGGGAGTTTCTCCGGAAATTCCTCCGGGAGTTCCACCAGAAACTATTCCAGGAAATTATTCAGGCTTTTTTCAGGAAATCATTTAGGCTTTCTTCAGAAATAGCCAGAGCAGAATTTCCCAGAGCTGGAAATTCCTCCAAAAGTTCTTGCGATAGTTTCTCTGGGAGCTCATCCGGGAGTTCCTCTAGGAATTCTTCTAGGAGTTCCTCCGGGAGTTCTTACGGGAGCTCCTTCAGCCGTTCCTTCGAGAATTCCTCCGGGAGATCCACCAGCAGTTTTACCTCCTCCGAGAGTTTCACCGGCAGTTTCTCCGGGTGTTTCTCTGAAAAGGAACTCCCAGAGTAATTTCCGGAGGAACTCCCGGGGGATTTTCTATAGGAATTTCCGGAGAAATTATCAGAGGAATTCTCGGAGGAACTGCCGGTGGAACTTCTGGAGGAATTTATTGAAGAACTACAGGAAGAATTTCCGGAGGAAATCCTGGAGAAACTCTCGTAAGAATTCTAGGATGAACTCCCAAAGGAACTTCCGTAAGAATTCCAGGAGGAACTCCTGGAAGAATTCTTAAAAGAACCTCCCGGAGGAATTCCCGTAAGAACTACCAGAGGAATTCTCCGAGGAACTTCTGGAGGAATTTGTAGATAAATGCCTAAAGAAATGCTAAATGAATTCCTGGAAGAAAGCCTGATAAAATTCCCGAAGGAACTAGTGGTGGAACTTCAGAGGAATATCCGGTGGATTACCATAGAGGAAGAGAAAACATATTTCTGACGGAACTTCCGAGATCCCATTTCCCGTGAAATTCCTGCCAAATATCGTCCAGGAATTCCCTGTAAAGTTCTTGGAGGTATTACCAGTGAATTTCTTGGAAAAACTCCTGGAAGAACTCCCGGAGGAACTCCCACAAGCACTTCCGGAGGAATTCTCACATGGAAGTCCTGAAATAATTCTTATAGAAGTTCCTAAAGGAATTTCCGAAAAAATATCTGAAGGAATTCCCAGAAAAATACCAGGAGGAATTAATGCAGAAATTCCCAGATGAAATCCTGAAAGTATTCCCAGATGAATTGCTGAAGAAAATCCCTGCGGATTGTTCCGATGAAATTTCTGGAAGAACTCTTGGCAGATATCCGAGTAAATTCCGAGTGAAGTCCGGAAGGAATTCTAGTACACTTCCGCGGAAAATCTCCCGGGAAAATTCCTGGAGAAGTACCTGAAGAAACTCCCGAAAAAATACCTGTAAGAATTTCTGGGGAAATACTTGGACGAATTCCAGGAGAAATTCATGAAGATATTTCTAGAGGATTTCTTGAAGGATATTCTGAAGTAATTGCGAAAAGAATTCCAGATTGGAATGCTAGATGATTTCGCTATTAAAAATTGGTATTCCCGGAAAACTTCCTGAAGTAATCCCGAAGGAATTAAAGGAAGAGTTCCGAGAGGAATGCCCGGAGAAGTTCCTAGAAGAATTTCCGAAGGAATTTCTTAAAGATTTACAAGTGAAATTATGGAGCTAAATCGGAGGATTTCCGTCATAAATTTTTGAAGAAACTTCTGTTAAAATTTTGGGAAGAAATTCCGTATGTATTCTTGACGGAACTCTCGAATGCATGCCTGAAGGAAATGCCGGATTTTTCCTGAAGAGAGAATAACCGAAGAAATATCTAGAAGTAAATCTTGGAGAGAAGAAAAGAAATCTTTAAGGAATTTCCTCGTGAATTTCCTAAAAAAAATAGTAGGGGTTTCTAGATAAGGAGGAATTACAATTACATGAGAAGGATTTTCGATCGATTTTCAGAGGAATTTGTGGATAACTTTCCGGAGGAATTCAGAAGTTCCCAGGGGAGCTTCTAGAAGGATTTCAAGGAGAATTTTTGAGTCCGAAATGTTTCGAGTTGTTTTGAACTTTCATATATTATGGATCCTGGATGCCCTAATAAGTTTTGGGAATCTTTTGAATTTCAACCACCTATTTCTGTATATGATTGGATCGTAAAGTGCACATGTTTAAGGGAATTCATTTCAGTACCCGTGCAAGATTTCCACAATTTAGGGGAGGCGACGGCCCCCCCTGCCCCCCCTTGGCTACGCCCATGCGTTCAACTGTTGCATCGCTTATTTTGTAATTATTCCTGCAAAATATATTAGTGGAGGCACCTGTGTGTCCCTAAAAGGCCGGAACGAAGTTATGACAGCAACTCTCCGTGCATGCGTGTGCACGCCGCGGAGATCTGACTGGAAGAGGCAGAGTCATGGCTTGCTGCTCGCTGATGGTGTCACGCTGGGGTGTGAAATCTATATAAACACACGCTGAAGGCATTTTACTCAAACCCCACATTCTTCCTTTTCTCTCATTAAAAACGCAATAAAAAATCTTCTAGCAATGCAATGTTTTTCTCCTGGGTATTTTAAACGAAAACGAAGGTGAACATCTGTTGCATTTGAGCAAACGGTTAACTCCATTTAAAATTACACACAAAAAGAACTACACACCACCCCAAATTGTGGGTCGAGAAATATAAAACGTGATTTATACTTTCGTTCCTATTCCGTGGTACAAATCTATACAAGCTTTAAAGATCTAAGTAATGAATGGATGATTAGAGAACAACAAATTTACGAAGCCAATGGTTTTTTTTTGTTATCCGAGATTTTAACAAATACAACACCAATTTTTTCCATAAACGTTCCAAATCTTACCCAAATGCAATCCAAAACTAAGCGGTGCTGAACTTACATTACTAATAAGATTTAAAAACAACCTAATAACGATAATAAAATCAAATCCAATTCAAATTGAATCTAACCCAAATCCAATCCAAATACAGCTTAAATCCAATCTATATCCAACCTAGATTTAATCCAAATCCAAATCCAATTTAATCCATATCCAATCCAAACCCAATCCAATTCCAATCCAAAACCAATCCAAATCCAAATCCAATCCAAATCCAATCCGATCCAATCCGATCCAAATCCAATCAAAATCCAATTCAAAGCTAATCAAAATCCAATTCAAATCCAATCGAAATCCAATAAAAATCCAATCCAATTCCAATCAAAATCCAATCCAAATCCAATCCAGATCCAATTCAAATCCATTCCAAATCCAATCCAACTCCGTTCATTAAATCCAAGTTTTAGTTTCGCGTATCACCATCAATCTGAACTTCAGCATATTGATGTTGACCTTCCGAGCAAACTCCGTGCAAATGACATTTATCTTAAATTCCGCAAAATCCGAGATATTATTCCCAAATGATAGACGTGTAAACTTGTACTGCTAGCCAATTACTCCAAACTATTCTTACGCATAATAAATTTGAACTTCCGAATAGCTTTGTGGAATCCGGCAACCTTATTATTTTGCAAAGTCAAAGATATGCGATCCTACAGGTAATTCAGCTATGGTTAATAGCCAATTCAGTACTTTCCAATATAAATTTCCAGATAATATATTTGGTTTTCCGAATAGTTTTGAACAGTGCAGAATATTTCTTCATTTCTCTCAGATTTCGTTATACCATAGCTCAACTGGTAGTCTCATGTACACTAATGCCGCTAAGTGGCTACCAAAATTTTATTTTTTATTTTTATCAAAATCAATGCTCACAGGACTTTGAAATTTTCTAGACTGTAGACCATTTTCCACACGCACCTTGTAGTTTCACAAACTGCCACTGCCATTTTTCAGCTACCTTTCAGACACACCTTATAGTTTTCTAAACATCAAACCATTTTCCACTGGCTTTCCAGACGCGTCTTGTGATTTTACAAACCACAAAACCTATTTCCTATGGTCTCCCAGACGAGCATTGTGGTTCTTCAAACTACAAACCATTTCAGACGCGCCACCACAAACCATTTTCCGGTGGTCTTCAAGACGCGTCTTGTAATTTAGTAAACCACAATCCATTTTCCGACGGTATTCGAGACGCGCCTTGTGTTTTTGCAAACTACAATATATCACTCGTCACAATTTAATCACTTGAATTCAACTCACCTCATGAAATCAGCGACAGGATCCAAAAAATATACTGGCAGGATCGCCAAAATGTATGACCATAATGCTACGTTTAGACAAGGCAAGTGAATTGAGCAAGTCGCTTGAATCGAACGCGAACTGAACGTGTAAACACCTTAATTCAATTCACTTGAACGAAAAGAAAGTTGAACATGTTCAACTTTTGGCAAGTCAATTGAATTCAACTGAGTTGTTCAACTCACTTGCCCTGTCAAAACGTAGCATAAATGGCCGGAACGAAGTTATGACAGCAAGTCTCCGTGGATGCGTGTGCACGCCGCGGAGATCTGACTGGAAGAGGCAGAGTCATGGCTTGCTGCAAGATTTTTTTATGTACAGGTTATCCGACTTGTCAATATCCCCAACTCAGCCATCTTGGATTTTTGTATGGAATTTATGCTCGTTTGTTTACATTTTGCACTGAAAATGTATGTTCCCCCCCCTCCAGCGCCCCACAGCGCCCAAATAGGGTATCAGGTATGTATCACAACGTCGGCTCCAGGGGCACGTTTACCTCAATTTGGGAGATTTGTGCCATCGCCTTCACAGCCTTTTTCATCACAAACCTGACGGAAAATAAAGTAATCAAAAATAAAAGTAATTATGTACGTGTAATAACCAAGGGCCTCATACGCCTGTCACTGGCGAACAAAGCTCGTGTACTCTGCATCGAACGCATCGAAGCTTAGAACCACTGTTAGGGCGCAATCGTTAATGCGAACATTTTTATATTCGGTTAGTTACTGCAAATAAATTCTTTTTCGAGTCCCTTTAATCAAGCAGGTATCTCAAGCATACCACCTCGTTATGTTTCTACATGATTGAGTGTTTAATTTTGATAAAATATCGAAAACTAAAGTGTGCACAAAAATTCCCTCGCCATAACTAAAAGGTGGTAGAGAATTAACACTGTTGTTTACATTTTAGAACCAGAACATGTCGGGGTAGGGATTCAGTGCTCCACCTTCTCCCCCTGGTAATAACGTACAAAAGCTCATAGCTTCTTACCACAACGATAGTTCAGTCGGCAGTGACCTGTCAAGGCCTTCACTAAGACACTGCAGTGATCATTTAAATAGCTTGCTACTACCGGAGATGGATCCAGGATGCACAATTGTGTTTGATGACATGAATCCAGAATATTTCAATGCCATTTGTGCTTAGTGACAGCCCAAGATTTAATCAAAAGCTTCACCCAACACATGGATATTGGAATAGCTGGCTCAGGACCAATAAAGTCATGTGATGCTCCATTCTGAGCTCGTTTCCAGCTATTGAAGAATGGGCAGGTACCCATATAAGGTGTAAACATTGGCGTAACTAATGAAAAATTCTAGGGGGGGCTAACTTTTTTTTTAACTTTTCTAATTTACAACAAATAAGACAGAAAGTTTACCATTTTTGCTCGATTCAACTGATGTATATTGTTGGTCTACCAGATATCAATGGACGACTTAAATATTTCAAATGATGTTCATCGACGCTCAGCCCAGTTTCAAAAATCTAGAAATCTCGTAGGATTTCCAAAATTCTTGATAGGTTCAAAAAACCATAGGTGTTGCGCTCGCCGTAAATAGAATGTGAAGCACGATCCTGATTTTCAAAGGATTTTTTTATTTGCTTCGAACCCAGAATACATTATAAATTAAATATTAGTAATTCAAACTCTTCTCGACAGCTTTCAATTCAGTGGCCTGACACTTCCTACGAGCTTTCAAACGACGATCTGACCACAACAAACTAACCTTTCTTTTCTGTTAGAATAACTTCTAGGATGGTTTAAAAAAAAATCAGTTTTACATCCCAATACAACTTATTGGTCGTTAATTTTCAATTTAGTTAAAAAAATTGCAACAAATTAACTTATAGGAGCATTTGTTAACACATAAGAACATTTAACACATCTTTCTGTTTCGCGCCTACTGAGACATTTTCACTGGTTTCATTGCTGCAGCGACAATAGGAGTTAAGAGAATTAAATAGTATGCAGAGTTTCTAAAATCCATCCGAAAGAATACAAAGTTCTTTCTTATTCAACTTTAGTTACCTCTACTTGAAATCTAAGAGTTTTACCGAACCTTTCTCAAGAAGCCTACAGTGATAATAATGCGCGGCAGCTTTTAGGATTGGTATTAGTTAGGAAGTTTAAGATCATACGCTCGATTTAGATAACAATTACTCACAAAACCCTGGAAAAACTTGAAAATCTCAAGGAATTGTCCATTATCCATTAAGTACAGTAGCCGTTCGATAACTGCAAAATGTTTACTTTTCAGTGAACGAATGCCGTTCGATAACTGCAATGCATTCTAGACGTCAAACAGTTGTCAATCGACGTCAGCTGCAGCTGTCATTGAGTTTGAAGTTTAGCGGTCCGATAACTGCAAAACTGTTGCAACTATCGAATTGCAGTTAAATGACTTGCAGTTATAGAACGTCTACTGTACTTGTAATACTAATAAATAATATATTCTTTAATACACTTGTTGATGAGGTATTTCCTTTGGTATTTCATAAGTTATAACGTGTTTTGAGGGGTCCAGATTTTGTCATGAGCAAGCCTTTTAACAATTGCTCGAAGTTCAAAAACTTGAGCGAATTGATTCAACTTGCTGTAGTGTGTTGAAGAGAGGGATTGGATAATGAAGATAATCCTTTCTCTGCATTTACCCCTGTATATAATCAGTGGACTAGATATGTGCAATACTTATACAAAGTTACAAAAATTTCTAGGGGGGGCTAGCCAGATCCTAGGTGGGGCTATAGCCCCCCCTGGCCCCCCTGTAGTTACGCCAATGGGTGTAAAGTACCAACTGAATTCTATTCCTCAATTTGAGTTCGACATGCGATTACTAACTTCAACCTTGAGTGTCCAAAGCGAGAGCTTTAATAGTTGCTTGGCTATCTGAACAGAAGTAAGGGAACGGTTCGGCACTTCATCACATAGCTCCTATTTCCATCCCATCAAAAACAAAGCAATGAAATCGTATTTGGTTTGTTTCTTATTTTTGTGATTTTTTTCACCAGTGAGCACGGTTGTTAGCAAAAACAAGCGAAAAGATTCTTGCTGTATTTCTTTGTTTTGCGATGAGATGAATACATGTTCAGTGAGATGAAAAACGGAACAGTTCCCCTATATTAATTTGCCCATAATGCGTCGCTACAGTGTGGATAGCACTCCACACATAATGAAAAAATAATTCAGCTTGAAAGACAGTGCAGTGTTTACCCAGTGAGTGGGACTGTTCCAATCTCAGCTCACGCGAAAAGACGCCTGCACCTGCTCTACCTCCGAGGTGGGAGTCGTCGTCAGTGTAAAAAACAATGCTGTCCGACATACTTCTCTCCAAATAGATAGATGTCCACTCATCCCACAAGAAAAATTGTGTTGCAAATGTCCTATAAGGAAAACTTCTAAAGATCACTTGGAGCGAGGAAAATTTTGTCCCAATTAACCATAAGAGGTAACAGCGTAGTGTGTGTAGAACTGCGGTTTACAGGATTCTCCTCCATAAAGCCGAGTACCCATAATCAGTAAGTACAAGAAAGGCATTGGCCGAAAACCATACACGTCTTTTTGATTTTGAACTCAATGTTAGGAGTCCAGGAAAGCTTTGAATCAAGAATTAGACCCACATACGTTACCTGATCAGTTACATTGATTTCAGAAACAAAAAGATGTAATGGACGAATACCATTACGATTAAGTTTTTCCGTGAAAAAAACAATAGATGTTTTTTTTTTGGATTAACCGTAAGGCCATATTGGCGACACCAACTTTCAAGCGAAGAGCGTTTTGCATCGATCGAATAAGATAGTAATGCACAAACCCACTGTCAATGTTAGATAGTCGTCGGCAAATCCATAGGTAGGGAAACCGCCATTATTGAGAAGCCCATGACAACGTGCGGCTTCCAATATTGCATCGAAAGACTCACTCAATATCTAAGAAAGCACCCAAGCACGATTGCTTTTGAGCGAATGCTTTATTGATATCGTAGACATCCTTGTGTTTAAGAGTCACGGTGGACTTTCCGGATTGGTAAGCATGATGATTAACATGAAGAGGCATGTTTGCCAAACAGGTATCACGAATGTGATGATTGATAATACGTTCTAAGCATTTCAGAAGAAATGAGGTTAGACTTATGGGTCTAAAACTCTTTGCTTCTTCATACGAAGCACGTCCTCCTTTTGGGATAAACTTTACAGTGACATCCCGCTAGGATACGGAAATATACCCAGTTGCGAAACTGCATACTAAAAGCTTTTTTCAAACATGTTTAATATGCTCCAAAGCCCTCTGAAGAAGAACGGGATAGATCCCATTTGCTCCTGGAGATTTGTAAGGAGCAAAACTGTCAAGTGCCCATTGAATCGATTCATTCTACGAGCTTGACATGGGCTCACCCGTACCTACATAAAAAGACATCAGGAACATCCAAAGATGTTATATCGACACCTTTAGGGAAGTGCGTATCAAATGAGTGCTCTAAAGATTCTTCATCAGAAGAATTGTAGTCGGGTCGCTCAGTAGATCGTAGAGCCTTCTTGTAAGCTTTTCCGAGCCAACTTGAAAGAATCCGTCCCTGCTGAATGGCGTATGTTCCAACTCCTCCTACACTGCTTCTTGAGCGTTACTCTTGAGGATTTACAGAACGCAAAGGGTAAGCTTCTTTGAAAGCTTCCATGATGTGCAACGTTGTAGTATCAACTGCATCATCCAAGTCGGTAGGAATTTCTATGGAAGGTAGATATCCACGAAATTTGGTGGAGAGCAACTCTGAATAAAGATACCAGTTGGTTGAACGAGGATTTCCAAAACGCAAGGTCTCCGAAGTAACATCCAAATGATCAAAGTAGATGTATCGATGGTCAGATATGGGTTCCTCATCTGACACATGCCAATTCGCCAACTCGTGACTATGTCGGGTTGTGTCTAATACCTCTGCTTTATTAGA